>NC_060919.1:768338-1119731 GCF_021234035.1 Daphnia pulicaria | reverse complement strand
TGAGAAAATTTATTAAACGTAACTAATAAACAAGTAAACATTAAATCTATTGTGCCTGTAATTTATAGATAACGAATATATGTTGACTTGAACGCTAAGTCCCAACCGAGTTTATAAAACGAAATGAATCAACTGGGGTATTGCTATTGCGTCTTCGTCGTTCACTTGATGAAAATGTTCAAATTCGTTGCGCTGTTGCTCTGCTGTTGGGCGTCGCTGAGCGCCGGACGACTCACGACCAGCGGCACCAATTTGTACTACAACGGCCAAAAAGTCTTCCTGTCGGGCGCCAACATCGCCTGGAACTCGTACGGCTACGATTTCGGCAACGGCCAGTATGCGGCCAACTCCAAGTCGACGTTGGAAAGTTGGCTAACTCAAATCGCCAACAGTGGAGGCAATTCAGTCCGTAAGTTTTTCAAACTGAGCCCACATTTTCAATCGTGATTGTGTATTTGATTATTATTTGTCCATTTTCTTCTGGATTAAAGGTATCTGGCTGCACGTCGAAGGGGGAAATACTCCCGCCTACGACAGCAACGGTTACGTCACCGGCCCAGACAGTACGG
This sequence comes from Daphnia pulicaria, assembly GCF_021234035.1. NCBI lineage: Eukaryota > Metazoa > Arthropoda > Branchiopoda > Diplostraca > Daphniidae > Daphnia > Daphnia pulicaria. The sequence goes on along the minus strand of NC_060919.1, from coordinate 1,119,162 downwards.
GAACGATGATCAGCGATATGCGCTCATTCCTCGACTTTGCGCAGAGTAAAAACATTTTGGTCATCTTCGTTTTGTGGAACGGAGCTTATTTAAGAGTTCAGAATACCATCAACTTGTTTTGGGACGAAGGCAAACTGCAGAGCTACATCGACAATGCGTTAAAGGTATTATTCATAATCAAAATCGTTGGCGCCAAAATTTAAATTCTTATAATTGTCTTTTTATTATATAGCCTATGGTAAGTGCCCTGGGTGATCATCCCGCTCTTGGCGCTTGGGAGATCATGAACGAGCCCGAGGGATCGCTTCTCAACAACCAGGCCGATGCCAATCCCTGCTTTGATACTACCCCGCTGAAGAACACCGGTGCTGGCTGGACTAACCTTTACATCCCGATGCAAAAGTAATGTGACAGTTGTAATGTTCCTATGAAATTATTTACTATTTACTAAAACTGTGAATTTTTATTTCAACCCTATTTACGAAAGTATTTTGAAGTTTGTCAACTGGCAAGCGGATGGCGTGAAAGGAACTAACGGGGCCGCTCTAGTCACGCTCGGCTCTTGGTCGGAGCACGCTCAAACGGACACCAAAGCTCAATCAAGTAATACAGACAAATTAAATTAAATTTTGATTCAGAATGGGTCGACTAAAATTCATTTCTTTTGATTTAAAGGAAACTATTACACGGACTCGTGTCTGGAAGCGGCTGGTGGCAAAGCTAATGGCAAATTGGATTTCTATCAGATGCACACGTACGCCTTCAACGGACAATGGGGTCCCGATGCTCCTTTCAAAGTATTATAGTCTTTTTTCGTCTATTTTATTCTTTTTAACGATTTACTTGCATGCTTTGAATCAGGTATCAGCCTCTTCGTACGGACTTAACAAGCCTTTGGTCATTGGTGAATTCGCCTCGGTCTGCGCTCAGAACGAGGGAATCCAAAATTTGTTCCAGTACGGTTACACCAACGGCTACCAGGTGAAAAGAATAATGAAATCGAATAGTCCCATTAATTCCAGACGTGTAATTTTGATTGGCTTATCAATAGGGTGTTTGGTCTTGGCAATATAACGCCGGGGGAGAATGCTCCGACACACAAGCCACTCAAGACAGTGGCATGAACCAATTGAAGGGCCAGAACGGAGCCGGAGGTGCTGTCAATTTTCCCGTCGGGTTCTAATTTTATAAGAGGAAGTTACCGAGTTACTAAGCTATACTTATTTTCTCGTCTATTCAAATACAAATTTCAAAACGCTATAGTGTTTCACTCTGATTGATAAGAATAAGACATAGGCTGGACTCGTCCATTTTACAGTTGTATAGCATAACAGGCTAATCTAGGCGTTTTGATAAATGGAAAACTAACCTAACCATTCTGTATGAACTAGAGATAACATAACGATGGCCATTTTCATTATTTGCCGCGGAGGTAAAAGTTGAAAAATAATCGATTAGTAAAAACGTCGTTTTGTAAAACAATCGATAACAATTAAATGTTCAAACACAATAGAAAAACCCGGAAAAACCCAGTTTACTTATTCAGGCTATTGAATCCAACGAGTGTATTAGGTAAAAAATACACGGTTGCACACATTGGACTCCACCTGAAAATAAACAGAGGGGCATTTCGATAACTTTGTTGACTTGTACTTGATTCATTTCAAATTATACTGCTCGTGCACATCAGTTCCAATCTCCGGCGGTATATAAATCGTTCGCTTCGAGTTATTCTAAAGTCATTCGAAATTGGATTGTTATCCAAGTGTGAATAACTATACACGCATTCGAGCCGCGCTATGTTCAAATTCGTTGCGCTGCTGCTCTGCTGTTGGGCGTCGCTGAGCGCCGGCCGGCTCACGACTAGCGGCACCAATTTCTACTACAACGGCCAAAAAGTCTTCCTGTCCGGCGTCAACATCGCCTGGAACTCGTACGGCTACGACTTCGGCAACGGCCAGTACGCGGCCAACTCCAAGGCGACGCTAGAGTCTTGGCTTACTCGGATCGACGCCAACGGAGGCAACTCCGTCCGTAAGATGCAAATCATTTGGAGCATCAGTCGCTCTTAATTATAAAATCAATCATTCAATAATTGTTTGAAGGTATGTGGGTCCACGTCGACGGCAAGAACACTCCGGCATTTGATGGCAACGGTTACGTCACCGGTCCTGACAGTACGGGGACGATGATCAGCGACTTGAAGTCCTTTTTGGATTTCGCTCAGAGCAAGCAGCTCTTGGTCGTCTTAGTTTTATGGAACGGAGCCGAACGGCCAACGGACAACACCATCAACTTGCTATACGATGCATCCAAACTGCAGACTTACATCGACAACGCCTTGAAGGTATTAGCCTATATATAAACTAATTATATGATAACCTTATATTGATTACGCTTATAAATAGCCAATGGTAGATGCCTTGGGTAACCATCCTGCACTAGCGGCCTGGGAGATCATGAACGAGCCCGAGGGATTGTTGCAGAACAACGTCTACAACGCTAATCCTTGCTATGACACCACTCCGCTGAAGGACACCGGGGCCGGATTCGCTTTTACCAACATCCCCATGCAAAAGTGGGTGCAAAGAAACCAATGATTTGCCTGTTATTAATTTATATGTATAATACTGATGATGAATTCATGTTTCATCTCATTAACATTTTAAAGTTCGTCAACTTGCAAGCGGATGCCGTGAAACAAAGGAACAGCGCCTGTTTGGTGACTATTGGTTCTTGGTCGGAGCACACCCAGACGGACACCAAAGCCCAATCAAGTACTACTAATATTCCAGCACAACAATTTCTCTTATTGAATCGACGAATAATATAACTAATAAATGTCGAATTAAGGGAATTACTACACGGACTCTTGTTTGGAGGGCGCCGGTGGTAAGGCGGCTGGAAAATTGGATTTCTATCAGATGCATACGTACGACTATAACGGACAATGGAATTCCGATGCTCCTTTTACAGTATATATTGTCACAAACAATTTTCGAGTGACATCGGAAATATGTTCCAGTACGTCTACGACAACGGTTACCAGGTGAAATGATTTTTTCGGTTAATAGTTATATTCGATAGATATGTAATGCAGACTATTTCTAATGATGTATAATTTGAATGTTTCAAGGGCGCTTGGTCTTGGCACTACCTGGAACAAGGGAAGTGCACCGATTCGCAAGAGGCGCAAAATATTGGCATGACCAGAATTAAAGACCAAACCGCAAACGGTGCGGTGACCTTCCCCTTGTAGAGGACTATCCTGTCAAAATCCCAAAACAAAATAGCATCAGTTCTATACTTATAATATCAAAAACATGGAATGTAAAATGGGCTATAAAATCAGAATACACCAACATCATAAAAGCACTTTAATTCTCGTGTTGTCGATTTTATTCTCTATATAAAATTACATTTTTAAGTGAATAATAACGGTTGTTGAAAAGTGACGATACGCATATTTAGATATACGTATACATATTTAGGTAAAAAAAAATTACTTTTGCGCGTGTATGGATGTCAACAGGTAATATAATCCGTTTCGTGAGAATCCTGGAAAATCCAACAGATATCACGCGTTGAACTTGAAGTTTAGGATGCATACATCTTCTAATGTTCACGCACTGTTCACGTCTTCTGATGTTCACGCACTGTTCACGTCTTCTGATGTTCACGCACTGTTCACGTGCAGCAGCAAAGTTGTTTGTATTCAAATTTGTTTTCGAGACGAGGGGATTCCAAATAAACAAAGATAATAATGTTTTTGTTTATTCCTTCGCTTTGGTGGACAGGGACAAATGAACTTTATAACATCCACCCACCATGGTTGTATAATATAGTTTCAAAGTTTATTCAGGGCTATTGGTTGTTTTGAGTAAATAACAAAGATAACACACCTGTCTAGGTAGAGGTAGCTATAGCTATTTTTGTATAACTGAGCGACAGTCCAAATTTTGGTTGGGTTATAATATAAACCAAGTCGAATAACCGCTCAAATCACTAAGTATAAGAGACCGCTGGTGAAATGTTGAAACTTTCGTTTGTGCTACTTTTAGGCTTTTGGGCGTCGCTGAGCGTCGGCCGTTTGACGACGAGCGGTCGGGACTTTCTTTACAACGGCCAGAGAGTCTTTCTGTCGGGGGCCAACATCGCTTGGTATTCGTACGGCTACGATTTCGGCAACGGAGTTTACCAATCCGATGTTAAGGAGACGCTGGAAACCTGGCTAACAATGATTGCCAATAGCGGAGGAAATTCAGTTCGTAAGTGTGATGCCCAGGTAGAAATGATTTTTTGAAGGAATAATTTTAAACTTGTTTCTCCATGATTTCGAATGCGTATGAATAATCTTTAGGACAATGGGTGCATGTGGAAGGTCAAAACACTCCTGCTTATGACAGTAACGGTTACGTCACAGGTCCCGACCGAACGGGGACCATCATCGATGATATGCGCTCGTTCCTTGATTTTGCTCAGAGTCAAAATATTTTGGTCATCTTCGTCCTGTGGAACGGGGCCGTATTAGAAAATCAAAATACCATCAACCTCTTTTACGACGACGCCAAACTGCAGAGTTACATCGACAACGCTCTTAAGGTGATTTCAGTTATCATTTGGAATCGTCGAATAATTATCTAATATCAATATTATAAGATATATTATCTAACTTTATCATTTGTTTTGTGTGATGATGACAGCCAATGGTGGCTGCTTTGGGTGACCATCCTGCTCTTGCAGCTTGGGAAATAATGAACGAACCGGAAGGGGCCATCTTACTCAACCAGGCTAGTGATAACCCGTGTTTCGACACGACTCCACTCGCCAATACTGACGCCAGCTGGACAGGCCTTACCATTCCAATGGAAAAGTATGTTTCACACATGCAAATATGATTTTTGAGAATTTTATAGGCTAATATTTAATTACCTATTTAATACAGTAACTTGAAGTTTGTCAATTGGCAAACTCATGCTATTAAAGAAGCTAACAGCGCTTCTCTGGTTACCCTTGGTTCCTGGTCGGAACACGCCCAGTCTGATGCTTACGAGCAATCGAGTACGAAGATATATACATACAGCTTATTTGGGGAACAATTCATTTAAGTTAATGGCATTAAAAAAAATCGTCCGTTAGGGAATTACTACACGGACGCATGTCTCTTGGCAGCCGGTGGCAGAAGTTTGGGCACGTTGGACTTTTACCAATTTCATACTTACACGTACACCGGACAATGGGATCCCAGTGAGCCCTTCAAGGTAATGTGACTTATCAACTATAACAGGTAAACTCGCACTTGACTTTCTTGTGTGGCTCATATATCCACAATAAGCCGGGATATTAAATAGTGTCTGAAATTGGATTTAAGGTTACTGCCACTTCCTACAAACTGGACAAACCTTTGGTGATTGGTGAATTTGCTACAGTTTGTGGAGGACCTGAGAGCAGTCCAACACTCTTTCAATACAGCTACGATAACGGCTATCAGGTAAAATGATACATAATTTTCTTATTCCTTACCGAACATATTTCTGACTTATTTTTGGTTATATTCCCCCTTCCAAAGGGAGTTTGGTCTTGGTCTTATAATGGTGGACCGACGGGTTCAACGTGCTGCGACAATCAGACCACGCAAGACAGTGGCATGTTGCAGCTGAAGGGTCAAAATAACGGCATCGGAGGAGCGGTCAATTTCCCGATTGTTCCATAAAATTAATGAATATATGGAAATGAATAATTGAAAATCACTCCAGATCAATGAAAATCATGACATGGACAGTCTGAAATGTCATAAGAATGTCACGCAAATATTACTGGCGATTATTTTTGAATGATAAATCAATAGGGTTGTTGCATGAAATTTCGATTTGTTTTAAACATACTTCATGAGAATCAGTTTTTCACGCTGATTCTCATGGTATTTTTTAAATATTTTTCAAAAAATGAACCTAACTTTGTGTATTTCTGGTTCAAAGTTCAAATAAGCGCCTCCCATTTCAAAGCTAGGTCTCAGCCATTTTTGATGGGCGGTGCTTAATTTGTGATGAATTTGTAGACGACGCTCACCAAAATCACCCTTTTCGTAATGCCTACGGCTGAATACAACCCTCTTTCGCCCTTAGGGCCCAAAGGCGAAAGACGAAAAGGGTGAAAAGGGGGAAACTTCATCCCATTTCAAGGACCGCCCACCAAAAATGGCGTGGGGTCCGTTTTAACAAGCAATCCACCACTCAAGCGCACCAAATCCATGGACCCCTGTTTTTTTCCCATTCCGCTATAAGACCTAAAAATCTGAAATAATTCAGGTATATCCAGATTTCTCCTCCGGATTCACCTGTTTTTGCAGAATTTAAATATTCCTTGCCGTTTGGGAGATATTTAATGTTTAAATTTTGGTTTTTTCAAATTTTAACAATTTTGGGGGCATGGGGGGTCTTTGGTATCGCTTTTTGGGAAAATGCAAACCTTAAAAAAAAAACTAATTCTTCCAAAAGTTTGCTCGGCCATCCCTCAATACCAATCCAAAAGGAATTTACATTTCGGATAAGATTGGCCGAGTTATTCCTAATCTTGTAAAGTGTAATTTTGACCAGTTTCCCACCCAGCCTAGTCGCCATTTTTTATTACTCTCCCTCGCGTTCCTGGTGGATTACAGCCGAAGCTACGCTTTCCTGGCCTTCACTTTAGAACAGGGGACATAGCCTACTGTAGGCCTTTTCATATAGTCTAGTGGCCAGCAATATGAAGCCCGAGGTGCAGAGAACTCGTATGCTTCAGCTGTCCAAGCTGTCCTGTTCAGCTTCAAGCTAATCTAAACTTTGAAATGACATTACGGTGGGAAATTATTATTTTAAAAATAAAAAAAAAATACCACGAGAATTAGCGTGAAAAACTGATTCTAATGATATTTTTTTCAAAGGAATCCCTTATTCATGCACCAACCCTATTGCAAAATGAGAGTACCTTTTTTTCTGGGTTGATATATATGTTTGGCAATACTGTATGATGAGAGAGTCAATCAGAATTTGGGAAAATTGGCATGCACTCCACCGAATGGTCGGAGTCCACTAAGGAAACCAGAACAACATAGGAATTTTTGTTTTTCACGTGTAGGGCCTTTCCTAATCATCCGATTTGTAAAAAAAAATGTTTTATTGTATTTTTCTCACTTTTTTCTATCTCCAGTATTTTTAATTTTATTTTAGAGTCGTTAGTTTACCCGCTACCGATTTTTAAAGTTGCGGAAAAAAAGTGGGCGTGGAAAAATTCGGGGTTTATATAGACGACGAAAGGATACTGAGTTGCCTTCTCGATTAGGGACAACATGCCTGAAATTATCACGCACCTACCTGTGCGTTATGATGTGTTCTAATCCTATAACTGACTTTTTCAATTTCGAAGAAAATCCTCTTATAAAAAAAATTACTATAAACTAAAAAAATTATTTAAAATTATGAATTGAATTATAATTCCAGATATTTCAACAAGCAACAACTTAATGAAAAATTATTGAATAAAATATGAATATTTATAATTCGTAAGTCTTTGAGAACAGTGCGAGAAAAGCTAAAAAGGGGAAACCGACAATAAATCTGCATAGTCCGCCTATGTCACGATGGAAAAAATCCTAGATGAAAATAAGGCGAAATCTTAATTGGAATTAAATCTAGTTATTTGAAAGAATTTATTGCTAACGCAGCCCCTTTCATATAAGTAGTATTGGATTAAAATAGCCTATTTTATTTATTGTTCCCTACTTTCCATTCTACTTGGACTAATTCAGTAATGTTTTTTAAAGGTGCGCATTAGTTAAGACCATTACAGGTAATTTTTAAAATTCAATCCATCGATCGCAAGAGGGTGGAAAACGGTGAGTGCTAACTTACACACTACCTCAATTGCTCCGTTCTCCTCTACTCATATTAGAAACGCTTACATCCGATCTTTGAAAAAGAATGTGAGTGCATTATGAGTTGCCAAGTCATTTCAACTTATATTGAATGCTATCTACAACTATACATAATACGATTTAGAGAATATGGGACTTTTAAAAAAAGTTGTCAAATGGGACTTAGAAAAATTGTTTGAAACCAATATTTTAAAGAATTAAGTTTTAAGTTTAAATGACCAAATTTTTAATTCTGTTACCGGCAACAATTCTTATTCTCTTTGATAATTGCGATCATTTGAAATGAAATCGCGATATGAAAATAGAAATGAAATTGGGTGGTTGGCTTAGGTTTCGCTAATGAAATCTTAACATGTTATTTTTGTTATTGGTGGTCTAGTGGATAAGGTGGTAGATTGATGTAACAAAGGTCGAAGGTTCAAGCCTTGAACATGTTGAAGATCATACTAGTGATTTATGGCGGGATTTCTTACCGAATAACTTTTTTAAAAAATTCATTTGACAATGGATGTTTTTTAAAGAGGAATTTTGTAAAGATATAAATACAATTGGGAATTAAACCATGAATTAATTATTTGTTTTTACCGGATATGTAATTGGAACCTCATACCCCAAGGATACGACGCATTCCAATCTAGCATTAAACCACGGAGCTACGATTTGTTTCGAAGATGTCTGCGATAGAGTATTGTGTAGTATAGACAAAGTCCCCCATTCGGCTGTCCCAATTAGCATCATAGCACCTTATGGCAGCAAAACTGCAACTATTTTTTCAAAAAAATTATCGGTTTTTCGTTCTTTTTGCATTTTTTAAAGCGAATCCCAAACATTTTATGAAAGTGTACGGGATTAATGAAAAAAGTTAAGACTTAAATAATATTGCCAATAAAATAATAAGGGGCTATAGTTTGGGACATAAGATAGGGCACTATGAGAAAAAAGAGCCATTATCTAATTCAAATATTGACATAAAATTCAAAAATTTTCGCGAAAATTCCTGAAACCCTATTCGCTTTCAATGCCATTTTATAAAAAAAAGAATAAAAAAACAAATAAGTTGAAATGACAATTTTCTTGAACCTGGATAGAATCGATCCTGAGTCCCTGAAATATTATTTTTCAAAAAATGCTTAAATGACAAAATAAAACCCTAAACCTTATACATCAATCGATTCGCCTTCAAATTCTGCGTCGATTGATGTACAGACATGGCGAAATAACGAAAAAAAAAATATTTTTTTAATTTTTTGTCCCAATTCGCGTCTGCTGTCCCAAATTCGCATTTTTCTTCCATTTCCTGGTAATGAAATATTTCGATAAATATTCAAAATACTGACAAAACCTTTTATAATATTGTAGAACTTTTCATTCTCTATCTTTTGATATAATTATTTAAGGGATTACTTCACTTATACTCTAGATATTCCTTATGCCGTAATTATTTTTGCTAACAGCCAACACAGAGCCCAAATTTCTTGGCCGTAACCAAATTCTGAAATTTCAATTAACGATATCTCGTTTAATTCTGAATATTATATGACGTCCTTTTGCTAAATTGCGTATCCCCCCTATATTTTAAATTTAATTAATTAGATTTGCAATAAACCTCAAAATTTTTTGTATTTTACTTTAAGAAAAAAAAGTCGATTTGTGTCCCAATTCGCGTTTTCGCCGGCCGTGTCCCAGTTCGCTGTTTTACCCTATTGAAAAACAGCCTCAAATGGATATTGATGAGGGCGAAAGTTTGGGAAATTTGGTTTTGTCATCTGAATTTTTATTGGAACACATCTGCTGGCTGGATCTAGCAAGCACGTTTTTATATCTTCCACATGACTTCCAGTTATTCCGCAGTCTACCTGATCCGGATGATCCCTGGAATATCCACATGGATATCTATTCTGACATCTAGCTTCCAGTTCGTTGTCGGCAGTGAACTTGTTTCCAATCGGCCCACGTCTTGAGTTCGACAAGGGGACGGTTTGAGCTCCATCATTTTCAACCTTGCCGCTGAGCCTCTTTTACGGTGTGCGAAAGTCCCTGATAATACTGATGTTTCCCTCTTCTGTTCTTTCCTCAAAGCTATCGCCTTCGCTGATGACATCTCATTGGTTGGTTCCTACCCGGCCGATCTTCTATCCACTCTTGATGGCATGCTGTGAAGAGCTCTTGAAGTGCCCGGCCCATCGTCACAACGAAAGGCAAGGCTGATCCCAACACTAATCTATTTATCCGTTAGGAGGAAGTTCGCTCTCTGGTTGAGGGTGAGTACGAGGACTATCTTGTTGTTCCAATGGGTACGGGAACCCGCCTCACTTTCCGCCCGGCCTCAGGCCTCCCCGATAAACTTATTCTAGTGGCTGATTCCGACCTAGCCCCATGACAAAAGTTGGAGGTTATAATGCCGGTTTAATCTGCCGGCCTCGACAGCGTCGACTTCTATTGGAGTACCTTGTGCATTTAAAATATGGATGTCTTCCGGATACGCGTTTTGACTGACTTTTTAATGTTTACAAACACCGGAATAGTGATTATATTTGAATTCTCCATCACATCCAATTTTAAATGAAATTAATATGGCTATGGCATATAAAAAAATAAAATACTTTTGTTAGTTTACTCAATACAAAAACAAAAAAACTTACCAGAAAACATTCAACTAATTCAATATCAATAACACAAATTTTTAAAATCATAAGCACATTATCACGATAAACTTCTTCATATTTGCAAGTACTGAACAATTGCTGGTTACTGGTAAAGTGATGACATGTTTTATAGGGAGCCCAGATAGTAAACGGACTCTTATTCAGGTCTGTTACAGATATGTTTTTGAGAGTCTGTAAAATTCTTTGCAGTAAGACCATTATCTTACAGAGCATAATACAGGTCTGTGGCAGATCCTTAAAACGGAATCACCATTTACAGACGAAAAACAGATTTTCAAGAAAGAAAAGATATGCCATCATGGTCGAGTGATTAATCACTTACTCTTAGATTCATAAGCGAATATACTTACCATATTACACCATTAGTTCTTATATTATGCCTAGTACATATATTTCATTAAATTTATAATCACGAACACATAGAAGTTGTAAACTTATATCTTCATCGGGTATAAGGTATAAGTATAAGGGTTCGTCCGCCGTGTCTCTCTCTCACGAAACTGATTGCTACAAATAACTGCCACTCTTTTCCGATAGTCACAAGTTCAAGACCGAGATTGGCCCCACACCAATTAAAAAGTCTTCTAGACCATTTAGATGATACTTGCCCGTCCGGCGGATAAAAAAACTATTAATCACTTCTTTTCTTCACTACTCTAACCCAGTTCTAATTTATTCAACTTTCTCTGGAATCCTGCCTGACACAGGGAACATGTTGATGTATTACAATTCAAAGTAATACACCTGTGAGAGAAAGAGATTTTGACAAAAATCAATATCACAGACTTATCTCAGACCTGCACTGAACTGTCTTACCTGTAAAACCAAAATTTAAATCATCATGGGAAAAAGGGTGGAAATAACAGATCTTTGACAGACGTGGAATACAAAGCCAAACCAGCCATAACTTTTACAGAATTAAAACTGAACTGTACCAATGCTGGGATACAGAGACAAAACAGCATTTATTTTTATAGTGTGATACCAACTTGTGACAAACGTGGGATACAGAGTCAAGCCAGCGTTAAACTTAAAAAGGTGAAAACAGATCAGGAACAGGTTTGCAATACAGTTCTAAAAAATAATATTATGTTTTATAGAGATAAAACAGGTCAGTTTCAAGTCTGTGAAACACTTTTTTACCAAAATATATAAAACAGATTAAATCTAGACAAATTTCTTGTGAAACAGAACTGATCAGACCTGATTCAGATCTGTTTCACAGATATAATACGGACCCGTAACAGGAATTAGTAACAGATCTGTGTGCTACCTGCTGGGCATGCAAGAGAGATAGATCAAAATCTCAATGTTACAAGTAAATGTGGCTGCCCTTATTTCAAATTTATTTGCTATTGCCAGTGAGTGTCTGATTCGATGTTCTAGTCTTCTTTTTTTTTTACTGTTGAGTTTTGACACATCATCATTGACCTGCAGTTTGAGAGAGAGTAAACTATTTAACGCTAGCAGGAAATGAAAAATAAATAGTGGGACTTACGATGATTTGCTTGTTGGATTCCGATTTTAGAAATTGCATCAGAATATTCCATTCTGCAACAGAAGTCGCAGGTAGTTGAACGATGTCCTGTCTCGTCGTCGTCGGAGTTTTTGCTTCTGTTTGTATATGCTCCAACAGCTTTCTCACATCGTCTGCCAAAGTCTTTTGGTTATTTAATAGCTCAGCCAGTTTTTTTCAGAATCAACTTGTTCACCACGCTACAGTTGTACTTTTCCATCACAATATTTGGACGCGGTTGTGTGATTGCACCTGTTTTAGAAGATAATGAATAAGAATAAGTCTAAAGTAAGTGATGCTGCAATTTAATTAAAATAAGAATTACGGGAATCAATTTTGAGAGATGTAATCATCGGTCCTCTGTCGTCAATACGCTTCTTAGACAATCCTCTAGATTCTGAGCTATCTGCAAATATTTTCGCTGTAAAAGGCTTGACAGGTGACTGAGGCGTCATAACAGAGTTTGCTTTCGATTTGTTTTTAGGGGGGGGCCTGACGTCCCGCAATTGCAAAAGATCCCTGTTGGAATGCTGTCGAACGATTGTAGAATAATTTTCATTTCTGTGAATATACTATCAAATTGCTTACTTTGGTTGAACTTGTAGATTGTTTCAATTTAGGGACAAGTTGTTTATCAGAAATCTGCTGTGTTGAAAATTCCCTTTTCCCTTGAACCTCGACCTCGCCTATACGTTTGCCTGGAACAACGTATTGTTTATAAAAAATGCATGCAACATTAATACGATAATTTGCTTTTTACTTGTTTCCTGGAGAACTGATTTTCTTCGGCTGAAGCTAGCTAGGGACGGGTCGTAAGTCGAGCTGTTTTTTTTTCCGCTTCCTTTGTTAGGTCTTGAATAGTGGTTCACATTTTCTTATTTACCTAAAGAAAGACATAATTAATGAAACTGTAAGAGGAAAAGTAAATAGTGTAGTTTTCCTTGCTAATTTTGTTACTTGCGGATAATCGTTGGCTCTTGTCGAAGACAGAAACAGCAACATCACGTTTATTTCTGGTTTGAGCAACAGCAGCATTAGCACTTGTGCCCTCACCTGGCTGAGAGGAATTTGTAGCGCTACGCCAGTCATCTTCTCCCATGAATCCAATAAATGACGATTGATCTAAACATTTCAAATAAATTTAATTTGATTTTAATGCTATTGTTGAGAATATAATAATACCGTTGTTGTCATAGATGTCGTCAAAAAACTGGGTGGGATGACACTCTGTAAATCGGTCTTGACGAGCTATAGATTCTATTGTTGTAAATGGATGAAGCGAATATTGAACTAAACTGTATGATCTCTGCAGTCTTTGTATAGGGTACTATTAAACTAACCTTCATAGCCATAGGAAGGAGACGAGTCAACTACAATTGATTCACACTGCGGTTTCTTCTGTTGCTGTAGCTCATCTTCTAAGTCGTCAGATGACCTTTTTTGTTTCGAAATAACTTAAGAACTAGGAACAACAGCTCTTGAAGCGTCGTCGGATGACGATGAATAAACTCTTTTGCGATTTCCCATGACAAAAGAATTATACAATTCAGATAATATGTACTTCCATACAATGGGTTGTTTCGACATACTGAGGACCTGTTTGAAAAATAAAACAGTCAATTATTGTCGATAGTGATTATCTCATGTGCATCAGAAGTAGCGTGGCCCTTCGAACTGAGAATCAAAATTCATTTTCTTAACAAAAGTGTACTACGAATAACTTCATATATGTTGACTGAAAACCAAATATGTTGTAAGTGATTAAAGAAGCAAAAAGTTTTCTCACCATTTTTTGTGTGACAAATTCTGAATTAATAACTTTTTAAACGGCATTGGCGAGAAATTTCTGATCCGCCATTAATCTTAAACCACGTCAACTTCGCAATCGTTTCAACTGATCCGCCATTAATCATTAAACCACGTCAACTTCACAGTCGTTTTTTGCACCACCTTACGAATGCCATTGAAGAAGAGACAAGAGAAAAATGTGACAGTGAATTCAAATTAAATAGCCCTTCCAGCTCGGGTGATGAATTTATGGAAGAGAGTGGCTTCATGGGTGACGATGAAGAAGATTTATCCTCTGATGACTCAAACAATGAAGTGGAGTTTTTCCCCGTTCACCAGCAAGAAAGAAATGACATGTATCAACAGAGCGATGAACCATCGATAATGGATCAGAATCTGAAATGGATTTGGAAAGTGACATCGGCGATGAAGGAGTAAATTTGGAAAGCTTTGATTCATCGACATGATATTCATCCAATAGCGATTCAGATTATGCATCTCGGGAGAAGGAAGTCAACGAGCACGACTTCAATCACGCTGATCTTGAAGAAATCATTTTAGACGAAACCGATTTCGATGGTCCTACTGAGCTGCGGAACTTCTTGGCCACCTTCGTAACGAACAAGAATCTTTCCGGGAGTGCCGGTAATTATCTGTTGAAAGGGTTAAAAGCCCTAAAGCATCAAAAATAACCAATTTGACAGTCTACCTAGAGACATCCGCACACTCCGTAAGACTCCCCGGAAAGTAGTCGTGGAGCACATTCGTGGTGGAACTTATTTCCATTTCGGCTTAGAGAAGGGAATAGCATCACGGCTTTCAGAGCTCGTTTCCCGAAGATTTGTCTTCACCTCATCCCTACTTCAAATACTGATCAGCACCGATGGACTTCCACTGTTCAAAAGTACAAGAAAAGAGTTTTGGGTTATCCTTGCCCTTATAAAAGGAGACGACCAACCGACGCCAGTTGGAGTTTTTTGTGGTGAGGGAAAACCAAATAACTGTAATGACTTCTTGCGAAAATTTGTGAAAGAAGCAAATTTCTTAGCCGAACATGGACTGCTTCATCAAGGGCAGGTGTACGACGTAAAAATCATCAGATTCCCATGTGATGCCCCTGCCCGCTCATTCATTACCGCTTCCAGAGGTCATACGGCCAAAAACTCTTGCCACAAATGCACAACACATGGCGTCTACTATAGAAAACCCGGCAAGAAGGATAGACGGGTAACCTATCCTGACATGGATGCAGCACTGCGGCTTCACGAGGATTTTTTCATTGATAAATCACAAGGTTATTATTTGTTCCGGAGCATCTTTGCAGACATAGATGGCATAGACATGGTTAAAGATTTTCCATCCGACTACATGCACCTTTGCT
Organism: Daphnia pulicaria; assembly: GCF_021234035.1. Lineage (NCBI taxonomy): Eukaryota > Metazoa > Arthropoda > Branchiopoda > Diplostraca > Daphniidae > Daphnia > Daphnia pulicaria. Next base: position 1,103,899 of record NC_060919.1, on the reverse strand, counting down.
GTCTGGGGGTGATGAAGAAGCTCCTACACCATTGGCTAAATCGAGAAACAGTATTTCATGTAATCAGCCATGACACCGTAGGCGAGATCACTAGAAGATTGCTACTCATCCGCAGCTTTATTCCAAATGACTTTGCTCGTAAGGCACGGCCGTTGACTGAGCTATGCCGATGGAAGGCCACCGAACTTCGACTGTTTCTACTTTATCTTGGCCCCATCATTTTAAAAGACATTCTTCCTCGGGCTTTGTACGAGCACTTTATGGTGTTTCATTTAGGTATAAAATTGCTGACGTCGACCAAGACTTGCTACAAGTACAACACGTTTGCAATACAGCTGATGCGCCATTTTGTGTCAGAATCTGTTAAAATTTATGGGGGACATTTTATAACGTTTAACGTGCACTGTTTGATTCACCTACCTCTGGATGTTCTTCGATTTGACCCATTAGATCATTTCAGTTGCTTTCCCTTTGAGAATTGTTTGTATCGTTTGAAAAAATTAATAAGAAATTGCTCTAATCTATTAGCTCAACTTGTTAAGCGAAATATAAAATTGTCCTTCAATTCCGTCATCTATAAATTTTTCCTGTGTTCCAATGGTATCACGTCTTCACGAAAATGGCCCTTTGTTGGAAGGGGATGATGACATTGAACAGTTCCAGACTTTAATCTACAAGAGTTGGAGAATCACAATACGTCCTCCAAATAATTATGTCGTACTGGAACTTGACGACATATCAACTGCCGTCGTCGCCGTCGAAAACATTATTCGTGGAGGTGACGGATCTATTTCCATCATTGGATCCATATTTGAACAAGAAACTCCGTTTTTCATGGCCCCTTGTGATTCTAATTCTATTTTACCTATAAAATATGTCGATTTCCTATCTGCTTCCTTACAAGTTTGGCCAGTAGAATCCATTTTGTATAAAGTGTTTCTTGTACCGAATGTTTTTAATGGTGAAGAGGCTGAAGAGGAAGGTTTGCGTTACGTTGTTTTTCCATTGCTCATGGAAAATAAAAGAATGTGAATTTAAATAAATAATCAATTCATAGAAACAGTTGTTATTTGTGCGTCATTGGATCAACCACTTTTATAACTAGGGAGAAATTTCAATTTAACTTTAAAATTTTAGTTGTGCGGATTTTTGCGTAATTTGTGAGCAATAAGAAAAATAATCAATTTTGGGAGTGAACTGTGAGTGATTTGTTGACTCACAAAACGAGAGGAAAAATGTGTGCAAAGATTTTTGACCTGTTCATGTTTTGTTCACTATCTGGGTGAACTCGTGCTAGGTGGGAATTATAACGATGGCCATATACCCAACCTGCAGAAGTTATCGTAATTTAACGTTTATTTTTAAAATACTTCGTCAAGAAAAACTATAGTGTTTTGATTAGGGATTGATTATCCACCGTCGAGTCCATCCTCTGAGGAAATTACTCTTCCAGTCGTCTCAGATGAATGAGGATTTAAAATACCTGTGGTATTGCTCGACGTAAGTCTAGTCCTTAACAATTGTTTTTTGTTTTGTTTTGTTTTCAATAATCAAATGTAACTACCAATTTATTCTAGTTGCCAGAATTATAACGACCTCCACACGGCCATATGCCCAACCTGCAGAAGTTATCGTAATTTAACGTTTATTTTTAAAATACTTTGTCAAGAAAAACTTTAACTATAGTATTTTGATTAGGGATTGATTATCCACCGTCGAGTCCATCCTCTGAGGAAATTACTCTTCCAGTCGTCTCAGACTGTCCTGATCCACTCGCTTTGCGTAATCCTCCAGTGGAAGACGACCTCCACCTAAAGAGCCTCTTTGGGTCTATCAGCGGGGACGAGGATAGATACGAAGCCGATCTCTTGTCCTCCCCACATGCCGGGCTAATCATATGCCATATGCAAATCTAATCAGAAACTCACTGGCACACAGCACTAGCAAATAAATTTCAGATTAGGGCAGCCATTTTTTTATGTAATGACCAACTGTCATTGACAAATCAAATTTTTTACTTGTAAAACTACTTGGAAATAACTAGTCAAGATGAATGAGGATTTAAAATACCTGTGGTATTGTTCGACGTAAGTCTAGTCCTTTTTTTTGTTTTCAATAATCAAATGTACCAAATTATTCTAGGTGCCAGGATTATAATGACCCCCCATGGCCCAACCTGCAGAAGTTATCGTAATTTAACGTTTATTTTAAAAATACTTTGTCAAGAAAAACTTTAACTATAGTATTTTGATTAGGGATTGATTATCCCCCATCAAGTAATTCCAGTCTTGAGGACCTTCCTACCCCAATTTTCTCAAGTCCTTCCTCTGAGGAAAATCCAGTCGTGTCAGACTGTCCTGATACAAGTACAGAGACAAACAAAAATGATGTGTAATACTATTTCTTAGCAAATTCTTAGTTTTTTGTTGACAATTCAACTAGATTTAAAAATAATGTTTGTTTGTTGATCAACAATCAAGCTGAGAACAGCGTAGGAGGCATGAAAACCATGGGGAATATTGAAGAAAGTGGCCAAGAGACCGCAGAACCCGAGGAAAAGAATGGAGGGGGGGTATTGATCTAGGGAACGTACCAGCTGGAGTGGTATTGGTAGGTTATTTGGTATTGCTCCACGTAAGTCGAGTGCTTTTCTATCTAAGTTTTTAAAATTTATCACTCTTTATCTTCTAGGTGCCAGGCCTTTAATAGACCTTCAACGTTTATTTGCATGATTTGTTCGAGCCACCGTAATATAAATATTATTAATGTTTTCCGCCAATATTAACTTTAATAATTTTAATAGGAGTTGATCCACCACCCTCAAGCTCATCCTCTGAGGAAGAGACATCTATTTTGCTTGTTTCCGATTACATTAGCACTCCCGATGAAGCAGAGGATGGTTAGTGTATATTTTAGTTTCTTTGTTATTTATTCGTTCTTGATTTTCAAGAAATGTGGTGTGGGTATAGAAGCTGAAGATGACTCTGCCAAAGCTAAAGTTGCAGAAGACATTGAAGAGGAAAATCCTGAAATCGGTGATGAGGGTGAGAACAATGAAGGCGTCCAAGACAAAGGGGAAAAAGACGAAATGGGCACAGAGGATACGGGAGCTGAAGGGAAGAATGAGAATCCTTGGTAGTCAGAAAGGAAAATTTAAAAAAGGTGAGTCCAAAAAGGCAATTGCCTTTATGGTCAGGCCAGTTGCCTTTCTGGTGGAGCAAGTTGCCTTTCTCATTTTTTGGCTCTTATGAGAATCGAGTGGGTCTAAAATCAAAGCGAACGTTAAAGATTTATCCAAAAGGGGGAAACAAAACGCGGAATTCAATATACTTAATAAATCGAACCAACGAATCAAACGATGGATTATTTCCAAGATTACTCAAAGCACTCAAAGGGAGGTAAAATAAGATCTCTAAATCGAAATTCATTAATGTAATGGACTGTAAAGGATAAGAAAATAAACAACACTTTAAAAGTTTTAAGAACATCAAGAAACACATTTTTCCGCATCACTTTGAATGTGGTGAAGGAAATTATGGTTTCAGTTCAAAAAAACGAACGCCATGTTCTAGCCTCGTGATCAGACGAATTGGCCAATATAAAATTATAGGCTAGAATATCGGTAAATCCAAACGAAAATTTCACATTTGGTTTTCTCTCTCACACTCACACACCATATAGAAAGTAACGGCATGGGCATGGAGAAAACTCTCTCCATACCCCTGGTAAGGGCAAAACAATGGGCGTCAAACTCTCAATAGTCAAAACTCAACCGCCGACAACAAAAAGAGAACTAGAAAATCGAATCAGAAACTCACTGGGCAACACAGTATTAGCAAATAAATTTCAAATTAGGGCAGCCACATTGACATGTAATAACCAACTGCCAAACAGTTCGTTCGTTCTATCGTTCTATTTTTTATTTTACAAATTACAACTTTTAAAACTTCTTGGAAATAACTAGACAACATGGATGAGGATAAAAAATGCCTTCGGTATTGTTCGACGTAAGCCTATTCCTTTTCAGTTTTGTTGTTTTTTTCTGATTTTTAATCGTTAACTATAACTGCCAATTGCCAAATTTTTCTAGGTGCCAGAAATACAACGATCCCCTTATGGTCATGTGCCCATTCTGTAACAGCTATCGTAATTTAACGTTTTTAAAAAAGATACAATGTAAAGAAAAACTTAACCATAATATTTTGATTAGGGATCGATTATCCACCATCCAGTGATTCTAGTCTTGAGGACCTTCCTTTCACAGTTTTCTCAGACACAAATAGTTCCGATGAACAAGAAGCTGTTGATGGTAAGACTACTTCTCAGTATGATCTTAGTTTCTTTCGATAAATCAAACTTTATTTTTTTAAATAATCTGTGGGTAGGATCTGAAAATTCAAGTCATTCTGAGCACTAGCAAATAAATTTATTTTTAAGATTAGGGCAGCCATTTTAATGTGTCACCAACTGTCATTGACAAATCGATTTTTCTACTTGTAAAATTTGGTAAAACTACTTGGAAATATCTAGCCACAATGAAAGAGGACTTAAAATACCTGTGGGTTTGTTCGACGTAAGTCTAGTCCTTAACATTTGTGTGTTTTTTTGTTTACAATAATCTAATGTAACTGCATAATAATTCTAGGTGCCACAATTTTAACGATCCACGCATGGTCATATGTCCAACTTGCTCTAATTATCGTAATTAAACGTTTTTTTGAATACTTTGTCAATGAAAATATTAACTTAAGTATTTTTATTAGGGATTGATTATCCCCCATCAAGTGACTCCAGTCTTGATCCTGAGGACACAATTTTCTCACCCAAAAATGGTTCCGATGAACAAGAAGCAGTTGATGGTGGTAAGACTACTCAGCGTTATCTTAGTTTCTTTCAATAAATCAAATTTTATTTTTTAAAATTATGTGTGGGTAGGATCCAGAAATTCAAATTCTGAGGCTGAGAACAGCAAAGGAGGCAAGCAAGAACCTGGGAATGTAGAAAAAAGTGGCCACCACGAGACCTGAAAAAAAGAATGGAGGAGGGGACGTATCGGCTGAAGTGGAGAGTGAAGATGAAGGCCCAGGACCAAGCAAATCCAGGAATTTCAAAAAGTTGCGTTCCGGAAAGCGTAAAAATGAAACTGGTTTTCCATTGAATGATACGAGTAGCAGTTCAAACGAACAAGAAGCAGAGGATGGAGGTTGTGGTAAGCATATTAAATATTCTTTAATTGATTCTAACTAATTCAATACATCAATTTAAAAGTGACGACAGTAAAAAGGGTCAACAAGTCACAGGAGCTGCAGGGGCAAACTTTGATAATGAGGATGCAGTAGAGGTCGAAGTGGAGAGTCAAAATGAGAAGGCTAAGAGCACACCCAGGTTAAGCAGTCAAGCTAAAAGAAATTTAAGAAAGAAAATTTTGAAAAGGCAAGGACGTAAGAAGCAAAAGGTTGAGTCCGACGACGATCTGGCGAAAAGTTTAAGGAGCACTGCAATAGTTCTGGTGAGTGTTTTTATTCTTTTGCCTTTCAACCTCCTCTCAGTTACCATTTTCTCTTTAAATTTGGTTCAGATGAAGGGCAGAAGAAGAGCAAATATTCAAAGAAAAAGTAACGTGATCAGACGAATTGGCCAATTTAAAATTATATTTTGTTAGGCTAGAATATCGGTAAATCCAAACAAAACCACTAATATTTAGAAAGTCAGGTAAAAACTATGGGTGTCAAAACCATGTGTGAAAAATCAACAAAAAAAGAAGACTAGAAAATCTAAACAGAAACTCACTGGCACACATCACTAGCAAATAAATTTCAGATTAGGGAAGCCATTTTTTCATGTAATGACCAACTGTCATTGACAATTTGCTGTCCTCCATACAAAATAGTATGGAATGGAGGATTGACGTGTAAGAGTTGACCAAAATGAGCACGTGAATTTCTTGACAAATGTAGGCGATGGCCTCTAAGGCTGCCTCTTTTCGATGTTCATTTGCTGGTTGAACCTGGAAAGCAAATCCTCCAAAGAAGTCATCTCAGAAGAAGGCTGTGTTCCCGGGAAGAGTTCAGCTACCGCAATGTAAGCCAAACATTGGGCGGCACAACTCGGATGAATGTTTTCTGTTCCCAAGGTTGAAATCAAACGCTCACGCACAGCCATGCGAGTTTCTTCGTCAAGTTTTGACCATCTCTGTTGACACCCTTTCTTCAGGGTCAAATCTTTAACAGTCAAACAGTTTTTCAGTTGGAGACCAGCAGCTTGACGAGCAATAGGTGAGTTGCTTGGATCAGCAATTACAAAAGACATATTTGAAATAAATTGACCCAAATCATCCTGAGCACACTTTTCCGAGGCATGAAAACCAAGGGGAATGTTGAAGAAAGTGGCCAAGAGACCACAGAATCTGAAGAAAAGAATGGAGGGGGGGATATTGATCTAGGGAACGTACCAGCTGGAGTGGAGAGTGAAGATGAAGGGCCAGAACCGAGCGCATGCAAGAGTTTCACAAACTATCGTTACGAAAAAATGGAAAAAGGAGGGGATCAAGTCGAAGGGGAGAGTGAAGATGAGGAGCATGAGGAGGCTAAAGGCACGCCTAGGTCAACCCAATCATAACGCAATATGAGGAAGAAGACTTTAAAAAAGCGGGGACCTAAAAAACAGAAAGTCAAGTCCGATGACGATCTGATTCTAATAACTAAGTCTAAGTCTAAGTCCAGATGTTGACGATTTACCCCTTCCCCTCCCTAGCAGATAAATTTGACTGCTGTTGTTATTTATTGTAGAGCTCCGGAAACTTTGCTCTACGCGTTGGCATGGATCTGACGTAAGGGACAGAGCTACCTATGAACCTATGTGTTCTGGTTTCCTTAGTGGACTCCGACCATTCGGTGGAGTGCATGCCAATTTTCCCAAATTCTGATTGACTCTCTCATCATACAGTATTGCCAAACATATATATCAACCCAGAAAAAAAGGTACTCTCATTTTGCAATAGGGTTGGTGCATGAATAAGGGATTCCTTTGAAAAAAATATCATTAGAATCAGTTTTTCACGCTAATTCTCGTGGTATTTTTTTTTTATTTTTAAAATAATAATTTCCCACCGTAATGTCATTTCAAAGTTTAGATTAGCTTGAAGCTGAACAGGACAGCTTGGACAGCTGAAGCATACGAGTTCTCTGCACCTCGGGCTTCATATTGCTGGCCACTAGACTATATGAAAAGGCCTACAGTATGTCCCCTGTTCTAAAGTGAAGGCCAGGAAAGCGTAGCTTCGGCTGTAATCCACCAGGAACGCGAGGGAGAGTAATAAAAAATGGCGACTAGGCTGGGTGGGAAACTGGTCAAAATTACACTTTACAAGATTAGGAATAACTCGGCCAATCTTATCCGAAATGTAAATTCCTTTTGGATTGGTATTGAGGGATGGCCGAGCAAACTTTTGGAAGAATTAGTTTTTTTTTTAAGGTTTGCATTTTCCCAAAAAGCGATACCAAAGACCCCCCATGCCCCCAAAATTGTTTTTTCATTTTGCTTTGCTGTTGTCAAATTCTCACGCCGACAGGAAAAAAATTTTAGTTATGACTTCATGCGCGTTATCACCCGTTCCCTTAGCAACAATGTTCCAGACTGTACTTGTCAACATGAGTTAGATTTAATGGGTCAAGGTATCCTTCTACGTTTTCTTATCGAGTTATCGACGCACGCAACGAGCTGTGGTACCTTATCAATTAAAAACAAGCGAAATCTTACCTGGATTCCATTTGATTTTTCATTGAGTTGCTCATGTCCAAAGCTTTTTTCGGATGCGTGGGTTTCTCTTTTTAGTTAATTCTTGATTGTCAACGCACAATATGCTATGGGAATTTAACAATTGTTGTGCTAATTTCATTTGTTTTCTACCTCTACCCATATATTAAATTGCAATTTGCATTCGTTTAATCATACCGACTCAAATCGAAAATTTCCTCAATCCTAGCGTGTGCTGGGTTACGAGCCTCTTCTTGAACTGCCTTCTTCTTTGAACTGCTTAAATTCGATTCATCATCTAAAACGCACGAAAATGCCTATGCAATAAATCCGTACATTGTTGTTGTTACATCTCTTGTCCGCGCGACGCGATTTACGTTTTCCCGCTCATTTTTTGAATTTCCCAGAAAAGAGGTTAGGGTCTGAAAGGGCATGTGGGGACGGATTACCACAAGGACTTTTCAAAAGCGTCACTAGAATGCGACACTAGAACGCCCACATTTGTATTACCGACAGAAGAACGTATAAATTTTAGTAGCGACACTGGGCCGGGAAACTTCAAAAAATCATAACGACACTAGAACGTGTCATGCGTCACTAGAACGTCCATAATTTATCGAGTATTTTTGTAGCAGACAAAAATGGTCAGACCACAGACCTAATGCTAATGGTTTTTCCGACTTAACTAAAAAGCCTTAAAACGCGTGCGAAAGAAAAATTGCGGTGACATAGCCTGCCGTTCAACGTGGATTATCTTTTGGTAAAATTGGTATAATTTTTTTGTAAGTTAATTTGTTGGGTGCGTAATTCTCCCCTATGTTAGCTTCTAAGCATAAGTATGGATCCTGTTTGTTCCTAATGACGGAAAAAGTCTAGAAATGTGCTTAAAGACTATGGAATTAGGCCATCCACTATGAATTTCAAGGTATGAGGATTACATTGTTGTATTTTATGTAAAATCATGTTTTCCCGTTTCTGAAACAGGTAGCCTATTCTTGAGCTGTAAGAATCTTCCTAAAGCTCTCAAACAACTGTGTCTCTGTTGTTGAACCCTAGACAGAGCTCTGCACTATCATACAAATAAAATTCTTTGGCAAATTTCGCAAGGAACATATTAATTCTCAAGATCATCTCAAGAACAAAGACCTTGATTATGGTCTGGGATGTTTGGTATGGAGTTTATCAGAGTGGCCAAGATATTGTTTGAGATTCAAGAATGACTTCAAGAATTTGATGAGTGGCCATCTGATGCCTGAAAGTGTTGTGCTTTATTCCAACAAGTGCCTCCAGCCAATCTTGAATATTCGAAAGGAATGGCATTTGTCTATGAATCCAAAGAAACCAGATTACGCACCAACTATTGGAAGAGGTGTGTGGAATGGAAGCCTACACTCCCATGACCTTTTTTTAGGGGGTTGTAACAGCAGTACAGCAAACGTTCAGATCTTGAGTAATAATTATAATATTATTGAATTAGACTAGTCAAATTTTTGGCTTGGTGAACATTATTACAATGGATGTGGATTTCCATGTTCCCTCTAATTGGAGCCGCCCATCTCGATTCAAGCGCCATGATTATGATCCAAGAAGTCCTGAACGGCCGTTCCCTTCGATCGGTAATAATTTACCCATTTGATTAACATTTGCCAGTTTTAAATTAACCTTTCTTCTTTATTTTATGATAGCGGCGAAAGCTTCTTACGAAGCTAAATCAAATTTAATGGGTCCGCTGAAGCTCCACCTTTTCTTGATACTCTAACGACATCTATGAAGACACGCATGTCGATGGATAAACTATTCTATCTTTCTAAATGCGTTGGAGGAACCCATTGCATTGATAATGTCCTCTTGCAGTTCAAAAAGGATCGAACTTCCGGATGGGTTATCAGTGTCCTTTCCACTTATTCCCGAACAATGATTAGACAAAACGCGTAGCGGAGTCATAGTGGACATTCAAATAGCATTGCCACTCATTCCCATAGGTCCTGTCTGTTCGCTTCAACCTTTCATTCAGTCACTTCCTTTTGCTGTTCCTGGATCTACTTTACTTGACGAACTTGTCGAACCACCGCCCTTTGACCAATGTTTATCAACGTCTGTAATGAGTTGCTTGGGGGAGGAATGTTGGTACATCATCGCCATAAGTTGCTGTTATAAAGATGAACGAGAAGAAAAAGGTTTGCATACTACTAAATTACATATAAAAATCGAAATACTGATTATCTTTGAATCGTTATTAGAACCTTTGCACTTCATTCCTGGTCACTGGTTTTACCTGTTTTGTGGATCGTCAACCTCCTTGTGAATCTGCTCATCACTTCACTGTAGTACTGGACAAATCCTTCAACTCTCAAACTTTGTCATTGTCCGTGCCGCAAATTTTCATCGTCGAAACTGTGGTGGCTATGCCGACTCGACCTGGAGAGTTTCATTTGTTCCTTCAAAAGGCCGCGAACAAGTTTTGGCCCAGCCCAGTTCAATATGCGATCTCAACCAGTTTTTAGCAACTTCCAATGGAAGGATTTGGCCATTCGTCTTAAACAACAGTTCGATCCAATCCAGATATCGGCCAAATCGTTCACTCCAGTTTTGGCTCATAAACTCATCCTTTAAAAGAATTCGACGATTGAAGAAGTCATGGCCGAATTTAACCAGATTTACTTGGATGAAGGAATTCTAAACCAACGGAAGAGATTCCACGTCAGAAATATATCTGCGCCAGCTGCCAGCGAGTGATCACAAAAGCTTGGTTAAATTTATCAAGGAAATCTAAGCCCCGGACCCAGAATCGAACCAGTCGAAAATGAGTGTCTCCTTTCGCTACCTGACTACGGTACCTTATCTGATCCTGCCTCTAGTCAGATGGATGTCTTCTGCTGGTAAACAACCAAACAACAACATCAAGAAAAATTAATTAAGTTTCTTATCAAGCGTTTTCCAATATTTTTGTATTGTTTCAAGTAAATAGGTGATTGGCGATTCGTGGATTTCGGCAGCCAACTCATTGCCTTTCAAAGATTCACCCTACGTCTATCCTTGGCAAGACGCCTATACACAGTCAAAAGGAGTTCGTCATTTCCATCGTGTCACAGTTGTCTTCGTCAGCTGGACCATCTTCACTGTCTGCTATACATTTCAAAATCTGAACCTTCTTTGAGGCAAACCTGCCCGGGCCCAGGCTGACTAAACAGACAATTAACTCTGCTATAGAAATCGCTGATCGCATCGATGGCGTCCGCTCTGTCGCCAACGGGAGTAGCCGAAAAACGTTTCCAGGTCACGCGGTAAGCATTTTTAAATTATTCCGTGCTTGGTTACGCCCGAAGTTTTGTTGGCACGGGACAACGTTTTTTTTTTTATTTTTCAAAAAACAACCAAACAAAGAAATCTTTATTCACTTACGTGAGAGAATTTGATGAATAGCTGAATACTTTGATCGAAAGGAACGGGTAATACCTTTGGCCGTTTTCACATGGGAAACTACCGATTCGATTCTTGACAGTCCGCCCACCCACCTTCCCGAGGATCGTAAAATTTGCCACCTTGTCCTGGCATTTCGATGCTCCCTCTTGGAATTTTGATTTAATCAAAGCGCTCTCTCCTCAAACAAAAAATGTTCCTCGTTCAAGGTTCACCATCCCTCATACCGGTCTATCACAGCAGTAGTCAACGTTCGAGTACAACGGCATACATACAAAATTGTCCCACGTCTTAGGTATTTAGTAATTTTGAAACAATAAATAATAAGAATAAAATAAAAAGCATATCGAAAATATTTATGAAAAACATAAATACTTAATTAGGCAAATTTTTTAAAAGTAAGTAGAGTCTCGTAGCACAAACACTAAATACCTTGCTTGATTCCCACGGCTTGCCCGTTCATCATCTATATGGTTGGAGAAAGCGAAAGAAGTCAGGAGACACATCGCGACTATCCCGAAACTGAAATGCTTAATGAGCTAATTTTTAAGTTTTATTCATGAATTGATTGGATTACTAAACACATTCCTCGAATTCGTTAACTGTGATTTTTCATACGAATTTTCACTTCGTGTTGAGTGTAAACTGAACATTTTGTATTTCACAGTTCACAGTTGCGACTTTTGCCGCTTTGGCTAATTGGCTCTTCGCAATTGCAGAAATGCCAGATGCGGACGTTTTTAATTGCAAAACTGAAAATGGCAATGTTGCAGTGAAAAAATGTCGATCCTAACTTTATAGAACTTTTATTTTTACATAAGTTATATATTATATTTATAAATACGTTTCACATTGCGGCATCTTTGGTATTATTAGGCCTTCGCAGATCAATACAGAAACCCTTTAAAAAACCATAAATGTAATTCGAATCGTAATCCCACTCTTTCAAGCATGTCATTGGATGCCGACCGTTAGATGGTGCACTGACTCGTTGTGTCCGTCGACTAGCGCGTAAAGTTTGGAATATCATAATTCATATGCGACTAGTAGATGGCGCGGGCGTCGCACAGTGACACAGTGTAAACTGTAGTCACTGTGCGAAGTTTGGAATATCATAATTCATAAATGGCTGTTGTAAATTTGGCTTTGCCATGCAGCCCATGCTGATGTGTGTTATCGCTTATCCGTTTGATATCTATATAACCTAACAAGGCTCATTGCTGTTTGAAAACTTTATTAGTTAATTTTTAGTCAACAGTGTTACAATTTTCGGTTTGTCACCTTAATCTTTAATGCTTATGTCTCATACATCGAACGATAACGACTAAAAGTCCATTCTCAGAATCTGGTGGTAAGAGCCCTTCGTAGTCTGTGGTTAGGGTTTCGATGGGTGTTATTAGCGCCCAAAATGAAAACTTGAATAGTTAAGTTGCTAAATGAAGTATCCATTTAATTAATTAATTATTATTCATTTCATTTAGGAAATCTCTGGTTCAATTGACTTAAGTATGTATGGCTTCCGAGATCCAGGTCAGTTATGAGAAAACTCCATTGATGGCAGCTCTGTACATGTGGCTGATGAAGCTGAAACCTACCAGCAAATGAGTAAGTCATTTTATTATTATGTAGCTAGTTAGTGATTAGTGGAAAAGAAAACCAGTTTTTTACCATAATATTTACAGCCCAAGTTTACTCTAACCTTTACGAGTCTCTTGGTTTTTGTTCCCAATGCATACAGTTTAGACTGGTTTAGACCAATTGATTCCTTATTCTTTGATAAATGTGCTACTAAGCCTAATTACTCGACAGAAATTGTTCTGTAATATTTTCTAAAAATTAGGTTATAGATTAAAATCGTAAGTAAAGTGTTCTGCATTAACTTAGGTTAGAGATTAACATTTTTAAAATCCTCAGAAATAGTCAGATAGGTCACATGAAAAAAACGTAAAATCAATTGCCTTTTTTTTAAATTATGAATCACTGCAATGAACTATTTTTTTACACGTCTTGGTTCACGTCTCTTGATCGCGATGTCTCATTAACATTTTCACGATATCCAAACGATTCGTCGGAGTAGGATCGAGTAACTCTTTGACTGCACCATTTTTACTAGAGAAAATCATATTCAAATAGTCGATGCTGACTAATGACTGTATTTTTCGATCATCTCGGCAAGTTGGGAGAATGTTGGCCTTTTCTTTGGATCTTTCTTCCAGCAGTTTTTCACAATTTGCCCCACGAAATTTGGAGAATATTCCGGTGGTGTCATTCGATATCCATTTTGAATAAGGATTCTGCCGTTCATACCTTGTGATAATGAAATAATTCATTAGAGGAGTTAGGGGGGGTATTTCATTTCAATTCTGTCTCACCTGGGTAGCCTAGCAAATCAACGAAGTTAACGTGCGAACCCAAGTAGATAAGAATTTTTTATTCTCTGATGAGAGCGGTCAATGCTTCATTAGACTGGGCAGTTGCTTTAACCATTTTGACGGCCACTGTGGTCATGTTTCAATTCCTACACTCCTACCTACACTCCTACGGCTGTTTTCCCATCGACATTCGTAGGTTCCCCTTTCTGTTCCGTTTGAGAAGCAATGTTGACGAGATTTCATTCTTATAGACTGCTTCAGTGTATTCCTTGTTATCTTGAAAATAAGTATACTTTACTTTATACTTTACAGGATTGAAGTATTTCAATCCCCGTTACACGGAACCTGAACCGTTACATGGATCCTGAACGTTACAGGAACCTGAACCGAAAGTACGAGTCCTTGTGTCAGATCCTCACATTTTTTTTTCCAACAATATTGGGGAAAATTAAACAAACGTCCTTTATCTTTTTTTTTTTTTTTAAATAAATCCTTTGCTTATCGTTTCTTTTATTTTGTTAAAGTAAAAAAGCAACCATTATAGGGCTTAATCTAGCAAGGTTTACCTTTGTACCTTGGTCGAACTCCTTTCCGTGGAAAGCTTTTTTTTTTTTTTTAAATAAAATTTTGTTTTTATCATTTTAATTGATTCTCGGTGTCTCCACATTCTAAAAAAAAAACATCGAATTGGGTCTCTTTAAAAAATATATCAAATTAATGTTTCGGTTGAAAAATGAAGAAAAAAACCATCGAATACCATTTAACGGACTGAGGAGAAGCGAGCCAAATTTAAGTAGCTATCAATCGTGTTAACTAGACGCTACGTGTTAGCGCTCTTGACTAAAATTGCATCATGTTTTGAGCATTTTTAAATCAGTGTGAACAAATTAAGAGAAAGGTGTTACTGAAAACGTGCAAGGTATGGCCAACGTTCGATAACTCTGGCCGAAATCAACGTCATATTGTGCCGTTCCTTGTCGGAAGTGCTGTCCAGCGAGTGAGCTAAATGTAAATATTAAGAAATGCTCAATGACCAATATAGGGCGTCAATATTTAATATCGTTTGTTAGGATTAGAACGTCGCCTTATTTTATAGACAGAATACGCTAGATTGTCACTCAAGAGTTAAAAATTCTTTTTTACCACCATTTCTTCATGTTCACCATGTGAGATATCCTCCCTTTAACAAAACACACCTTTTCCCAAGATAATGACGCCGTGTATATTAAATTGCCCTTGAACATTGTAGTTGAAGTGGTGGGAATATTTTTAAAAGAATAATCTATCTGACGACATGATCATAACTTACATTTGTAAAAAAAAATTCTTAGTATATTATCAATCCGCCCCCCCCCCCTCCTATTAGTGGATAATATTCGTGTTTTGACTAAACCTAATTAATTGCTTTTCGATTGTGTATTAATGTTTATTTGCATATGATTTTAATAGGACCTTGACGACTCATTTCGACACCCGAACGAACCATTGAATATGATTGATGCTTTCTTCACAAAGGATAACTGTAAATATGTTTTGATCACTTCCGTAGTTGTTGTATGTAGTTATAAATAGCGACATCTGTTTGGACTTCATTAAATATGAAACACCGCGGTGGGAAATGGTCGGTAACGTTTCCAGCCCAATAGAATTTCACTTGCAACCACGACATGTACCAAATCCTGATGGGGAATGTTTAATTACAGTTTAAAGGAATGGGGCGAAATAATAGCTGTGAATTCTCACATGTCATTTGTGTTGAGGAAGGTTGCAGGTGAAGACTTTATACAGGGTAGTAGCTTATAGGGAAGAAATAAAATCCGATAAGATGCGCAAACTGAAAACAGTACCTTATCAACGCAATAGTATTAGACGCGTTATAACGTTCGATTTTCTTTTAACCGTATTTTGAGCACCACAGAAATGACCGCATTTTCTTTGTGAAGTTTTGTGGAATTACGATTCTAATTATTATTCAAACCCAGAGTCACCATGGAGTGTGGGCCATCAGTTTTATTTTGGAAAATTCATGTCATCTTTCGTATGCTGCGATTCATTGTGCTGATTCAATCAGATTTATTTCGTGTCTGCTCTCTTGTTAGTGTTTACTTCTCGTGTGCAGACTGCAGATTGACTAGATTAGAAGCCGCAAGCCAGTTGAAGAGCTAATTATTAAGCCATTTCACCTTACTAGCACGGCACAGTACGCCACCACTTGCGTCAACTCAACTACACAACCGTTGAAATAAAACATATTCAAGTTCTATCTTTTAATTATTGTCTGACTGACCGTCAGTAAAACGGAAGACATTTTAATATTTTCATGTTGATTTATTAGTATAAACCTGCTAACTTATTTTGAGTTATGGACAATACTCGAATGTAACTGAGCTCTTTGTTTCTCTCGTTCGTGAACAGGTTTCGTCGGTTGAAAGACCTCAGCTGATTGGGAAGGAGAAAACGTGTGGCCAGGAGAACGACCCCTTGACTGTTGTGTGGATGGAAACGATGACACCTGGTGCAGCAGGTAGGAAGAAAATCTATTTACATTAAGATTTGCTATTAGTCCGTCTAGGTTTAATTTTACGAGAACTATTGTGATAGTTTATTCGACAGTTGGGATAACATGAGTTGACGACTTGACGTTTTATTGAAGAAATTTGGTCAATCTCGTGTAAAATCTAAACTTCTTTTCATCCGATTCGTATTGAACATGTCGCATAGAAATTATGAATTACGGGTCACTTGTTTTTTGCGCTCGGCTTAATCGCTGTTTATTCGATTTTATAAATATTACAACCAATTATTATTTTTTTTTAAATCTTTTTTCGTTTGCTGCTGGTAGCACTTCTGCGGTTCTGAAGATTCCCCCTCCTCTAAACTGCTTTCGCTTGTAGTTGACTTGAGACCCCGCTATCGAGGAACAGTTGAGCGACTTCGACTAAATTTTCTTTCTGGCAATATCGTCGACAAACGAAATGGAGTGCGTTGCAACCTTCTTTCGTCTTGCTGTTGACGTCTATGTCGTAATCGAGCAGCAGTTCCACGACGTCTTATTTGTAAAATTGGCACACCAAAAGAAGGGCGTTCCACCCTTAGTTATTGACCGAGTTGACGTCGACCCCTCGTTCCAGGAAGAGTTCAACGAGTTGAATTAAGTTGTCGTTCGGATAATATCTTCAGACATTCAGCAGGGCCTTCTATGCCTCGCTGTTGGTGAAGCTGACGAAGGTTCTGGTGTCGAGGTGCAGTTGAACTATTTCGATCAAATTGTATTAGTGGTAATAGTAGCGGTAAACGGTGTGGAGGACGTTGCATCCGCTGTTGGTCTTGCAGCTGGTTTCGATGTTTTTATCCAGGAGAAGTTTAACGATGATGATCAAATTTTCTTTCTGTAGTAGCGACACACTAACTGGAGGGCGTTCCAGCCTTCGCTGTTGATGCAATCGACGTCGATCCTCCGTTTGAGTTTCAGAGCGGTGTGGCCGACATCTGACGTGAACGCTGAATTAACGAAAGTTACTTTCTTTCCTCGTCAGATACTCGGCCAATCCCGTGAATTCTATCATGCCCGCTAGTATACTGATCTGAAGGGGACCGTCTACATTGAGATCTTAAAATATTTCGCTCAAATTATTTGGTGCCATCAATGGGAGACTGATGCCCTCGTTGCGGGTAGTTGTGGCCGTTTTTAAATTGTTTTCTGACCAAATCCCCTCGCCTTGATTGAAATAATAGTCAAAGTCTAATAACAACATGTTAACTAACATTTTATACCTTGAATGATGGTGTCGGTCATGGAATCGTAAAGAGTTCCACATTGAAAATTCGTCCTAGTACAGGAATTTTAAGGGCTTTTCTAACGAAATCGTCCGACCTTTCCTATTTAAAAAACGACGTACGAAAAAATTTTAAAAAATTAAAATAACTCCAATCGTATTTTCTTTTTTTAATTAGAGAAATTAAAGAAAGATAAAGATTAAAGAACAAATTATGTTTGTTTAGAGTTTGGACACAGACATTTCTAAATGTTCCTAAAATCGAGTAATAAAAAATCAAAATGTAGAGATAACAATTTCGTTTCGGTTGTACAAAAATCCTTCTGTCAATTGGCAATTGGCACACACCAGTTACCAAAAGTGTTAGAACGATGCAGCGCGCACGGTCGGCGGGGCAATAGCAGACGTAACATGGCGATCTAAAAATAAAATGCGGTTGCCTAATTGGTAATTGCGGAAGACGAAACGATACCAACCGAGAGGGGGGGGGGGGAGAGAAAAAAAGGCTCGTCGCCCTGAAGTATTTCGCGATGTAATCATTCGACGGGACAGGCCGTTAGCAGGAATGGTTCGATTAGATAAACATGCTTTGCGTTACTTTGTTTCTTTTAAACTTGTTTCAACAAATTGCTACAAAGCATAATCAACAAAATGTTGGTGATCGATGCATTTTATTTCCCTCCTTTGAAGGAGCAATTTCTAAGAGTAGGCGTAAATCAATCTATATAATCTTTTTAAAGTGATGCTTTGAACAGTTGAAATTAAGATTAGCTTACATGATAATACTTTGAAACGGAGCCAAAATATTTGTAGTCAGCCTTACTTGAGTAAAGTAAAAGTGAAACATGTCTAGTCTTACGATGGAATCAGCAATATGGTCATAATCGTAAAACATTTCAAGAGGTCTTTTTAACATTTCTTATTGCCGCTGAAATGTGACAATTTTTCGGCGTTGAATAACCTGTTACAAATTTTTTATCTATTCAACTTACCAACCTAATTTTCTTACAGAAGTCGTTGAGCCTTCAATCGATGGCGTGGGATGTCATGTAGCTTATTCACCGCCTTACTAGCTTTAATGTGTTTTAATTTTTGGAACAGAACTTATTCTCAACTATTATTTTGTCAGCTGTTTTAATAAATATTTCTTGGAAAATGCCAACAATTAAAATTATATATTTCCCTTTATAGATACACGTCACATGATTGATAAACGCACTCATGTTTATGTAAGAGATGCTTCGTCGAAGAGTTTTATGATATCATGAAAATTTATAGTTTCATTTTTCCTTAATATTGACCGTACGTCGATGCCATTGGCTTCGATCCCGAGTTGGATTAACAATTTGATTGCGTCGATTAATCTTTCGCTTGAATAAAATTGACAAAACAAATGAAGTGCGTTGTTTCCGTCGTTGGTTTTCTCATTGACGTCGATCCCGAGTTGGATTAATAATTTGATTGAGTCTATTAATTTTTCACTTGAATTATTCCAACACAATAAATGGAGTGCGTTGTTTCCGTAGTTCGTTTTCTTATTGACGTCTATCCCGAGTTGGATTAATAATTTGATTGCGTCTATTAATCTTTCGCTTGAATTAAATCGACACAATAAATGGAGTGCGTTGCTTCCGTAGTTGTTTTTCTCATTGGCTTTGATCCCGAGTTGGATTAACAATTTGATTACGTCGATTAATCTTTCGCTTGAATTAAAGCGACACAATAAATGGAGTGCGTTGTATCCGTCATCATCTTTCTCATTGACGTCGATCCCGAGTTGGGTTAATAATTTGATTGCGTCTATTAATCTTTCGCTTGAATTAAATCGACACAATAAATGGAGTGCGTTGCTTCCGAAGTTGTTTTTCTCATTGGCTTCGATCCCGAGTTGGATTAACAATTTGATTGTGTCGATTATTTTTTCGCTTGAATCATTAAGACACCATAAATGGAGTGCGTTGTTTCCGTCTTTATCTTTCTCATTGACGTCGATCCCGAGTTGGATTAATAATTTGATTGTGTCGATTATTTTTTCGCTTGAATCATTAAGACACAATAAATGGAGTGCGTTGTTTTCGTCTTTATCTTTCTCATTGACGTCGATCCCGAGTTGGATTAATAATTTGATTGTGTCGATTATTTTTTCGCATGAATTAAATATACACAATAAATGGAGTGCGTTCCTTCCGTTTCTGTTTTTCTCATTGACGTCGATCCCGATTTGGATTAATAAATTGATTGCGTCAATTAATATTTCTCTTGAATTAAATTGACACAATAAATGGAGTGCGTTCCTTCCATTTCTATTTTTCTCATTGACGTCGATCCCGATTTGGACTAATAAATTGATTGCGTCAATTAATATTTCGCTTGAATTAAATTGACACAATAAATGGAGTGCGTTCCTTCCGCCTTTATCTTTTTCATTGACGTCGATCCCGAGTTGGATTAATAATTTGATTGCATCGATTATTTTTTCGCTTGAATCATTAAGACACAATAAATGGAGTGCGTTCCTTCCGTGTTTGTTTTTCTCATTGACATCGATCCCGAAGTGGATTAATAAATTGATTGCGTCAATTAATATTTCTCTTGAATTAAATTGACACAATAAATGGAGTGCGTTCCTTCCGCCTTTATCTTTTTCATTGACGTCGATCCCGAGTTGGATTAATAATTTGATTGCATCGATTATTTTTTCGCTTGAATCATTAAGACACAATAAATGGAGTGCGTTCCTTCCGTGTTTGTTTTTCTCATTGACATCGATCCCGAAGTGGATTAATAAATTGATTGCGTCAATTAATATTTCTCTTGAATTAAATTGACACAATAAATGGAGTGCGTTCCTTACGCCTTTATCTTTTTCATTGACGTCGATCCCGAGTTGGATTAATAATTTGATTTCGTCGATTATTTTTTCGCTTGAATTAAATTGACACAATAAATGGAGTGCGTTCCTTCCGCCTTTATCTTTTTCATTGACGTCGATCCCGAGTTGGATTAATAATTTGATTGCGTCGATTATTTTTTCGCTTGAATTAAATTGACACAATAAATGGAGTGCGTTCCTTCCGCCTTTATCTTTTTCATTGACGTTGATCCCGAGTTGGATTAATAATTTGATTGCGTCGATTATTTTTTCGCTTGAATCATTAAGACACAATAAATGGAGTGCGTTCCTTCCGTGTTTGTTTTTCTCATTGATATCGATCCCGAGTTGGATTAATAATTTGATTGCGTCGATTATTTTTTCGCTTGAATCATTAAGACACAATAAATGGAGTGAGGTCCTTCCGTGTTTGTTTTTCTCATTGACGTTGATCCCGAGTTGGATTAATAATTTGATTGCGTCGATTATTTTTTCGCTTGAACTACATCGACTCAATAAATGGAGTGCGTTGTATCCGTCTTTATCTTTTTCATTGACGTCGATCCCTTGTTGGATTAATAATTTGATTGCGTCGATTATTTTTTCGCTTGAATTAAATATACACAATAAATGGAGTGCGTTCCTTCCGTTTCTGTTTTTCTCATTGACATCGATTCCGAGTTGGATTAATAATTTGATTGCGTCGATTATTTTTTCGCTTGAACTACATCGACTCAATAAATGGAGTGCGTTGTATCCGTCTTTATCTTTTTCATTGACGTCGATCCCGAGTTGGATTAATAATTTGATTGTGTCGATTATTTTTTCGCTTGAATTAAATATACACAATAAATGGAGTGCGTTCCTTCCGTTTTTGTTTTTCTCATTGACGTCGATCCCGAGTTGGATTAATAATTTGATTGTGTCGATTATTTTTTCGCTTGAATTATATTGACACAAAAAATGGAGTGAGTTGTATCCGTCTTTATCTTTGTTATTCACATCAACTCCCTGCCGGATCAACATTTTTAACTTTTCGTTTTGATTTGTCCAAGGGAAGATTATGGAGGTAGCTGGGTATCTTATTTTACACAGTTCAAAAAATTCCTTTTCTTTTTCTGCAAGCTACGTTGGAATCAAGACGAATCAAGAATTAAAAAATGCGAAGGTAAATGCTGATTTTTGCATGTAATGTTATGTTTACCTTATTTTTTTCTGATTTGAGTCTCTCAATAATATTTGATGAAGATATTCGATTAGCTTCGTTTTTTAACATGTCGGTAACAAGATCATAAGCGTAGTGCGATCGTTCTATTTCTGAAAAATGATCCCACGTTAAATTGTCGTTCAAATGTTGTTTTTAACGGTAATAGGCTCAACTTACTATTCATATTGATCGCTGTACCCTCTAAGATGTTTTTAGGAATGTCAAACTCATTAGAACCGTAAATGTGTTGCCCGTTTAACAGAAGATAAGCGAAGACGAGGCCTAGTGCAAAAATGTCGCTTTTGACGGTACCTCTGAGTTGCCGCTGCCCACCCGTTTGAGTTTCCTGAAGTAGTAGTTTAAGCAACTCGGGCGCGTACCAGTTTCTTGTTCCTTTTACTCCACTACTCATCGTAAATGTCCCTCGCTCATTCACTGTCCGGGACAGACCAAAATCAGCCCATTTCATTGTTATTACCTTAACGTCTTGCGTATTAGTGCTGCAGTCGACCGAGATGAGTACATTTTCCGGCTTTATATCTCGATGAATTAAATTCTTGGAATGTATGTACTCGAGACCAGAAGCCAATTGTGAGAAAACTTCAAAATGGTATGGCAATTTAGGCCCTTTGTATTTTTGGGTATTATCAGGCCCTAGAAATACCTGATCTAATGATGCGGTGCAGAGCTCTAAAGCAAATAGCCTATAGAACACGATGCCCAATTGCACACGTTAACCTCTTCATTAACTTTTTAAAATGTTGTAATATTAGTTTGATATCTTACTTGAAATCCTTTTCACACTCAACGTGGAAGAGTTTGACGATATTAGGGTGATCTAACTTTTTTAAAGCTTCTTCCTCTTTACCGTTAGCCTTGTCCAGAAGAACTCTTTTGACTGCCACTTCTCGGCCTTGAAACGTTCCTGGAAACACTGAACCATAGCCACCTTCTCCTAATGGAACTTCCGTATTGTATTGTATTTTCATGTTGTTGTTTTGAAACATAATCGCAACTACGAAATTCTAGCACGAATGCGAAATCTGTTAGGAGTGAATGACAGTATGACTTGCTGCTTCGAACGAATCTTGCGCAAATGCGGTCGACCGACATAAAGTGTTTGATAACGGACCTAGCAATATTCCAAAAAGATAACGTGTTAGATAATTATGAGGGTAAATAATGGACAAAGGAGAAACGAAATATCCAATACATTTTAAAAAATCTAGATGGCGGAAGATTATTTATTCTTACACCATTTTAATCGTTATTGTTTAAAAAAATTTATGAGGTAGCGTTCAAGTGTACCACCTGAAACACCTTTAACCTCTTGTGAATTTTATACTAACTAAAAAATAGTGCCCATATAATTTCGTTTCTATTTTATGTATTTACGCTGTTTTGTTATCAACTTCTCATGGCAATGGAAAAAAATGTGTTGTTATCACTTCATGTGCATTATCACTCGTTCCTTTCACATCCGTACTGCATTCTAGATTGTTCACGCCAAATTATAGTTCATTTTAAATGACAAAAGAATTAAAATTTATTTTCTTGTTAAACAGTAAAAATTAATAAAATGAGTGGTGGGTGAGAAAATAGGTTTCGTTTTGTAAACAATTAGCTCTTCGGCCTCTTCTTGCGTTAAATTGTTCACCTTATTAACATTTGCTGATTTAGATTTTGAATTAACTGAATTATAAAATATGTGAGTGATTTTACTCCTTCTAGTTCAATCCGCATCTGGAAACCTTTTGATTCAACATATATTTTTTATTGTTGAGAAAACGTCATGAGAATAAGAGCACATTTCTTGCGCGTTTGTGACATTCTATCTTTTCAGCTATTTAATGCGTGCTCCTCATTCGCTCAGCTGTATCTTTATTTCTGATCCAGAAGCGGAATCGTATCATAATTTACTAGCAACAAAGGCCATAGTAGGTTAACAAGAGACTCGATTGAAACGAATGAATCCGCACAGCTTTGTTGTTCCCTACGTATTCTCTTCTCCCATTGCCTCTTCGACTCTTCCCGCTAATTTTTTGAATTTCCCAGAAAAAGGGGTTAGGGTCTTCAAGACGAGGGGGAGGGTTAGAGTGAATCCATGATGGCCGCCGATTCTTTGCATTAAATTTTATTTTCCTCTACTGGCCTACTTCTCCTCAGTCAGTAGGTTTTTGTATGGCGGCTGGTTCACTTGTGCATGAAGCTTCCGGATATGCTTTCCAAATTTGTTTAGTGCTCAAAAAATGTTATTCAAACTTGTCCTCTGTTAGCAGAAACATAGTGTCTCACTGTTTAAAGCTTGTGCAATGTGCATTGGTAGAAATTTTACTGGATACTTTACATCTTCGTGGTCTTTACTCAAAGTGATTCGAAAATCGGCAAACTATACAAGAGATCGTAGGGGGCACATCGAAACAGTTCCTTATATTTTGTGCTGTTTTCTGATGAATATGCATTGGAATGCTGACACGCCGCGTGAGTTTTCTATCTATTTTTACTCTGTTTTTTTTTTTCCACATTGTGAAGCTTGTGTTATTTCTTTTCTCGTTATGAACTATGAAACAGTAATATGTTGGCTTGTAGCCCCGTAGCCTACACTTTCACTCAGTGCACTTTCATACGATGAATCGCGTGAAAAAGATGGCTTCATGCTCCACCCAGTCTTGACAGCTTTAGGTTCTTTGTTGTTTAGTTTTTGTTTTGACGTATTCATTAAGAAAAGTTAGCCAATCTCTTTTACAGTCACGGTGTTTCTATCCTTTAAGCTACAAGATGCGTATATTAATTTTATTTGGCAAAGCCACGTTTAAGTCAAATGTAATTTTTTTTTTTCAATGCCAGGACACGTAGGCAATACTGAGTTTTGTTTTCTTAGTTTTCTGAGTAAAAATTTATGCCAACTGTATCAAAACGAAACTTGACGACTGTACGACTGTATTAAGTTTAGTATTTCGTTCCTCGGTTGTGAAATGAAAGTGGCCTACTAAATGGAATTTCATGTGGTTCGGATTAAAATCGCAGACGGAAGATGCACTGGCTTTTAAGAGTCACTTAAATGTGCCAATAAGAATTTTTTAATTTGTCGCGTTCATGGGACAGTCACGTTTTCTATTGGCACACTGGTTGCATCTGATGATTTTTCATTTGCATTTAACCTTTAGACTGTCGTGCATTACGTCTGTCTGCTCATCACCTGAATGCGAAGACATTTAACCGTTCCACGACCAGCAAAACTAGCCTTGCCTTTTGCGATCACCGATTTTTTGCTACGATCGTCAGACAATTTAAAAAATTATTATAAGACTCTTTTCAGTACTTGGCCAATTGCGAAATTGTAGAACGTATAGTTTTCGCAGCCTTTGAACGCTGCGACTCTTGTCTCGAGTCACATTTTATGCGGAGGCTTTCGATCACTTTGTAACACGTTCAAGTTGCGGCGTCTCATCTACTAATCTACTCGGCGTTTAGAATTTGTTTGCTGCTATTTAACTGGTTTTGTCTTTTTTATTCTCTAGCTTCCTGGATTGGATTGACGGAGTAAACCAACAATTCCATACGGATGAATACTGCCATTCATGCATCGCGATGAACCATGACCACCCAGGTGCTCGATGAGACGTGGGGACCTTCTTTTCTTTTTTGAGGTTAGATCAAAATTTTTTTTTATTTCCCTCGTCATTATTTTACGTCGGTCGGCCCGAGGATCGACCAAAGTTTCGGTTTATTGTGGTACAAAATTCCAAGGTTTTCCTATTTTCAAAGGCAGCTATTAGCTTTTTTATTTTCTCTCACCAACATCACCAGATCATATCTTAACTTGCCTTATCACCTTGTACGCGTTTTGTATAAATACTGTCTAAGATAAAAGCGCTTGGAAATGACCAGCAATATTTCAATGATAGCGTCTGAAAATCCATATTAATCAGGTAAACTAACGAACGCCATAAATGCACTGCAATTAATACGGTTTGGAAAATAACAATTTATACGGCGATAAATTCGTTACTTTTCACACTTGTTAATTAAGCAGTTGGTCTTAAAATACCGTGGGCAGCGTCCGTACATTAAAAGTAGTTTTCCCTTTAATAATTTAACGAAGAAACTTGTCAGTGGTTTCTTTTCCATTTTGTTTTACTGCTGCTATCAAATTCTCTCGCCGATGGGAAATAATTTTAGTTATGACTTCATGTGCGTTATCACCCGTTCCCATAGCAACTATTTTCTAGACTGTACTTGTCAACACGAGATAGATTGAATGGACCAAGAACTTTGACAAATCTTGCTTTAGTTATTGGTACATTATTTCGTGTTCTTGCGCAACCAATTGACAACTATTAGCTAACTTTCATCAAGCAACTAGCTGCTATCAATTTAGCATTTTTGACTTTCCACTAGAATCGTGGACGTTCCAACGATTAAAATTGAACAGCGGATCGCGCACGGTTATGCAAAATACATATGATTATTCTCCACCTGACGTGCACAACTTTTTAAACTAGAAAATTGCTTCTTAAAATGTTCAAACATTTGCATCCACGTTATTTAAAAAAGGAAGTTGCCTAGTCAATCTATCCTTCTTTTCTTATCGAAGCACGCAACGAGCTGGGGTACTTCATCAATAAAAAAACAACTGAAATCTTACCTGGATTTCATTTGATTTTTTGGTTACGAGCCTTTTCATCTGACCAATAGATTGCGGCACTTATTCGGGTCGACCCGTACCGTCCGTCGTTCCAACGATGCTGGAGAGCGCACGATTCTCGATGTGGAGAAAATTATTTCGGTCGAGAGCTATAAACATTTAAATTTTTTATTTCACCATTGATTCACATTTGTTTTGGTGCCGGCCCCTAGTAAATTAACGACGTTAACGTGCGAACCCAAGTAGATGAGAATTTTCAATTCTCTAATGAGAGTGGCCAATGCGTCTCTAGACTGGGCAGTTGCTTTAACCATTTTGACGGCCACTGTGGTCACCGTTTCGGCATCTACAATGCCCACGGCTTCGGCTTTGAAGACTTGCCCAAAACAACTGGTTCCCAGTTGTTGGCCTTTATTTTAAAGAATTATTTTCACTTGACGAAATAATGGATAACATCTGTTTCTAGCGAATAACGAACCGAGTCGTGAGTCTTTTCCTTGGGAATTCCCATTTCTTGTCGTAGGGCAGGAATTCCGTTTGACATTCCATCAGCACATGCGGGTCGATTATGCCTGGGTCGCCATTCAGTCTACTTTCTAGAGATTTCTCCACCTTTTTCTAGAGGAGAATTTTAATTGAATTGAATTTTCAAATGTGCCGAAGGAAGGAAACGTGTTGGGGAAAGAATTTCGTTCCATCGCTTACCTTGTCGAGGTAAATTTTGATACTGTTTTCAACTCCGATTGCAAATCAAAGTGCAAAAATCATTGAAATGCCGTTGACTGCAGCAAAGGACTTTGCTTCACTACCGTCGATTTTTTCAACGGTAGTGAAACTGACAATAAACCGCCTATGCTTCGCTTCGCCGCGGCTTTTGTTCCACCGACATTCGTTGGTTCCATTTTCAGTTGCTTTTCCTTCGAGTGGCAAAACGGTCGCGATTTCGGTTGACTTTGCCGGTGTATTTCCTGTTATTCTTGAGATCGAGGCAATTGTTTGATGAAGAAAGGTTGATGCTGCGAAGAATTAGTTTACCTTGAACCACTGAACGTTGACATGTTGCGATAATCGGTTTGCAGGTCAAATTCTGGGCCGTTTCTTTTTATAATGCGACATAATTATTTGCTGGTTCGTCATATCATTCATTACTGATCATACTTTGTACAGCTGAAATGCGGCAGATTAGTGTGACGTTGCTTCCTTCTGCGGGATCGTTAGGTTACCCTTTCCAGTTCCATTCCTATTAAGAATTCAGTTTTCTTTTGATGTCAATTGACACACTTTCATTACTATTTAGCATGATTTGTTTTCTACTTAAATATGAACTTCGTGTGCGGTACCAATTACACGTAAAAGGAAGAGTGCAAAGTCTGTAATTGGCAGTTTATCTTTCGGTAAAAACCCTTTTAAAAAAATTGGGAAGTCATCGTCAATCTTTTTTTCAAAAATTTTGACTCGTTTTCCTTATGATGACGTCCAGCGTTCCAGTACAAAACTACACAGTATTTTCATGTAGATTAACCTTGATGTTCTTGATTGTGAATTCTCTCGTCGGTTCAAACGACCACACCGAATTGTTTTAGGATAACCAAACCTTCATCATCAAGTTTAATTTTTTGGTCGAACTCTTTCCAAATGAAATAAATCCATTAGTGTTACCTCCGAAAAAATGATAAACGGATTTCCCTTGAATAGAGCGACGGAGACGTTCGGATGAGTGGGTTTGCACGGGACGGTGAAAGCTTGTCCTGTTTCGGCGATGAAATAACTCGGTAGTTCTTGATCTTCTTGGACTTGTGCAAAGACGAGTTGCTCATAGCCTATAAATGAATTGAATTGATACGGTGCGTTTAGTTTTGCTTTGCGTGCTAATAAAAAATGGGGGAATTAACCAACTGTAAACGTAAACGTATTGGCGGAGGGACGAACCGGTTTTCTGGAGTACATTAAATGGCTACATTTAAAATAGACTGTTGTTCGGGTGTTGCGTTTCTTAACGTTAGCATTGATATCAGGTGGATGCCGTTTGTGTTACTTGTCAAATTCAGGCGTCCGCCAATATCCTGAACTAATGGACATGCTATTGCTGTCATTTCCAATATTCAGAATGCTCATTATTAGTTTAAACCTGTATGTTTCTCCTGTTTTCAGCCGTCCACGTCAAGTTTGACAGCTCGGGAAGAATTAAGTAATCGGCCAATATACAGGTGACTGTTACAGTTGAACCGGCTTCGACCACCTGTTCATCACCGCTAGGGACTAGTGTCAGTTTGAATTGCTGTTCCCTCAGATCGATCCGTGTGGTAAAAAAAAAAAGAAAAGTTGAAACAACAAAACAGTTTGCCCACTAAACTGTGGCAATGGAAATGGCTTCGCAAGTATTGAAATACGCGTCCATCGTGATCTCGACCTTTTCTGTCTATGGCAATCACGAATTTTTGGTTATGGTTGGTTTTGGTTAAACAAGCGAAGGAAGAAATCAAATGACCTTTTCATTTTTTCTAAGATCACGTGTAAGAATTTCAAACCGCAAAAAGCGGTTTACCGGTAATCGAAATTAATAAAAACAAATATTCTCTTTCCTCGAATTTCAAGTTTCAAAACCAATCTCAACATCCTGTTGGCGCTGGTTAAGTCATCGGTACAAAATTTGTTACGGATATTAGTGGTTTTCCCCTTTCGTACATCATCTTGTCGTGTTATCGGAAAATTAAAATTCGTTTCCTTTTTTCCGCTAGACAAATAGGCTAAGGCAAAGCTGACCTATTTTCTATTTTGAAAGTATGGACCTTTTTTTTACTTGATATTTCGAATTTTAAGGTCGACAACACAAGGATATCAGCTTTACTCTTTTTTTTCGACATTTAAGCTTGCCCGCGTGCAACTACTTGTGCTCTTGAGTTAATGAGTTGCCATAAAGCTAAGCGTATTACTGACAAATTCAACATGTGTCAACCATGTGAGTATCCAAGATGTGACAAGATGTGATCGTCCTAAACTGCATGGAACACATTTAGCTTTCAGTCTTGAGTAGTACGCCTTAGCACTATGGGTTAAAGCGTCGGAGAGTTGAGGATCAACGGCTCTGGATGAGGCTAACGGGAATTGAAGTATTGTATACGTGGAAACACGTTACATGGAACCTGAACCGAAGGTACGAGTCCTGGGGTCAGATCGTCACATTTTTTTTTTTCAACAATATTGGGGAGAATTAAACAAACGTCTTTTATCTTTTTTTTTTTTTTTTTTTTTAAATTAGTCTTTTGCTTATTGTTTCTTTTCTTTTCTTGAAGTAAATAAGCGATCATTATTGGGCTTGATCTAGCAAAGTTTATCTTTGTAACTGGGTCAAACCCCTTTCTGTGGAAACGTCTTTTCAAATAATT
Source organism: Daphnia pulicaria (assembly GCF_021234035.1). Classification (NCBI taxonomy): domain Eukaryota; kingdom Metazoa; phylum Arthropoda; class Branchiopoda; order Diplostraca; family Daphniidae; genus Daphnia; species Daphnia pulicaria. The sequence continues at coordinate 1,074,463 of NC_060919.1, read as the reverse complement.
TTTTTTTTTCAATGGTTTGAATTGATTCTCGGAGTCTCCACATTCTAAAAAACAAACATCGAATCAATGTTTCGGATTAAAAAGGAAAACAAAAATCATCGAATACCATTTATCGGACTAAGGAGAAGCGAGCCAAATTTAAGTAGCTATCAATCGTGTTAGCTAGACGTTAGTGCTCTTGCCTAAAATTGCATCATGTTCTGAGCATTTTTAAATCGGTGTGGACAAATTAAGAGAAAGAAATTACTGAAAACGGGCAAGGTCTGGCCAACGTTCGATAACTCTGGCGGAAATCAACGTCATATTGCGCCGTCCTTTGTCGGAAGTGCTGTCGGGCGAGAGAGCGAAATATGAATTTTTAAAATGCTCAATGACAAATTGGTTGTCAATATTTAACATCGTTTGTTGAGATATCGAACGTCGCCTGGTTTTATTTGACAGAATACGCTAGATTGTGACTCAAGAGTTCATCCTCTAAGATTCAGGGCTTCCGCATTCTGAAAAAAACTTAATTATCATTTCCGCTTAAAAATTAATTAATCGTCGATACCATGTAACGGACGGGGTCCAAATTTAAGTAGCTATCAATCGTGTTAGCTAGACGTAACCGCTATCGTTTCAATCGGAACGTCGCCTTTTTTTTATTTGACAGAATACGCTAGATCGTCCCTCAAAAGTTCAAAATTGTTGTTTAAAATAAATTTAAAATTTTCCCAAGACGCCTTGCATATTTTTATTTGTAGCCGAAGTGGTGGGAATATTTTTATAAGAATAGTCAACCTGACGATATGACCATAGTAAATTTGTAAATAAATGTAATTGTTGAGTCCTATTAGTGAATAATATCCGTGTTTTGACTAGATCTAATTTTGGTTGCTTTTCTACTACGTATTAATGTTTATTTGCATATGATTTCTATAGGACCTTGAAGAAATGACACCACTCGTTTCGACAGTGGGAAGACGTAACCGAACGTAACCATCTACGATGATTGATACTTTCTACACCAAGGATAACCGTAAAAATTTTGATCACTTCCGTAGTTGTTGACTTGTTGTGTGTAGTTATTATTTAAGTGTTGCCCCGACTTACGTGTTCCCCGAAATAGCGACATCTGTCTAGACTTAATTAAATATGTAACACCTCGGTGGGAAATGGTCGGCAACATTTCCAGCCCCATCGAATTTCACTTATAACCACGACGTCTTGCACGACGTGTAGCCAAATGTTGATGGGGTATGTTTCATTTAAGGGAATGAGGCGAAATAATAGCTCTGTATTTTCATTTGTGTGGAGGAAGGTTATCTTTTTATATAGGGTAGACTAGTAGTAAAGGGAACATTATCGGCTGCTAGTATAATAAATCGAAAAGATATCTTTTGAGTTTGTTCTTATCAGTGAAAAAAAACCTTGTCTTGCCAGACGATCCATGTAGTTGTACCCATAGACCAACCTGTGTTTGTGGCGACAGTTCGTTATTTTACAGTGTAAATCAAACTATTTTTTTTTTAATGTATAATTTTATTTTGTTTTTAACGGCAAGGAGTTTATGTTGATTTTGTTGAATTTTTGAACCATCAATTGGGTACCTGAAAGACGCGTATAGCTTCCATTGACTATTTGGAATTCTTTGTTCCCAAATTTATTAAATTCCGTTGAGAAATGAGTTCTCCAGATTCTTTTTCCTTAGATTTTCAGTTGGCAGATTTTTGGGATGATGATGCTCTCATGAAACCCCTGTTTGCCTTATCACAAAGTGAATCCCACAATCCGGATAATTGGGTCGGGCTGCACGAGTTTTGGGGAAACATTATCCTCGAGTGGGCCACGTCAAATCGTAAACTTATGTTTAATGAGGAAAATTTAAAGAAAGCGTTTGGTCGAAAAGGAAAGAATCCCGCTTCATTGAATAAGGTTCTGGATAAAATGGAAAAGTATTTCATTTTATTTACATGAAAATATATATTTTTTTTCTATGTGAATTTTTCGTGCTCTCTCGTGTTAATTTCACAGAGATGGGAGTATTGTCACCAAAGATAATTGTTGCCACCAAACAACGGTCTATTCTTCACCATTTGGATGGTTTCTTAATAGTCTTGGCAAACCAATTGTTATGCTAGTTTCATTGATTTGGAAATCAGTCATGAGCTACATCTTTAAAGAGAGAGCTGTCACTCTTAAAACGTTTGTGGTTCCTAGTGTATTGGAGGTATTACATTCTTAACTATTTGTATCTAAACTAATCTAAAAAGAAATCAATTTTAACAGATGAAATGTGAACGTTTTCTTCAGCTGCCATTGAATGAACTGAGAGACATGCACTCTAATATGCACGCTTATAACAGTGAAACACAACTGGTCCTGTTCCACCTAGAGAAGATGGGAAAGTTGAATGTCAAGGCGTCCTCGGATCAACCAATCGTCCCGGCGATGAAGGCCAAGCCATTGCCACAAAGTAATACCGAATTGAGCATATCTCCGGCTGAACAAAAAGAAAAGAAATTTAATATTTCACAAATCGATGGCAGATTGATCGATCTTAAACAAACTGAAAAGTTGCTGAAGGATGAAATTAGTAACATGGAAAGTAAAATCATTTCACTTGAAGTTACTGCACGTAGACGACTGAATGGGGCTTCTCGTGAGAGTGTAAGTATATTTCAAGTTATTCTTATTACATTAAAATGAACTCATGTTTCATACTTCTTCTGTTTTAGGCGAAAAATACATTGTTTCGCCGCAAGCAACAACAATTGATATGTGACCAGCGTAAACAAGTCCTAATTAAGGTGTCTAAACAAATTCAGGTGAGTCAAGCTATAAAGGCAAGAGGGATTGCATTTTATGTTGACTAATCTGAATGTATACCTTAATCGTTATTTTATTCAGGATATGGAGGCCTACAAAATTCACCTTTCTTCATTAATTAATTTGTCTGGCGATCCTTTGATAAATGAGGAAAACATTCAAGACACCGAATCTAAGGAGGAGTTGAAGCAACAGCGCGAACTACCGAACATGTTATTACAGAATACTGTTCACGAAGATGAATATGATTCCTACTTGGAAGAAGTACCTATTTTTATTTTTACTAGTCTGAAATATGAACCTAAGTGATTATTCCATTCAGGTTGTGAAGGACTACACAATTGACCTTTCTGTATTCAATACATCTTCTAGCGATTCTTCAATGAATCAGGAAAACGTCGAAGAAAGTGTGCCCGACGTGAAGACGGAGTTGAAGCAACAGCGCCAAATCGCAAGCATCTTATCGCAGAATTATTTTCAAGAAGATGAATTCGAACTAGAAGAAGAGTTGAACAAAATCTTAGCCGAAAGTGATCCATAGGCTACTGGGGAACAGTGATTAATCTTACATTTCGTCCAGCCATATAAAGTTACAAGAAGAAATTTCGTTTTTATTTGAACTGCTTAAATTCGATTCATCATCTAAAACGCAAGAAAATGCCTATGCAATAAATCCGTACATTGTTGTTGTTACATCTTTTGTCCGCGCGACGCGATTTACGTTTTCCCGCTCATTTTTTGAATTTCCCAGAAAAGAGGTTAGGGTCTGAAAGACGAGGGGAGGGTTAGAATGAATCCATCATGGCCGCCGTTCCTTTTGTGCAACCTTCATCTTTATTCTTTATCCCCCATTCCCCCTACCCTATTTGCTATTTTTCAGTCAGTAGTCGTTTGCATGGGGATCGGACCACTTGTGCTCTAAAAACGGTGAGAAAAAATTGAAATTCACAGAAAACGGTGCCGACGATGAAATAGATTTCGCTTAAAGTGTTGCTAACACAAGGTGACGCCCAATCAAGATTTGCAGAATAGCAAAACAAAGTTAAGAGATGAAAAATCCAAGGTGGCGGCCCCTTTTCTTACTTTTTCATTTTGGAGCTTTTGTCTCTGAGTCACCATGGAGTGTGGACCAGTTTTATTTTGGCAATTCATGCAATCTTTCGTACTCTTCATTGTGCTGATTCAATCAGATTTCTTTCGTGTCTGCTCTCTTGTTAGTGTTCACTTTTCGTGTGCAGACTGACGACAATATGGACCGATGGCTGAGCCTTGGTTTCTCTCTTTCTTGAACATGTTTCGTCGGTGGAAAGACCTTGCTGATTGGGACGGAGAAAATGTCTGGCCAGTTTTACGACCCCCTTTCCTGGTGTGTGGATGAGAACGACGACACGCGGTGCAGCAGGTAGGAAGAAAATCTTCTCACATTAAGATTTACGATTAGTCCATCCAGGTTTAATTTTATGAGAATTATCAAGATAGTTTATTTGACAGTTGGGAGAATTTGACTTGACGTTTTTATTGAAGAAAATTATCATTATTTTTTCAATCATGTGCAATCCGAACTTCTTTTCATCCGATTCATATTGAACATGTTGCATAGAATTTGTAAATTACAGGTCACTTTTTTTTGCGCTCGGCCTAATCGCTATTAGTTAAACCTTTTCTTTTTTTTTAAATAATATTGTTTCGCAATTTGTTGCTGGTAGCACTTCTCGTTCTAAAGATTCCCCCCCCCCCTCCAAACTGCTTTCACTTGCAGTTGACTGAGATTCCAATTGGATGAACAATGTGAAGGACTTTCACAAAATAATATCGTCGACAAACGAATGGAAGGTGTTGCAACCTTCTTTCGTCTTGTTCTTAACGTAGATGTAACAAGCAGCAATTCGACGACGTCAGCAATCAAATTGTATTGTTTGTAAAATCGGCACACCAAATGAAGGGCGTTCCACCCTTCGTTGTTGACCCAGTTGACGTCGGCCCCTCGTTCCAGGAAGAGCTCAACCACTCGATCAAGTCGTCATATCGACAGACATTCAACAGGGCGTTCCATCCTTAAACTGACGAAGATTTCAGTGTTGAGGAGCAGTTGAACGATTTCGATTAGATTGCGGTTGTGGCAGTAGCGGCAAACGGTGTGGAGGACGTTGCATCCGCTGTTGGTCTTGCAGTTGGTTTCGATGTTTTTATCCAGGAGCAGTTTGACGATGTTGATTAGATTTTCCTTCTTGTAGTAGCGACACACCAACTGGAGGGCGTTCCAGCCTTCACTGTTGATGCAGTTGACGTCGATCTTTCGTTTGAGAAACAGTTTGACGATTTGAACTAAATTTTCCCGCTCGTAATATCGGCACACCAAGTACAGAGCGTTCCACCCTTCGTTGTTTTTGCAATTGACGTCTATCCCCTTCTCGAGCAACAGTCGAATTATTTCAATTAAATTTTTCTTGTCGTAGTAACGACACAGGAATAGGAGGGCGTTGTTTCCGCCTTTCGTCTTGCAGTTGACGTCGATGTTCTTGGTGAGGAAGAGTCGAACGATGCCCAGCAGATTGTCTTTCTGGTAATTCCGGCAGAAGAAGAGGAAGGCGTTCCACTCTTCGTTGAATTGGCAGTTGATGTCGATCCCGCGTTCGATAAACAGCCGAACTATTTCGGACAAATTTTCTCTGTCGTAGTAGCGACAGACGAGGTGAAGGGCGTTGAGTTCTCCGTTGCTTTTTCAGTTGACGTCGATCCCTCTGGCCAGGAGCAGCCGAGCTAGGTCGAACAAATTTTCGTGCTTGTAATACCTGCAGAGGAGTAGCAACGCGTTCCATCCGTCTTCCGTTTTGCAGTTGATGAGGTCGACTCCGCGTTCCAGAAAGAGTCTGACCATGTCGATCAGATTTTCCTTGTCGTAGTAGCGACACAGGGCGAGAAAATTCAATTGATTCCAGTAATCGGTGATCTCCACCTCGCTGATGAGCCGGACGATGTCGATGATTTTATCACACAAAATCTGAATGGCCTCCCATCCGTAAGTCTTTCTCTGCTGCTGGTGGACAACGATGGACGACTCTGATGCCACTGTTTCGTCGTACTGATCAGGTGCTGTGATTGCAAAGGCGAATTTGAGGTCGCTGTATTTTGATTGAATTAGTCTGGCGATAACTCTAATTTCTTTCTTGATCCGCTTGAGGATCTCGTCATTTTTGTACCAGAGATGCTCATCGTTCGTCGTTGTCGCATCAATTTGACTTGTCATGAGATCTAGAAAAGGTTCCGGGTGAGCTAGCGAGGAAAAGGCCAGTTCGAAACCAAAGTTGACTGTCTGATTGGTCATTTGTTCTTGAAGCGCTTCCGCACAAGGAAATAGGGCGACTCTTTCTGTCAAACCAATTTGATGGGCGGTTAATTGATTTTGAATCCTCCGCATCACGCAGAGTTCGTCGTGTTTCTCTTCTAGCCATTGACTTAGGCGATTTGAGTTGAATGTAAATGTTTCACTGCTGATTTGAGTCAAAAGTTGTTTGAATGAATCGACGCTGTCTAATCCGCTGCGAATGTTGATGGCCATTTCTCTCAATTTTGATTGGAGGTCTACACGGAAGGCAGAATAATGTTGATTGAAATCTTGTATCTTCTTGTAAAATGGGTTCAATTTTGTTGCTAGAGAGTCGTTGAACATGTAAGAGATTTTTCCTTCCACTTTGTCGTAGTCTTCCATCTGCCGGACGCATTCGTAAACGAGAGCATCGCTCATTTCATTTTTTAAAACTGGTGCACTGTGTCCATCTTCCAGTAACGCTAAAGGGTAGAGCGAAACAAACTGTGGCACACCGAGGGGCTCGTTTCCAGTTGAATTATCTTTAGGAATTGAATGATATAAAACTTGAGGGAAATTTCTTGCAAATGTTATGGCTTCTTCGTACGTAGTTGGACATTTGACGTTGTCGGGAAGTTGAAAATCCCTTTCAAAATGGCATTGGATGTTTAGTTCACTATCGCAATTATTTTCCGCAACGCTTCCGTCAGCATCCGCGCTTCCGGACAGAATTTTTACCAAGTTTCCGGCGTAGACTTGTAATCGGCTATTCGCTTTGTTTACGTCGTCTGCTTCTTCTAGGCTTGTTGTCAGCAAAAATGGCTTCGGCACCGTACTGGATCTGTGAGATGACGTGAGTTGCCGTGCCGTTGCCACCGGCCCGTGCAAGTTGGAGATAACTAATCTGAGACCGTCTTCTAATTGGCCCTTAGGAAATTCCTTGAGAAGGGTGTGGCAGTGACATCTGACGTGAACGCTGGATACACGAAAATTAGTTTTTGTCGTCTTCGTCAGATACTCGGCCAATCCTTTGAGTTCCATCAGGCCCGCTAGTATACTGATCTGAAGGCAACCGTCTACTTTGAGATCTTGAAATATGTCGCTCGAATTATTTGGTGCGATCAGTGAGAAACTGATGGCCTCGTTGCGGGTAGTTGTGACCGTTTTAAGTTGTTTTCCGTCCAAATCCCCTCGCCTTGATTGAAATAAAAGTCAACGTTTAATGAAAACATTTGAACTAACAGTGTGTATACCTTTCCTTGAATGATGGTGTCAGTCAGAGAATCGTAAAGAGTTCCCACATTGAAAATTCGTCCTAGTGCAGGAATTTGCAGGACTTTCCTATCGAAATCGTCCGACATTGCCTACAACTTTCCTATTTAAAAAAACAACTTACAATAACAAAAAAAAATTTTTAAATAACTCTAACCGTATTTTTTTTTTTTTTTATAAGAGCAATTAAAGAACATTGTGTTGTACACAGAAATTCTTTATCCCTAAAAGTCGATTAAGAAAGGATCAAAATTCAGGGATAACAGTTTTCTTTCGGTTGTACAAAATTCCTTGTGTCAATTGGCACTTACCACAGTTACCAGCTAGGTGATAGAACAATGCAACTATGTTGCACGCTGCACGCAGCACACACGGTCGGCCAGGCAGTAGCAGACGTAACGTTGCGATCTAAAAATAAAATGCGGTTGCCTAATTGCGGAAGACGGAACGATACCAACCGAGAGGGAAGGGGGGAAGCTCGTCGCCCTGAAGTATTTCGCGATGTAATCATTCGACGGGACAGGCCGTTAGCAGGAATGGTTCGATTAGATAAACATGCTTTGCGTGTACTTTTTTTTATTTGTTACCACAAATTGATTCAAAGTACAATCAACAAAATTTTGTTGATCAAATGCACTTTTTTCCCCCTGAAGTTTGAAAATGTAATTTCTAAGAGTAAATCTATATAATCTTGAAGTGACGTCTTGAAGGATGGCCTTGCACAGTTGAAATTAAGATTGGCATCGATTGGCATGCATGATAATATTTGAAACGGAGCCAAAATATTTTTGGGGGTCTGCCTTATTTGAGAAAAGATTTTACGCCATCATCAGTAATATTTGTCAGTTTCTTCTGTGTTGCAGTTCAGCAAAAGAATAAAGGGAAATCAAAGTTTAGTTGAACTCAAGTGAAACATCTCTTAATGATGGAATGAGCATTATTATTGGTCATAATCGTGAGCCAGCCGGCGATTCCCTTTTTTTGACTCTCCCCTCTCCCCCCTTTAACGTTTCTTATTGTTGCCGAAATGAAAATTGTTTCGTTTTCAAATGAGAAAATGTTTCGGCGTACTTGCTGAAATTTTTATTTATTCTACAAAGTAACAAACCAGCAAAATCCATATTTTTGCTGAGTCTCCATCATAAATTTACAAATACTTTTTAAGCACTCGTGACATATTGTGTAAAAAGAGTTACTTTTTTTTCTACTACATTTTTTAATAGCAAACGACAGTATTTCATGTTGAATTTTTGTTGACTTTTTTAAGTAATGAAGAAATTTGTCAGCGCTGAATTGACTTGCTGATGGAATCATTTGATAATAATTGACTCGCGATGGCGCTCTATAGAATTTCAAAATTTGTCTCAAAGCTCAAAACACTTCTCATGTTAGTATGGTATGAAGTATGGTAGGGACTCAATTAAATTGCTAGCTTTTCCCTAAATGTTGGTTACAATTCCATCTCATTAGAACCGTAAATGTGTTGCCCCACTAAAAGAAGGCAAGCGAAGACGAGCCCTAGTGCAAACAGGCTAGGTCACTTTTGATGGTACCTCTGGGCTGCGGTTGCCCTATTGTTTGAGATTCCTGAAGTAGTCTAAGCAACTCGGACGCGTACCAGGTCTTTATTCCTTTTACTCCACTCATCGTAAATGTCCCTAGTTCATTCGCTGTCCTGGGCAGACCAAAGTCAACCCATTTCATTGTTACCTCAACGTCTTGCCTATTCTCCACGGGAGGTAAGGTTGCAGAACATTCATATTCATTGTGAAAAAAGAAAAGAAAAAAGGAATAAATTAAATAAAAAAAAAGAAAGAATAAGAAAGGTAGTGACGGTTAGCAAGAAACGGAATCGAAACATCTCGAGTTTTATAGGTTTTGGGGTTAAAATTCCGAGTGATGCAAATAGGTCACTGGTGCCTGGTAGCTCTAAGGAAACTCTTGCGCTAATTGATCGGATAGTGTTTCGCGGTTATCATTATTTGCATTTGCCTCTTCGGGCGGAAGAAGTCCGTCTAAATCTAAAATATTTTATGAGAAAAATTATGAGTGCTAAACTAAAGAAACGACGTAGTCTGTAACGACCATAATTAATCAGTAAGAAGATACATACCTTTATTCAAATGATCTTCTTTTTTCTTGTCAACTTTCTCATTCTCACTCAATTCTCGATCGTAGCTGAAGATCACCCACCAGAAGATGAAGCCTATACCTAAAGAATGGGTATCGTAAAATAGAAACAGGGTTTACGTAAGTAAGATTAGACCCTACTTCCATTTATGCTGAATAATTTACGAGGCGTAAGATGTGTGTATACCTGCTATCCAAACAGTTGCTACAGAGTAAACTGTTCCCATAGTAATGTTTCGATCCAACCAATACCAAACGGCATAGTATCCCGTAGAGATAAATCCAGTAAATGCGAATAAGGGTTGAAAAATCAGCCAAGGCCAAAGTAGCCCGCGCTTACTAATTATCCAGGCGACGATTAGAACAAATATGGCGAACAGAATGGTAAGGGAAGAAACAAGCAACTGGACAATCTGAAGCCATGTTATGGTATCTGATACACTATCTACAATTTTCAATGTCTTCAGTTTTTACAGCCATTATGTATGGACATAACTTTTTTTTTTATGCAAAAAAGTATTGAATTGACCTTTAGTCTCGCCTGTAGTATCGTCCGTGTTATTAGCAACAGTCATGTTATCCAAGGAGTTTTCATTTGAAAATTCCTCCATGCTGGTTAGTACGATTCCTACAATTCCAAATATCTAAGAACAGCACAACAATAAAGGATAGGAAGAATTCGTTAATTTTTCTTTTGTGAAATCGAAAAATCTTTAACTGGTTTTGTCCTACCAAGGATAAAATGGCAACCACCGTGGCGGCCAGTTGCAGCGAGCAACATTTTTTCGAAGGAATAGGACTTCTCATTTGGATGTCGAGAAAGAAAAGAACACGGTTTAAGCCAAGTACAGGTAATATTAGACTCACTAACCTCACGTTGTGCTTAGAGAACGCTCTAGTGTGTACAGCTACCTGTCAGTAAAAGCTGCAACATAAGATTATAGAAATCTAGAGAAGGTGCACTAAGGATCGTCGCGTTACTCATTTTACTGAATGTAGCCCTTACTGAGCCGAAGTTTTATAGATAAAGAAAAAACTGTTAAGATTGTTTCGCAACGGCAATCTAATCAAGGAACAGATGCTGACTTGCCAGGTCTTGAAAAAATCGAAAATCCGACTAAATCTCAAATAGCCTAAAAATCTAAAAACCAAAATGCCTATGCTTAGCGAAGTGTTTTTATGGAGCTAATTTTGGGAGCTATTAAATAACTTATTTCCCTTTTTATAATTTTTTACTCCACATTGACCATTATTTTTGTAAGCTCTTTATTATAGCAAGCCGTTCGTGCCACATTTCACTGGTTTTTAATGGGTAATAGGCATCCAAATTTAATAAGCAAACAGTTGTCTATGGACTAAGTCGAGTTAAGTTATAGCTACTAATTTGCTAATAGGCATAATAAGAGGAAACTTGTGATAGTTGGTCGACTTTTCTTCTCCCACTTCTATGTTCCATACTTTTTCACATTTCAATACGAGACAAGTTTTTTTAAAGAAATAGATCACAAAAGTATCCTTTTCGCTTCTTCGGATTATTTTTAAATTTGATTTAGCTTTATTAATTCATAACGAAATTTATCTTCGAAAATGAAAAAATTCTGTCAACATGCCCTTTGATCAGGGTAGGTTGGCAGTACTATAGAGGAGTAACTACTAACTAGGGTGTATTTCAAATGGGAAATCGGTCAAAACATCGATCAAAATATTTTCTTCTTTAATTCTTTTAAATTCGGGAAAACGAACCTGTTTTATTTTTGGTGATAATTCTGAAAATGAACTATATCAATGCTTAATAGTAGTACTTAATTAAACAGAAAGAGTTTTGAAAGAAACTTTCGATTTCGCACATGTCATATGTGAACCTAGCTTGTAGTAAGGTAATACATCTAAAATGTAGTTTAATAACATTACTTTTTAAACATAACCCCTACAATCATAAAAATAGATGACAATGTCCTATAGTTTTCTGATTTTTAATGATTATTATTACCTCGCTATAGAAGATTAAAGAATAAAGAGACCGCGGCAAATATTTCAAAATCATGAATCTAAAGATGTATTTTATATGTAAATGGATTTCATTTCTGAAAACAACTTATATTCAGCACAAGTTAATATTTTAATAACTGTTTTACATAAAATTTTCTTGCGAACTGTAACCGCATTGTGCTTTTATAGTAATTTCTTTCGAAAATAAAACTAAGATTTATACACGATGCATAAATAGGGCTATATGATACATAAAACATCAATAAATTCGGGTCAAAATGCTTTGTAAAAGGATTTTATAATTTCATCAAACTAAAATTTAACATTATTTTCCTATAAAATAGATTTCGTATTGAAATTATTGACAAGAATTATATTGCATCAACTAATCTTTCGCTTGAGATCAGCACAAGTACTTAAGTGTGTTGTCTCGTCTGTGTTGTCCTTCCTTTTTCATATTGACGTCGATCCCGAGTTGGATGAATAATTTGATTGTGTGTTTATGTAAAAGATGCTTCGTCGAAGAGTTTTATGATTTCTTGAAAATTTCTAGTTTCTTTTTCCCGTAACATTTTTCGTATGTCGATGCCACTGACGTCGATCCCGTGTCCGATTAAAAATCTCATTATGTCGAATAATCTTTCGCTTGAATTATTACGACACAAAATATGAAGTGCATTGTTTCCGTCTTTGTCTTTCTCATTCACGTTGATCCCGTGTTCGATTAAAAATCTCATTATGTCGAATAATCTTTCGCTTGAATTATTACGACACAATAAATGGAGTGCGTTGTTTCCGTAATTGTTTTTCTCATTCACGTCGATCCCGAGTTGGATTAATAATTTGATTGCGTTGATTAATCTTTCGCTTGAATTATTCCCACTCAATAAATGGAGTGCGTTGCTTCCGTTGTTGTTTTTCTCATTGACGTCGATTCCGAGTTGGATTAATAATTTGATTGCGTCAATTATTCTTTCACTTGAATTATTAAGACATAATAAATGGAGTGCGTTGTGCCCGTAGTTGTCTTTCTCATTGACGTTGATCCCGAGTTGAATTAATAATTTGATTGCGTCGATTAATCTTTCGCTTGAATTATTAAGACACAATAAATGGAGTGCGTTTCTTCCGTTGTTAGTTTTCTCATTGACGTCGATCCCGAGTTGAATTAATAATTTGATTGCGTCGATCAAATTTGCACTTGAATTATTATAACACAACATATGGAGTGCGTTGGTTCCGTCTTTGTTTTTCTCATTGACGTTGATCCCGAGTTGGATTAATAATTTGATTGCGTCGATTAATATTTCGTTTGAATCATTAGCACATAAGAAATGGAGTGCGTTGATCCCTTTTTTGTCTTTCTCATTCACGTCGATCCCGAGTTGGATTAATAATTTGATTGCTTCAATTATTCTTTCACTTGAATTAAATCCACCCAAGTAATGTAGTGCGTGTCTTCCGTCTTTGTCTTTCTCATTGACGTCGATCCCGAGTTGGATTAATAATTTGATTGTGTCGATTAACCTTTCGCTCGAATTAAATTGACAGACTAAATGGAGTGCGTTTCTTCCATTCTTGTCTTTCTTATTCACATCAATTCCCTGCCGGATCAACGTTTTTAACTTTTCGTTTTCGTTTTTCCAAGTGAAGATGTAGGAGGTATCTGGGTTTCTTATCATACATAGTTCCAACATTTCCTTTTCTTTTTCCTCCAGCTACGTTGAAATCAAGAAATATAAAATACGATTGTAAATGCATATTCTTTTCAAATGTAATGAACTTAAATGTTTACCTTACCTTATCTTTTTCTGATTTAAGTCTCTCAACAACATTTGATGAAGATATTCGATCGAATTCATTTTTCAACATTTCGGTAACAAGACCGTATGCGTAGTGCGATCGTTCTATTTCTGAAAAAGTTATTCAACGATTAATTGCCGTATAAATGTGCTTTTTTAACGTAAATAGGTTCATCTTACTATTCATATTGATCGCTCTACCCTCCAAGATGTTTTTAACAATGTCAATCTCATTAGAACCGTAAATGTGTTGGCCGTCTAACAGAAGATAAGCGAAGACGAGGCCTAGTGCAAATACGTCGCTTTTGACGGTACCTCTGGGCTTTTCCATCGGATTAGGTGGCAGAAAAAGTAGTCTAAGCACTTCGGGCGCGTACCAGTTTCTTGTTCCTTTTACTCCACTATTCATCGTGTATGACCCTCGTTCATTTACGGCCCTGGACAGACCAAAACCTGCCCATTTCATTGTTACCTTAACGTCTTGCGTATTAGTGCTAGAGTCGACCGAGATGAGTACATTCTCCGGCTTTATATCTCGATGAATAAAATTCTTGGAATGTATGTACTCGAGACCAGAAGCCAGTTGCGAGAAAACTTCAAAATGGTATGGCAATTTAGGCCCTTTGTATTTTTCAGGATGATCAGGCCTTAGAAATACCTGATCTAATGACGCGGTGCAGAGCTCTAAAGCAAATAGCCTATACAAGACGTGCCCAGTTGCACACATTATCTTCAATAACCTTTAAAAACGCAGTAATTTAATTTCGGTTACTTACATGAAATCGTTGTTACACTCTACGTGAAAGATTTTGACGATATTAGGGTGATCTAACTTTTTTAAAGCTTCTTCTTCATTAAAGTTAGCCATGTTAAGGAGAACTCTTTTGACTGCCACTTCTCGGCCTTGAAAGGTTCCTGGAAACACTGAACCATAGCCACCTTCTCCTAATGGAACTTTTCTATTGTATTGGATTTCCATGTTGTTGTTTTTAGAACAGTATCTGCTAAGCTGCAACTTCGAAATTTCAGTTGAATCCGACTGCCAGCACGAATGCGAAAGCTGTTGGAGTGGTTTGACTGTTTCGAAGGAACCTTGCGCAGTTATAAGTATCTACAGTTCTACACTGTTTTCTTATCAACTTCTCATGGCAATGGAAATCAAATGTGTTGTTATCACTTCATGTGCATTATCACTCGTTCCTTTGACAACCATGTTCTAGATTGTTCATGCCAAATTAGTTCATTTAAAATGACCAAAGAATTCAAATTTTTTCTTGCTAAAAAGTAAAAATCATTAATTTGAGTGGTGGGTCTAAACCCGCATGAGAAGAAAAAAGTTTTCCTTTTGTAAACTGCTAAACTTAAAAAAAAAACTTCATAGTCGAATGTATTTTTTTTTTTTTTTTTCATTTCCAGGACACGTTAGATAATTTTGAGTTTTGTTTTCTTTGTTTTCCTAGTAAAAGTTGTTGCCAACTAGTATGTCAAAACGAAACCTTGCTATAGTTTGATTAGTTTTTCGTTCCTTGGTTTTTATAATGGATGTGGAGTACTTACGGCGAATCTTACGAATCACCTAAGAGATGTATCATTGTACCAGTAGGAATTTTTCAGTGTCACGTTTATGCGGCGTTTATGGGACAATCACGTCCTCTAATTTTTTGGTACACCGTTTGCATTTCACCCTTATACACTGTCGTGTATTGAGTTTTTATAGCCTTCTGCTCATCATCTGAATGCGGAAACGTAGCGTTCCATGACCAGCAAAGCTTGCCTTTTCTGTTCACCGGGTTTTGGCGTTTTGCAACGGTCGTCAGAGAGTTTAAAGAGTTATTATAAGACTCTGCTCAGTACTTTGGCCACTTGCGAAATTTTAACAACGTATCGTTTTTCGCAGCACTTGAACGTTCCGAGTCTGCGACTGTCTTTTCACTTTTCATGCGGAAGCTGTTGATCACTTTCTGACAATTTTAAGTTGCAGCGTCTCATTCTACGGCGTTAGAATTTTATGTTTCAGTTTATATGCAACTGGTTTTTGTCTTTTTTATTCTCTTGCTCCATCCGGATGAAAATTGTCATTCAT
This sequence comes from Daphnia pulicaria, assembly GCF_021234035.1. Taxonomy (NCBI): domain Eukaryota; kingdom Metazoa; phylum Arthropoda; class Branchiopoda; order Diplostraca; family Daphniidae; genus Daphnia; species Daphnia pulicaria. The sequence continues at coordinate 1,059,072 of NC_060919.1, read as the reverse complement.
GCATCCAGTGCCTGATGAGACGTGGGGACCTTTTCTTTTTCAAGGTTATATTTTTAAAATCTAAACGATTTCCCTTGCCATTATTTTACGATGGTCGGCCCGTGGGTCGACCAAAGTTTCGGTTTATTGTGGTACGAAATTTCAAGGTTTTCCGATTTTCGAAGGCAGAGCATTTTTATTTTCTCTCAACATAAGAGATTTTACCTTATGCTGGCGGAGCTGGCCTTACTTGCCTTATCACCTTGTACGTGTTTTGTATACTTTTGTACAAATGCTATCTAAGATAAAAGCGATTGAAAACGACCAGCAATATGTAAATGATAACGTCGGAAAACCTGAATCCCGAAAAATAACAATTAAGACGGCGATAAATTTGTTACTTTTCATACTTGTTAATCAAGCAATTTGTCTTAATATTCCGTGGGCAGCGTCCGTACATTACAAGCAGTTTTTCCTTTAATAATAAGACGATGAAACATGTCTGTGGTTTCTTTTCCATTTTGTTTTACTGCTGCTATCAAATTATCACGCTGACGGGAAATAATTTTGTTATGACTTCATGCGCGTTATCACCCGTTGCCTCAGCAACTATTTGCTAGACTGCACTTGTCAACATGAGTTAGATTTAATGGGCCAAGAACTTTGACAAATCTTGCTTTAGTTTATTTGATACATTAATTTGCGTTCCAGCGCAACAAATTGACAACTACCAGCGAACGTCATCAAACAATTAGCTGCTATCAATTTAGCATTGTTGACTTTTCGGTAGGTACTTGGAATTTCCAACGCTTGTTATAGAACAGCCGATCGCGCACTGTTATGCAAAGAATATGTGATTATTCTCAACCTGACGTGCGCCACTAATGTATTATAGTGTCAATGACTTGTGAAGTTTATTCCCAACATCGTCAAGATAGATTACCCATTTATTTAATAGTGGGTAAGTCACGTAAGTCTAAACTTTAATTGTTATACTGCAATCGAGGAGTGGTAGCGCGTAAAGCGACACCTAATAAAAGATATTCGTACTCTTTACTGTGTTGATGATGGAGAAAGAGTCGCACATTCGTTATGGTTACTTTAGATTGTCTTACGTTAAATTTAGGTATATTTTCAACATGTTCCAACAGATGCAGTGTTTATTAATTATTTTTCAATTACCATTGTAGAGTTCAACCTGCAGACGGGCCGGCCAGTTTGCATGTCCTTCACGCTTGAAGGTCGCGGGGAAAATTACGTAAAACTGTCAATGCGGTGGTGTAGAGGTTGGGTGAGAATTGGACGTGTTGCATCATTATCAAGCAGGTACAAAAGCCAAGCAAGGCTCAGCCATTTGGTATTCATTTTGATTTTGGTTATTGCAGACCCATCCCCAGGAACGTCAACCTAAAGAAGGAAAGGCTAGTTTGCATTTTCTTCAAGCTCGAAGGTCGAAACAAAAATGTAAAACGTGTCATGCGACGGGGTAGAGGTTGGGTGAGGACGACACGTGATGCATCATTATCAAGCAGGTACAATAGCCGCAAGGCTTAAGAGGTGGTTCAGGGTGAGAAAAAGAAAAAGGCGAGAGAAAAGGCTACGGAAATCTGATAATTTGATATTGGTTTTGTAGACCCACCCCCAGCAACGGAAACCTGCAGAAGGAAAAGGCCAGTTTGCATGTCCTTGACGTTCGAAGGGAGATCATTACGTAAAACGTTTCATGCAGTGGTTAAGAGGTTGGGTGAGAACGGGAAGTGTTTGCTTCATTATCAAGCAGGTATAATAGCCGCAAGGCTCAAGAGGTGAGGGTGAGGAAAAATCTTATAAAAGTAAGAGAGAAAAGGCTAAGGGAACTCAGTCGAGTGAGCACCTCCGACACGGCAACAACTGCAGCTCATTATTTGTCACCAACTGCCTTCATTGTTATGCCGGTTCGCAATCACGGGTAAAGATTCATATTATTTATTTCGAGTCGTGCATTAATTTTATCTTGTCTTCAGTTGATATGACCAGTTATATTCGATAATTAATGTTCAAATCGTTTATAGTTTAGTTAACTATGGCGCCGTGCTGCTGTTTGGTGTTGTATGGTTAATGGTTGGGTCGACCACGGGTGAACCGATGTCTCCTGGACTTGGTGGATACCAAGCAACAGCAGCGAGAATAGTGCACCACGTCGCCGCCTTACTACACAACAACGTCTAGATACACAACATCTACTTGCTGCGCCGAGGCTCCTAAGTACTACACCACAGAGTATACTGTCCCAGCCTACTACACCGAAGTCCCCTAGTACTACACGACTACGAATGCTGCCCCAGCTTACTACACCGAGGCTCCATCCTATTTCAATACCAAAGCGATCGAGTACTACACTGAACCGCACAAGTACTACTCTGCCAGTAACTACACAACCACAACTGAGGCGGCCAAGTACTACGTAGCCCAGACTTATAACACAGCAGCTGTTCCTTCCCTCTACGTTGAACTGTAATACTACACCGAGGATCCAGTCTACTACACCACAACCTAGGCTACACCCAGATACTACGACGAAGCCCCCCAACTGCTACTACACCGAAAAGTTTACTTCACTAAGTATAACTCTGCTCCAAGCTATACCAAACTGAGGCTCCTGTTTACTACACCAAGGCCACCGGGTATTACATTACAACCAAATGGTAAATATTCTTTTTCTACATGGAGTTTTGTATCATTTTATTATTTTTTCTGTTCGTTAATATGCTAGTTATTATTGGAAATTCATGTTCCAATTATTTACCTTCTAGTTAAATATGCGTCGTACTGCTGTTAGCTGTTGTATCCTTGATGGTTAAGTCGACCACTGGTGTACCGATGTCTCGGGGGAATGTGGATTCCAAACCGCGACGCCGCCGTCTTATAACAACAGCAAACGCAACAACCGGTTACTTCACCACCAATTCCCCGGAGTATAATCCATAACTGATGTCCCGGATTACTAAACCGAGGCCCCAAAGTATAACTCTGCCCCGAGTTACACCACCAAGGCACCGGAGTTACTACACCACCAAGGCACCGGAGTTACTACACCACCAAGGCACCGGAGTTACTACACCACCAAGGCACCGGAGTTACTACACCACCAAGGCACCGGAGTTACTACACCACCAAGGCACCGGAGTTACTACACCACCAAGGCACCGGAGTTACTACACCACCAAGGCACCGGAGTTACTACACCACCAAGGCACCGGAGTTACTACACCACCAAGGCACCGGAGTTACTACACCACCAAGGCACCGGAGTTACTACACCACCAAGGCACCGGAGTTACTACACCACCAAGGCACCGGAGTTACTACACCACCAAGGCACCGGAGTTACTACACCACCAAGGCACCGGAGTTACTACACCACCAAGGCACCGGAGTTACTACACCACCAAGGCACCGGAGTTACTACACCACCAAGGCACCGGAGTTACTACACCACCAAGGCACCGGAGTTACTACACCACCAAGGCACCGGAGTTACTACACCACCAAGGCACCGGAGTTACTACACCACCACGTATGCTGCCCTAGCCTTTTACACCGAGGCCTAAGTACTACTCCGTTCCCAGCTACTTCACCGAGGCTCCTGCTTATTACGCCACCAAAGCGGTCAAATACTACACCGAAGCGCCCCAGGACTACTCTGCACCGAATTACTACACAGCGGCTGCTCCCTCGTACTACGTTGGACTGAAATACTAGACTGAGGTTTCAGTTTACTACACTACAACCCACGCTGCCTTCAGCTACAATACCGAAGCTCCGCTCCCATACCGATGCTCCTAAGTACTACACAACTAAGGTACCCGAGTATTGCACCACTACTTAGGCTGTTCCGACCTACTGCATCGAAGCTGCGAAGTATTCCACTGCCCTGAGTTACTACACCACTAAGGCACCTGAATGTTACATCACAACCTTCGCTTCTCCAATTTACTACAGGGAGGCTCTAAATACAACAGCCAAAATTTCTGATGTATTTAATTGTGTTCAAATTTGTTAGTCACATTTTAATAGTTACTAATCACTTGAAATCGTTGAGCTTAAATGAGAAAATAAATCTTGTTATGGTAATCATCTTCTACGATTTCTCTTAACACCTTCAAGCCTTTTGACATTGGGACTATTTCATATGTTACAGTCGCTTTGCATTACGTTTTATGATAGAAATACGATTTAATGTTTACTCTAAATTTTAGAAATTGTAGAAATTATTTAATTGTCCCACTTCCACCCACTATTTCACCACAATATACAATCACATACACACATAAATACACGGTAAGTTACTTTCTACTACTCTACGTGCCACGTCTGAAGGATCTATGACCAAGGTGGGACTTGCCATTGCTGACAAGTCCATGCTGAAAAGGGAACTATGGTGCATTGCCTTGTAACAGGCGCCTTGCGGCAGATTTGGGCTGGTGCGACTTTCAGACCCCGCGGCATGAAAACCACGAGGCCAAACAGCGCACGCAGCCCGTGCTAAGGAGCTAGGGGAGAACAAAGGCGTGGCAGACAACGGGTTAACTAACACTCACAAACATATTACCAACAACAAATGATTATCTGAGCCGACATTTTGGAGATACCGGCGACGTTTTGGTGTCCACCTTCTCGACGTTTCCTCTGCATTACCTGAATAAAGATAAAACAATTCTTATTTAGTGACATGCCAATAAAAGTTACATAATACAGATGGAAACAATAATCAGGTTTTTTAGCTCAAAGATTTAAAGATGACATTTTTTTAGCTTAAAATCAAGCTTGCAATATTGAGAACTGTTAACTGAACAAAGCTCACTTGCTAGTTTTTCAAAAAAAATTCCGGAAGTATACCGGAAGTAACCACAGCTCCTCAACCATTGAGTTGTCATCAAATTAAACCACATATTCGTGATCTCCATGAAATTTGGGGTCGATTAAGTGTGTTTTAAACGAAATCCAAAATTTGGCCAAAATCGAGAATTTTCCTGAACTATTTCAGGAAAATTTTCGAAACCGGAAGTACGCGTACGTAAAAAAGATAACATGAACTTTACCAAAAATTTTACGGGGATCACGAATATGTGGTTCTTTTGCTCGTCAAATGAATATTTACTGAACTACTGACTGAAATGAGAAAACCGGAAGTAGAAAAAAAAAACAAAAATCGAAAACTTAACAAGTGAGCTTTGTTGAGGGAATAGTAATCGTCAGTTATCACTAAATATTTCAACAAAATAATTGCCAATAAATGTTTAAAGAGATGTGCAAAGCAACTGAAACTGACTGTTTTGACAGCTGCAAATTATCAAAAAGTCATCTAGCGTTAGAAAAAACAAACGTCCAAGTAAAACTTCGTTTGTGTGTAAGGACCTGATTTTGGAAACTATTACACAGACAGAGTTTAACGCAACTAGACTATTAGTAGATAACCTACGAAAATAAGTCAATTGTTGGGTACCTGGGCATAATCCCGCGATGAATGATTACAGGTGTGTCACAGCGGGCGGAAGCGAACACTGAAGTGATCCAACTCGTCAATGAAGTAAGACTTGTAAGTTGAGTAGCAGTTTATACAAAGCAGTGAAGCTAGATGAGCGGACGTCGCGAAGATAAGGATGGAGAAGACATTGGTGGAAGTCCCTCTTCGTCATGGACAAAGGTCAGCATTGGCACAAGAATCTCTGTGCCAGGACCACACATATCCATAAAGGAACTGCGTGCTCTGTAAAAAAAATGTTTTACATTAATTGAAATATAAAAATGAATAAAGCATATCAATCTTTACCTTTTCTAAGAAGCACACTGCAACGTTCATGATGAAAAAACCATAAAAATGGAATTCACAGCAACCCATGTTCAGCACTCATATGTTGAGATAAATTTCCTGATGCTAAAGACAGTGTCATGAAGTATTGCAGTGGCGTGGTGATAGATTGTATTGATGCTTACCTTTATCATATGGGATATGAATTTAGTAAGGCATTTGACTTTCATCAAGCAGATCTGGTACAAACATGGCAGGTCACTTCACACTCTTCACGTCTCTGAAACTCTAAGTGGAAATGAGACAAGGAAATTATCTTCATTATTTAAAAATTTACACAAATTTACCCATGAGAAATAAAACTCTACCTATCTCTTAGCTGGATGACCTTCTAAACAGAAGTAAAAACAGCGACAAACATGCTGTTGCAGGGTACACCACCAAAATTGCGAGATTCAGAAAAGATCCTATGGTTCATGAGCAAGAATATCTATGTTTTATGAAAATCTGAATTGTAATGGTCTGGTAGCAGTAATGGGGAAATACCTTATCTCAGAACATTTGTATTCCAGTATATGTGTGCTTCAAACATGAGTTTTAGGCTTTTGACAGCATGAGGATCTAATGGATGGAAAGTGACTGAGCGCTAAGTCAACTTGTTGGAATGACTGACAGTATCCATCTAGAATTTAAAGAAATAAGTTTGTACAGTACAAAAATAAGAAAACTAGGTAAAGATAAACCTACATATGATACGAAGTTCAATTTGGCATTTGAAATCACAGGATTCATTGAAATTTCACGATGTCAAAATGTCAAATTCACGATGTCAGAATGTCAACATGGGCGACACTGGCGACATCTAGTGATAAGTTTTTAATCTTAAGTTAGTTGCATATGACAGACGTGACATTACACGTCGTTACTTTCATAAGTTACTTAAAAAGTTTAACAACAGAGATTGGATAAAAAGTTAACTGTTTTTACGTAATAGATAAAACAATCTTTAGCTGATGATTCTTACTGCATCCTTGACCGCTTGACAATGTTTCAGAGAATTTCAGCCGAAGTTTTCATGCTGGCCAACTAGGTGCTCATGACATTAGAAATGAAATGGTCTAATCTAATAATGCAAGCTCACAACCTGTCTTCTGAAGCAAAATAATTTTTGTTGCAAGGTATTTATTGTACCAAAATTATTTTTAATTACTGTGTTCTTCAAGCCAATAATGTTAATGTTAATTTTTTCCTGTCAAGTTATAGATCTTCAAGATATTGATGCCTTTGCCAGATCCAATTCTTTGCTGCTATCTATTTTGGGGACAACAGCGAGAAAATGGTGCTACTCAAGATTATGTGGTGTTCTTAGTTCTAATTTAGGACAATGTAAGATTGATTGATTTGAGGTTAACTTGGTTTTCTGTTACTACATCATGTAAATTGAAAATTATATCTTAATGTACTCTTCTTTCAGGTTAATCCCTCTCCAATGTTCTAGTTGCTTGGAAACCGACGAGAGATTGCTGGAATTGAAGACTGATAGTTTGGTCGGTCCAGATACTATCTCTGGAGGCCGTAGACAATTCCAACAGCATGTGCGAGTTTTAACAAAGCAATGCGTAGGCCATGCGCTACCCAATGAGACAAAAAGCGATGTTTAATTTGCGTGGAATTAGAAACCTTGTAGAAATTAGTTCTTGAATAAGTAAAATTCTTAACTTTACTGTCAAAGATTTCAGCCAAAATGAAACATCGCTTTTTGTGTCATTAGGTAAAGAGTTGCTTGCTCATACTCGTATAAAAAAAGACAAAATTAACTTAATCCACAATTCATAAATTATTTCATTGCTTTTAAATAAATAAAGGGATTTGTTTATTAAATTAATTTTTCACTACAAGAGTTACATGGAAAGGAGTTTGAGGAAAGGTAAATTTTTGTTGGTGGAATTTTAGGGGTGTGGAAAACGATATGATGGTATATGTTTATAGGATTAAAGGTTAATAGGGGTGTCGGAAATATATGAAGGTGTGTTTTAGTGGGATTATAAGTTATTGTTTATCATTACCTAACATGTAGGTAACAATTTTTTACAACAAACCTCAGCATTTTTTGAAATTCAATCCCCCCCCCCCAACATCCTCTACGTTCCTTTCCCAATCCCAGAAATATATTTATTATTTTTTTAACATGAATTCCCCGTATTTTTGTTCCCTCTTAACATGTAATCGATAAACTGCAGGCCCAATGACAATTAAACAAAATAATGATGCAACTTCGGTAACCGACACCAGCACCAAGGAACAGCCTGCAGTTAAACATGATGTAAAAAAATCTTTCACCAGCATAGGCTACAATAACGTCCCACATCGGACAGCAACAACGGGAACATAAACGATAAACCTATAACCAAAATGAAATGAATTAATCTTCAACATCAATGGAATTGCTGCCTGAAAAGACAAATTGATGTCACTTTTTTTCGGTTTCAAGAGTTAACCCAAATATTCTGAAAACAATTTCTGTAGAACTAATTATCTTAAAGCTATTGTTGAAACAAAATTTGAGTTGAAAAACAATTTTACATGAAACTAGATGCATCTAAGACTAAACTACAAAATCATTTGGAATTTCAATACTTCAAAAAGTGCCTGCAATCAAACATTCTAAGTGTCATTATCAAAACATTAATCAGTTTAATCTATAATCTTAATTGGAAAAAAAAACCATTACAATTGAGGAATGAAGTCTCACTGATAATATAAAAAATGATGAGAAGTATAGTAAACTATGGAATCTCTCAGAATTATTGTTATAAATGTTCTTAAGTAATCTACAGTTGGCAAAGCTTAATTTCTGATGAGCCATACGATAAGAAAGTTGATTGAAACAATTACTTCAATTGTTCTTAAGTGTTTTTTCATGTGAAGAAACACACACAATACAAGTAGCAAGATGAACACCTTTAACCATCTGGCTACATCAAATCCATGTGCATGTTGTGCAGCAACGAAGGAGATCAGACTTTACCAGGCTATTAATCTATTTAAAAAAAAAAAAAATTCAATTACTCTCAACATTCCATGTCTCAAATGACACAACAAACATTATAAAAGTTAGCTTAAGCTATGCAATCCCTCACAGAATAAATGTTGCAGAGGAACCTACAGTTGGCCAGCTTTTCTAATGTCGACTCAACTGAAAGATCAGCAACAGGTAAGTTAAGATATAGTCACCAACTAACTAAATCTGTAGTCTAACAGTTATTAAATCAAACAACATATTTACGTACTTTAAATTTTCTGAAGTGTTTTTGACCAAAACGTGCAGCAGGTACAGGGACCGTACAGGGAAAAGAGACATCATTGACATTTTGGCAAAATGTACCATAGCTGCTCCAAGATACTAGGCTGTTGTCACACAAATAATCAACATTCAGTATCCTTAAAGAAATTGAAGCTAAAATGAATAAATTACCTTTTCAATTTACAGTACACTACAACGATTTCCATTCATAATCACACTCGCTCAATCGGAAAAAAAATAGCGGTAATTGTCTGTCACTCACTAGTCAGTAGTCACTAACGAGTAACGAATGGACACTCAGCCACCTGGTGGACATAATTTTAGGTTTTAGCCACCTAGTGTAACAGTCGACAGTTTCCTCACAGCATCCGCGAACCACGAATGAATGAACGGCTGGATTGCTTCCAAATTTTCAAATTTCAAAATTTCAAACAGCTCAACCTCCGAATATTAATTCCTCACAGCATCCGCGAACCACGAATGAATGAACGGCTGGATTGCTTCCAAATTTTCAAATTTCAAAATTTCAAACAGCTCAACCTCCGAATATTAATTGAATCCTACGGGGATAAATGAGAAATCAGTAATTAATCTTGTTTGCTTTGGTCTATAAACTTTTCTCTTTAGTTCTAAGTAAAAAATATGAATTTTGCGAAAAAAATTGAAAGAAAAGAAAGACTTGTCTTCTGGGTCACTCTTCCCGTCTTCCGCCAAAATTCTGCTGATAAACCTGACTGTTCGTGGCACAGAGACAAATGGGCTATGTTATATTTTATTTCAGGAAACGCCCACATTTCCCTTCCCAAGAATAACGTCATATCAATCGGTTGGGACCAACGTATACTTGTCATTTCTTTTAAAACCTTTCGTGATTTGATAACATTTTCTTTCTTTTCGAATCGAATTTCATGAAAATGAAACGTAGAATCTGAAACTCACCGAAAAGTGTAAACTGGAAAAATTTGAAATGAGTGAAAATCGTAAAATCAATGTGAACGTTTATACCAAAAGAAAAAAAAAACGCGGAATTCAATATACTTTATAAATCGAACCAACGAATCAAACGATGGATTATTAAGAAGATTACTTAGGAGGGAGGTAACAAAAGGTCTCTAAATCAAAATTCATTAAAGTAATTGACTTCAAAGGATAAGAAAATAAAGAAACATCAAAATTGTGCCCATTGAAATAAAATCCATTTACAAAGGAAGAAAAGCCATATGGCAGCTGCTTTGGAAGCTGCATTGGCTGCTTTGAAAGAGATTTTATCAACTGGCGTTTAAGAAATTCCGACAAGATAATCCATCGTGATCATTCACATTAAGAAAAGGATATCTGGTCAAACACACTCTCCCTCTACTCAACCATTACATAAACCAAGCCCAGTCATAATCCCCTAATCCTCCGCCAGAAAGATAAAATTGTCACGCTCGGATGTGGCGGTAGGAAGTGTTTGACGGGATTTTTTATTTCTTTAGCCACCGTAGAGAAATATTTCCTCGATCAATAGAAACCAAATGGCAAATTTTCGCATTCCGCTAGTTTTTACTAGTTCTTGATTTACGTTTAATCTACCTACATACGTAACTCATCTTCACTATGGCTAGTTACGGTAATTTTTCTTTTCCCATCAGTTATACTTTAATTGTTAAAGAAAAGTTTTAAATGTGAAATTTTACCATAAGATTATTATGCAGTTGGTTCCACTTCAAAATCTTCCCGATCAGTTCGCCAGCGCCACTTTTACGACGAGTTCCAGCTTGAGCTACTGGACGGAGAGTTCTCCAGGAATTCGTTTTCAAATCGAGAAGGTCGCCGCCACATCGCCCAGTTAATTAACGTCTCTGAGAAATCAATTATGGTACAGCATTTTAAATTTTACCTTTGAAACCAATTACCAGAAATTAATTTTTCCTCTTGATTCATCAGTGGTGGTTTCAGAATCTCCGTCGACGTGCCCGTCAACTTGGATCATCAAGAGCTGCGCCTCCTACTCGCGAAACAAATCGCCAACATCATCGATCATCGCCTTACGTTTATCGTCAACGACAAAGGTTAGTCTCGATTGGATTAAGAAGATTTGTTGGATTATTGATTAACTAGTGTCACTTGTTTCGTTTTATCAAATTTCAAATTCTTCCGCCTCACCTAAAATCCTTCCGACTCCTGCTGGATTCTATTTCGATCCTACAGTTGTCCCATCGCTGGTGCCAACCCAACTACTCGACGTCCCGAGTCTACACCTCCACAATCACCACTTCAATCCGAATGGGGTCGCTGCCAATTTTCAAAAGGATGTTATTAGTCCCCAGTCCAACATCAACTTTACTCTTCAACTACATAGATGGTCTCACCCGGAACAGCATCCACAGCAACGAGACTATTCTTCCTATTACTGGAACTGGGAATAATGAATACTCTCCTCCCTTTGTTCATCTTCTGTACCTGTACCCAATCCAACATTTTACTCCAATAACTGTGATCCACCTCCATACAACTTTTCTTCAACTCACAATTGTTCACCTGAAACAAAAAACAACTAACCATTTTATTGACAGTCATGTCACCCGTTATGAAAAACCACATTTTCATAGTACACTTCACTGAAAATTCTACAATGGTTAAGCAAAGGATCTACAGTCTGTAAATCAACTAAATTATACATCCACGATGTCTTATTGTAGAGAAATTTGTTAACATAGTTACTTTAATTGCTGTCGAGTGTTTCTGATTGGGATTTGGATGAAACATACGGCAGATCAGGTAGCACAGCAAGGGACATTTCAGCAACATGAACAGCAGTTTCAGGCCACGTGATCAGATGATTTGGCCCAATTCGAAATTGGCTAGATTATCTGTAAATTCACACAAACATTTTACATTACATTAAAAAGGAATGCGAACAAGAATGACCTTTTTAATTTTGATGCTGGGAAATGTCAAAGTACAACGTAAGTCCGTAACGAGTAAAAGTTTTCGCTCGATATCTCAGAAAGTAACAAACGTTCTTTGTTCTGCCAGTTCCCACCCAGTCACCGACGAAGACTACGGCATCTAGTGGACAAAATTGTAGGTACCTAGTGACATCCAAAAGATTCCTTGGCAAATTTGAATGCATCTACGAACGATTGGATTGCATACAGACTACGTACACACAGTACCATAGCCATCTACAACAACTACATAAACGGCCAGGGAGCAGACGCAGTCGATCTGTAAAAGAGAGTTTAGTTTGGCATTGTTCCACCGACCCAAAGTCGGGTTTTAGGGACTCTTCCTATATACGCCAAGAGAATTCAAGAAGCCAGGCGCCCATCATAACGATCATAACAAGAAGAAAATGAACTTGCGGTTGTTATTTGTTTACATTCAAATATTCACAGAGGACGAGACATTAATGCAGGGCACGTATGGCATTGATTTCACTTTTATTACGAAGCTCCTTTTTGTTTCTTTGGCACGTAAACCATCTGAAAAACCCGCACAACCTCCACAATACATTGTTGTAATACACAGTTGTTGAGGTTAACATCCATCTTTGCTGACGGAAATGCCAGCAAGGCTAATAAAAAATGTGTTACGTTTCGAAACAATTTTTAAAAAGTTTAACTTTGTCGTATTGTTTTTACTTCCCGAATTATAGTTTGCCTCACTGTGTGTCACGCAGAAAGGCGCAGGTGCGTTCCTGGTATTGTTGTCGGTTTGAATTTCTCGTTTTCCCCGCTTTATCTTCCGTGTCAAATAAAAAACATAACTGAAATCTCCATGACAAAAACGAGGTGTTCCAGTTTTTCCAACATACACATTCCGGAAATATCCACATTCGCGGTAATAATTTCACAATTTGCGCAGCTTTCAGACGGTTAAATTTGGTATAAATCAATTAAATCAAACAACTTACGCGCACCTTGATCATTGTTCAATGTTCATTGTCATCAATAATTCGATATGTTTCCTGAACGAGAGCGAATCGATAAAAAGGTAAATATAATTTTTGAAAATAAAGTCAACTTTTGGAACACGCAAAAACCATTAGGACAGAGACAAAAAAGAGACAAAAAAATCTATCAACATGAGTTATTGATGTCGCTTGTCCGCGGTCCCGTTAAAGTAAAAAAGGTAAACATAAGGACACATTTTTTGTCAACTTTTATAAGATTTGTAATATTTTTAAAAAATTGAAGGACATCCACCTGCGCTGACTCTTAGCGCTCGATGGCTTTTACACGTTACACTGTACGAGGCGTTACCATTTGAGTGATTCAAGAAGGTCGTTTGACCGGTTTGCCTGAAACTCGTCACTACATCATTGGTTGCTGGGTAACGTTACACGCATTATTATTGTTGTGGGTTCCGTCAAGGTCCATCTCAGCCAAAACTGTATAAAGGCGACGAGTTTTTGCATCTTTATACTGTTGACAGAACGGCGGAGCTGACGCGCGGGACTATTAGTTCAAATCAAATTTATACGTCATCATGCATTTTTCGGTGAGTTTCACAATAATTTTAGAATCGGTTTAGGAACAAATTTTGGCAATCATTTTACAGGTTGGTGTTGCTATTTTGCTCATCTGCTCGACCCTACTAGAGGCCGTGCCAACGCCTCAAATCAAAAGCATTCCGGTAAATAGAACCATCTGACTTATTGTTTACTGTATCAAATTACTTGATTTTAAATTCCACCATTCCTATTTTTCTGCGCATAAATTTAAATGGACATCAGAAGCAACCGTGGAGACCCAAGGCCATTCGTGAAAAGGAAGCAGCTGCCAGGGCAGCCGAAGAAGTCGCTAGAGCAGCTGAGGAGGCCGCCAGAGTATCGGCAGAAGGGACCACCGAAGTAGCCGAGGACGTCACCGAGATTTTACAAGGGGCCGCATTAAATGAAATTATGGAAGATACGACATTATTAGCGGAAACCTTCTCCGATAATAATGAAAACGATTCTTCAACCGTGACCGAAGAGCCATCTGATATCAATGCTATTGTTTCTACTACTACAACTACGCAAAAGAACATCGTAGAAAACTCGCCATTACCTACTGGTGAAAAAAAAACTGCCCGAAAATTAGTTTTATCCGCTGGCGGAAAGCCTGAAGTCACAACACAGAAAACAGCGGCTCAGATTACCAGCGTTGATGGAGATGAAACCGTTTGCAGATTGTCGTTGCGAGGAAAGCCCTGCGCTTGTCGTTTCGAGAAGACCTGTCGCTGTGATTGCGGAAGGATCACAGCAATGAAACAGGACTCGGCTGGTAACCCAGGAAAATCCAGCAGAATAAGAAGCCTTAGAATTCGATTTTCAAAATTGAATAAACCTTCAACTTTCTAATTATTTTATAAAAATCTTTTTACCTTTAAAATTGTGTTTTTGTTGTATGTTAAACAGTTGGTGTTCTGACGGGCACAGAATTTCTTTTCTCCAGTTTCTTATTACATTTGATTCGCCATCTTGTATACCCCGCGGTTTGAATTTCTGATGTAAACAAAAAATTGATTCTATCTGTGTGATTATAGTGCACTTTAAAAAGGATGGAATAAAGATGGAAAAAGAAATGGCCTTGGTGAGTGAAGATGTGAACGTAGTGCTAAAGAAAAACAAGTGAAGAAGAAATACACGTCTCCATTTGAATCAAAAAAAGGAAAATGATTTAATTTCTTATTATCTTGTTGAAAAATGAAGCTAAACTGGTTTTGACTACGTGATACCTAGATTGAGATTCGATCTGTCGTGCTCCCTTTGAATAATAATCAGACCCGCCAAAATTGAAGCAGCAGTCTTGGCCATAATTCCTAATGGTGTAAGTAAAAATGTAACTCGACGTTTTTGGTTAGAAGGGTATTGTAGTTAATTTAGTGATTGAGATGTTGACCGCTGTGGGGGAATGCAATGTCATCGATTCGTCGGTCTTTTTGTTTTAGTCGGTGTGTAATTTTAATAACGAAATTCCTTACTTCCCATTTTCTGCGTACTTTTTGCAATTGCCTAAGGTGGTTGCGAGTGCTGTTAGTGTTATCCTAGATTTTACCTGGTTTTCCCAGTTTTTTTTAGTGGTTCACTATCAGACCGTAACATACGTAAAGGCGTGTCGCTGCAATCTGCCAAGTCCAAAATTTGTTGTCAGTTTGCTAATTGCTGTTGGTACAAAAACTATAAAAATTAGATAGAAATATTAGCTGAATTGCGTCAAACACTATAGCGAATTCTATTGTCTTCAAATTTATTTCTTTTATCCAATACCACATCCTATGCAACCTTCACCTTCAGAGATTAATAAAATAATAACACCCTATAAAAGCGTGTGGGAAAAGGCTCAGCCCTACTACGGTTCTTAAAATGTTTAAAGGGGTAACATCTTGAAGAAATCGATTCCTGGAATATTACTGCACGGTACAAGTCGATTGTATGAGCTGGTGAAGTCAAACGATGCATCCAGCCATCCAGAGAAGAGTAGTACCGCGAATAGAGCAGTCAAATAAAAATTAATGAAGATTAATGTACACATGTTTTTTAAATAAAATAATTGCTTCAATACAAATATAGAAAAAATGAAATATACATACTCGTGGGGAGTGCGGAAAGCTTTGGGTTGGATGTAACCTACGGTGCCATCGCTGTTGTCACATATAATGCGCGCCAAAGAGACTTTTTGAATTTCTGCCAGTTGACCTAACGTAAAAAACCAAAACGTATTAGGGTAGAATTTTAGTAGAACAACTGCCTGAGACATTCAAATAAGATTCCATTACTTCGGGCATTTGATTATAGTACCTGATCTGAAGCCGGTGGGTTGATCGACATTGAATTTGTAAAAGAAACGATCACTCCTCCTCAGATTCGAAAATTGATATGCGAAGATATTGGCGAATGTGGGGCCGAGCACAGCGTCGGGCATTGGATATTCGGTCACTCCGCCAATAAACAGGTCAATGTCGTACACTGACTCGTACACGAACTTCATAGCGTTGACGACCTGATACGAATATGTCATTACATTATGGATTTTTAAAAAATCGATATGAGACAGCAAGATGCCTTAATTCATTATTTTGACACGAACACCGGAAATATTTAAAAGGGTAATAATCAAACCTCACTTCGATTGGTATATAAGAAAGCAGTTGGTCGAAAGTAGACGGAACAGGTTGTCCAAGGAAAGCCAACATTTTAGCGTATGTAGGCAGGCCGTGATCTCTTCCACGTTGAATGTTGAATGCTGTCAGATCCAGCCCAACTGTTGCCCCTTTAGGCCTAGATAAAGTGAGCGAAACCAACAACATCGTCTGTTTGAACCGCTGAATTAATTTTTAACAAGAACTATTTACTTGAAAAGTTGACTGGTAATGTCGAATGCGAAAAAGCTGTCCACTTCTTCGGCAGGTACTTGGAGAAGTCCACGGAGAGCATTATCCATGAAATTAGCTCCAAAGAGCCGAGAAGAATCATCGAACGAGTCCGAGAGTTGGTAACTCTCTCTGCTGTCACTTCCGTCTCTCTCGAAAAGCCTGGAAAAATTTTAAACATCAAATATGAATAAAAACGGCAACTAATCAAATTTCCGTGTGATGTTAATAACACACCGGATGAAGCTTCTCAGCTGAGAGTGACCCATGCGGAAGGCGGCAGTGGAAAACTCGGTGAACACGGCCGGATTCAGAGTATTTGAATAGCCACTTTCAGAATTAACTTTGGCAGCCATCGTAGGACCTAAAACCACACATTTGAATTGTGTACCAACAACTAATATAAAAATGAGCCAAAGATGATAGAATTATTTTACCAATTATGACCGGCAAGTATTCGTTGTAAATGATGTGCTGCATTTCAGCGATAACAATTCGTCGGGCGTGTTGGAAATAAAACTCATCCGTCTGACCCGGAACTATCCTGAACAAGTTTTCAGCGATGCGGTTGTGCTCACGAAGCCAAATGGTGTGCATCACTGAAAGTAGCGGCTGTTCGTTTACTCTACTGTCACCTAACAAATAAAATAAAGTTCATTGAGACAATTAGGCCTTTTGCTAGGCCCCAGTATATCTACCGTTTAAAAATATAAAATGCTGTGATAGTGGGATACCGATGATTGTATGTGGCATGAATATTATGTAATAAATTATTCAACAAGATATACCTGCATCAAAACAGGTTACTGGACAGGTGCCCAAAGGCAGCATTTGACGACCTAAATTGCTGATGAATGTCCTCATCCGGCCTCTACCAGATGTGGGATCTCGCAGGGACCTGGCTTTTGCGGCTGAACTTCCGTAAACGTTCGAGCCGTCGATCCAGTGTGTTAAAGCGTTGATCTATTTGATGACAAAATAACATGAAAACACACTGACAATTTGATGCGCTAGATGAATAATTTTACCTGTGATCGCATTCGGGGAAAGGTTCCGTCCAAATTATTTCCAAATGTCGAGCGAATGAAATTCATGCACGTCACTTGACCGTTACCCAATGGATTGAAAACAGGATCGTTTCTTGGGATGGCAATGGGAAGGCATTCTGGGTGAGGAGGTGCTACATTGACGCCAGTTTGTTGGGCCGAACAGCACAGAAATGCGGATCCATCACCTTATTTCACCCGAAATTGCAACATAACATGCCATATAATATTATAATAACACCAGTCGCAATAAGTCATAGTATTTAGCCACTTACTCTTGGTGAAAGTCGGGGTCGACGTCAAGTCGTGATCGAGGAATTGACCCCATTGCATCGTCAGAAGGGAGACGTCAAGACGGGAAAAACTTTTGTTGTTCAAAACTGTAGTGGATACGAGACGGGCGCTGGGCAACGGACTCCGCGTTAATTTGCTCCTTCGAATAGTCGCCACACCTTTGTAATTTAAAAGCATAGGTAACGATAATAACATAAGACGAAAATGGATCAAAGAAAATGTAAAAGAAAATTCAACTCACCGTCGTCATATCCTTCGCTCGGGGTGGAAACGAGTCGGTTGAAAATGGTACCCGATTTCCCGAACGATGGAACTCCGACGTTGTTACACGTCCCATCGAAAGTGCGAAACTTGGAGTTAAAGTCACAAATTTGCCTGTCGCTGACATCGCTTCCAAAAGTAGACGACCGTTCAAAATCTCCAATCTTCTCGGCTGGGATTCCCAACCTAAGATGAATTTAAATAAATTTTTACCAGAATTTTCTCTAATTGAAGATTTCATTAGACTTACTTATCACTCAGGTACTGCCGAGCCACCAGATAGACAGCGGCTTCTTTTGACTGGGCTATGGCTTCCGGGTTGTATCGCTGCGGATTGAAACGACGCGAGTGATACTTTTCATCGACTCTACTCGTTCCATGATGTTCGCTTCTATTGCGATCAACTTCCAATATCTGGTCTTCCAGTTGTTCCCATTTCGTTACGTACTCTTGGCCGATCCGTAAAGCTTCCTGAAATTCTTCTTCGGTGAAAGTAACCTCTTCGTTTGCTCGTTGAGAAAATTCTAATTCGAGGGCGTATCATTGGTTGATTTTATTAAATCTTTTTCGTGCCATTTTAAATAATGAGCTAAAACATACCTTCGCCATAAGAAGCAGCTCCTCGGCCATCTACCTCCAACTGTTTGAATTTGAACAAAAAATAAAGTTTAACTAATTCTGCTGAGCTATAATTTTGGATTGCATTTCTTACCAGTGGGCATAAGCAACTAGCGAGGAACAGCGCAACGAACCATTTATTAGAGCAATCAGTCATTTTCGGTATACGAGTCTATCTGAAAATCCTGAGAGATTGGGAAATTTGGTTTCATCTCCGCTGTTATATAGTGCGTTTTTCTTGCACGTGTTTAACCAACGTGGCGGCACAATGAACATTTGTCGAATCCCACAATACCGCAATAAAATTCTAAAGTAAACGAAAAGTATATAGGTTCAGTTGCACTCCTGCACAATACTAATAGTACTTCCTGTATTATTCTGGTTGGTAGGAAATAAGCTATAGAAAGGAATGACGTCCAGCGCAATCGTGCCAAAAGCTTTACGGGTATAACACAGGTGTTTTCTATTTAACTCAAATAATCTGCGGTTCATTATTTGAACTGTACTCTGGGTCCGTATCGTTCAACTTACTTCGCGGTGGTTTTCAAGTGTTTCGCACGAAGAGAAATAGTGATATGCTGCTGTGTTTACGTCATCAAATAAATAGGAAGACAATTTTCAAAAAGATTATTCTATCGGACCATAACATCCGCGCAAAGGCGACGCTGAAAAACCTCAAACGCGCAAACAACTTGTCATCGGTTTGTTGAGGCTTGGTTGTTCAGTTTAGTTTTCTTCGGGCATTAGTATTCGCCCTGTGGACTTTGGGTAAACTATTCGTTTCATTAGGAAATTAAAATCGCATAACAACTTACGCTATTATTACCTTATAGATTTTTAAAACAGAAAATGAAAGCATTATGACTACGATCAAGAATGCGCATAATTGATTTAACTTTCTATCTTTCTTTTTCCATGATAAAATTGCTTTAAGTAATTACAGCAATTTGATTCATTTCTTGCTACCAACAATATATCCTATACATATCATCCACATTTAAAAATTAATAGAAGAGGCTCACCTCATCATCGTGGTTCTTTCAATATTTATAGCAGAAACATCTTGGAGAAGTCGATGCCTGGAATATTGCTGCACGGTGCAAATCTGTTGTAAAATCTGAGAAAAACGGAAAAATTAAATGTAAGCATTAGTCAACCGCGTTAAGACATCAGTCAAGTGAAATTAGAGATCAGGTTATACGATGTTAAAAAAATGAATTAAATACTTTTATTTAGAAAAATTCGTACTCGTGGGGAGTGCGCATAGCTTCGGTTGGATTTGACCTATGCCATAACTGTTGTCGCAGACGATTCGCGCTAAAAGAGACTTTTTGAATTTCATCTAGTTGACCTGATAAAAAAATTAAAAACCAAAATCGTATGGTCAGAAAGTTATAGCAGGAAAACTGAAAAAGACTGTCAAAGATTAATGAGCTATTTCATCGGTTATTTAATTTCACCTGAACTAAAGCCGATGGGTTGATTGACATTGTAGAAGTAGCGATCGGTCCACCTCAAATTCGTAAACTGATTTGCGAAGATATTTGCGAATGTGGAGCCGAGCACAGCCCCGGGTATTCGGTCACTCCGCCGATAAACTGGTCAATGTCGTATGACTCGTACACGTACTTCATTGCCTTAACGACCTTATACAAACACGCCATTGCGTAATGGAGCGAAAGAATTCTATGACCTGTTAATTATTTCGACACCAACGACAAAGACATGTCAAAGTATGATTGATGCTCACCTCTAATGGTATTAATGGAAGTAGTTCGTCGAAACTTGACGGTTAAGGTTTTCCGAATAAAGCCAGCATTTTAGCGTTTGTTGGTAGCCCGTGATCTCTTACTCGTTGAATGTTGAGAGCTGTCAGATCAAGCCGCAATGTCTCCCCCTTTAACCTGTTGATAAAATGGATTTTTTGTTACGTTTTCTTGTTACTGGAAATTAACGCAGCTTGAATAAGTTATCTGGGTGAAATTGTAACCGATTGTAACACACACTGTATGAAGCTTTTCAATTGAAGGTGGCCCATGCGGAAGGCGGCAGTGGAGAATTCATTAAACACGGCCGGATTCGCACTTTCGCAGTGCTCAAATAACAATTAACAACCATTGTCAGATGTAACTTTGGCAGCCATCGTGGGAGTGGGACCTAAAACAACAACATTAGAATTGTGAACCTACAGCTAATATCAGTATGAGCTAAAGATGATAATATTATTTTACCAATTATGACTGGCTAGTATTCTTTGTAAATGATGTGCTGAAAATCACGGAAAAAATTATTCTTATTTTTTAACCTTGCTTAAAATAATCGAGGGTTCACTTTCTATCACTTTTTAATAAAACCTCATTTAGTTGTCGTCACTGAGATAGCTGGTTTTGCTGGCATCAACTATTTTTTGTTTACTAATCCTTTTAGAAAGTCCCTAAAGGAAAATAAAAGATGGCTCACACTTCAAATGTTTAAATATCATTGAGAAACATTCATTTGTCGGCATCAATTAGGGTTTTGTGAAGCTAATGAACGTACTGTCTAAATCTCAAATTAATCTACATCAGTTTTATTGTAGAGAAAGTCATTAACATAGTTACTTTAATTGTTATCAAATGTTTCCGCTTGGGGTTTGTGATGAGGCACAGCAGGTCAGGAAGCACAGCAAGGAACATAATGAACATTTCAGCAAAATGAACAGCATATGTTCAGGCCTCGTGATCAGATGAATTGGCCAGTTCAAAATTATAGGCTAAAATATCTGTAAATTCACACACAAATTTTACATTTGGTTAACTCAAAAAGGAATCCAGACAAGGTTTACCTCTTAATCATGCTAAAAAATGTCAAATTTCACCATACACACAATTTACAATCAATATGTTTTCACTCAGTGTCCATGGAACACACATGAAACTACTGATCTAATCAGATATCTTAGGTTCTCTGGAAGATGGAATGAGAGTGGTGATTTAGCAAGTCCAATTCAAACAGCAGATAATTATGAAGAACTTAATAAAGATGAGAAGAATATTTCAGCAATACTGTAACAAAGCTAGTGTTTCTTGTTACCTGTGTCATTTTGACAGAAAAAAGAATACAAAGATTTTTTGATCAAAATTGACAGTAGGCTGCACAACCCTTTAACTTTTTCTCAAAAAGTTGATGAGAAACAATTTTAGGTTTTCCAACAGTAGGCTTGATGTAAGAATTATAAGTTATCGAAGAGACTGCGATATATTAAACGAAAACAATAAATCAAATGTGCTCAAATTGCGTAGAGCACTGCACTGACAGATAATTTTAATGTTAGGGCAGCCACATATAAATTTAATGATCGGTCAGCCACGCCATTGAGATTTCGATCTGTATTATTGCATGCTTTTCGCGCTATTTTGGCAATTTTGCTGTGAAAGTAACCATTAACCATTATGGATAAAGAAAATGAATACCTTTGGTATTGCCCCACGTAAGTCAAGTCCTCAATTCTATCTGAGTTTTTTAAATGTATCATTCTTTATCTTCTAGGTGCCAGGCCTTTAATAAACCCTCTACGTTTATTTGCATAATTTGTTCAAGCCACCGTAATATAAATATTTTTCATGTTATCCGCCAAGATTAACTTTAATCATTTGAATAGGAGTTGATCCACCCCCCTCAAGCTCATCCTCTGAGGAATTTGAGTACAATATTGAACCTTATGTTTCAGATTACATCAGCAGTCCCGATGAAGCAGATAATGGTTAGTGTATATTTTAGTTTCTTTGTTAATTCATTCTTGATTTTCAAGAAATGCTGTGTGGGTATAGAAGCTGAAGTCGCAGAAGTTATTGAAGAGGAAAGTCCAGAAAAGGGTGATGAGGGTGAGGACAACGAAGGCGTCCAAGACAAAGGGGAAACAGACAAAATGGGCACAGAGGACAAGGGAGCTGAAGGGAAGAATGAGGATGAAGGGGTGCAATTTGAACCAGACACAGAGGCCGAAGAGGAGAGTAGCGAGACTACAGATGATCAGGCGAGATCCACACCCAGGTCAGGGCAAACCAAGAAGAATATGAAAAAGAAGGCCACCAAGAAGCTAAAGCGGGGTACTAAGAAGCAAAAGCTCGAGTCCGACATTGAAAATCTGTCTAAAGAATTTGAGGATCACTGCCAGAGTTCAGGTAAATTATTAGGATTAAAGTTATCTCTCATCTTACTTTCAAATATTCCATTCTTTTTCATTTAGATTCCGATGACGGTCAAGCCGAAGAGGAGAGTAGCGAGACTACAGATGATCAGGCGAGATGCGCACCCAGGTCAAGGCAAACCAAGAGGAATATGAAAAAGAAAGCCACTAAGAGGCTAAAGCGGGGTACTAAGAGGCTAAAGCGGGGTACTAAGAAGCAAAAGCTCGAGTCCGACATTGGAAATCTGCCTTAAGAATGTGAGGATCACTGCCAGAGTTCAGGTAAATTATTAGGATTACAGTTATCTCTCATCTTACTTTCAATTATTCCATTCTTTTTCATTTAGATTCCGATGACGGTCAAAAAGGTTGCTGCTAGACTCAGCACTCAACTTCCACAAAATTTCAATTTCTTATATTTTACAACCTTTTTGCTTAATAAAATTAGACAGTTAACCTTATCTTATTTTATTATTGATTCAGAAAATTTCTGCAAATAAAAAGCTACACAATTGTTGGTCGTACCAACATAGTTAAAAGAACTAGAAATAGAAACTATGTTCAAAAAGCAGTACAGGACTACAGGTACAGGTAGCAAGAGGAACATTCCTTAACCAGCTGGCTGCATCAAATACCTGTGTGCATAAGGGGCAGCAACAAAGGAGCTCAGACTTTTGCAGGCTGTTAGCCTGTCGATCATATAAAAAAACTCAATTACTCTTAATGAAAAATGTCTCAAATGACATAACAAAATGAAGGAAGTTATCGTAAGCTATGCATATGCAATCCCTCAGAATAAGTGTTTCAAAGTCACCTACAGTTGGCAAGCTTTTCCAACATGGACACAGCGGAAAGATTAATATAAAATTAAGTTGAACAACATATTTACTTTAATTGTTCTGAAGTTTTTTTGACCAAAACGTGCAGCAGGTGCAGGGACCGTACAGGGAAAAGACATCATTAACGACATTTGGGAAAAATGTACCATAGCTGCTCCAAGCGAAATAGAAATACTAGGCTATTGTCACACAAATAATCAACATTCAGTATCCTTTAAGAAATTGAAAATAAAATTAATAAATTACCTTTTCAATTTGCCGTACATCACAACGATTTCCATTCAGAATCACACTCGCTCTTCGTCTCGGGAGAAAATGGCGACAATTGTCACTCGCTAACCGATGGACTCATCGCCATCTGGTGGACATAATTTTAGGTTTTAGCCACCTAGTGACAGTCGACAGATTACTCGCAGCATAATGAACGGCAGGACTGGGCTGGACTGCTTCCCGTTCCAGACAGACAGGGAGACAGATTTTTACTTTTTCAGACAGCTCGAACATCATCCAAAATCCAAATATTAATTGAATCCTGCGGGGATAAATGATACATGAATCATTAATCTTGTGTGCTATATTCTATGTACTTTTCTCGAAGAGTAGTACCGCGAATAGAGCAGTCGAATAAAAATTAAATAAAGTGAACACATGTTGTTAATAAAAGAACTGCCTCAACATAAATAATAAAAATTCAATACACTTATACACATACTCGTGGGGAGTGCGGAAAGCTTTGGGTTGGATGACATCGCTTTTGTCACATATAATGCGCGCCAAAGAGACTTTTTGAATTTCTGCCAGTTGACCTAACGTAAACAAACAAAACGTATTAGGGAAAAATTTTAGTAGAACAACTGTCTGAGACAGTCAAATAAGATTCCATTTCTTTGGGCATTTGATTATAGTACCTGATCTGAAGCTGGTGGGTTGATCGACATTGAATTTGTAAAAGAAACGATCACTCCGCCTCAGATTCGAAAATTGAAAGGCGAAGATATCGGCGAATGTGGGGCCGAGCACAGCGTCGGTTATTGGGTATTCGCCTATTTGGTCACTCCGCCAATAAACAGGTCAATGTCGTACACTGACTCGTACACGAACTTCATAGCGTTGACGACCTGATACGAATATGTCATTACATTATGGATTTTTAAAAAATCGATATGAGACGACTTCATTCATTATTTTGACATGAACACCGGAAATATTTAAAAGGGTAATAAACAAACCTCACTTCGATTGGTATATAAGAAAGCAGTTGGTCGAAACTAGACGGCAAAGGTTTTCCGAAGAAAGCCAGCATTTTAGCGTATGTTGGCAGGCCGTTGATCTCTTCCTCGTTGAATGTTGAGAGCTGTCAGATCCAGTCCAAGTGTACTCCTTTTGGCCTGATACGTAACATTTGGCTTTTTGATACGTTTTCTTGCTGTTGAAAACTAACACAGCTTACTAAATTATAAGCTGTACTCACACACAGCATACTTAACAAGTTGACTTGTGATGTCGAAAGCAAAAGAGCTGTCCACTTCTTCGGCAGGTACATGAAGGAGGCCCCGAAGAGCCTTATCCACGAAATTGGATCCAAAAAGCCGGGAGGAGTTATCGAACGAATCTGAGAGCTGATAAGTTGGTTACTATCTCTGCTGAAACTTCCGTCTCTCTCAAACAGTCTGGAAAAATAACAGATTATTATTAATAATTTGAGAATCGAATGAATAAATCGTCTAAGTGAAATTGTAACACACCGTATGAAGCTTTTCAATTGAGAGTGGCCCTTGCGGAAGGCGGCAATGAAGATCTCGGTAAATATCGCCGGATTTCCAGTATTTAAATAGCCATTTCCCAACGCAACTTTGGCAGCCATCATAGGAACTATAAAACCACATATTGAGGAATTGCGCGCTACTAAGAAAAATCTTCAGAGGCAAATTGTAAGCAAATAAGCATTGCATACCAATTATGACGGGCAAGTATTCATTGTAAATTATGTGTTGCATTTCAGCAATAACAATTCGCCGGGCATGTTGAAAGTAAAACTCATTCGTCTGTCTCGGAACCACCGTGTACAAAATTGCAGCGATGCGGCTGTGCTCAAGAAGCCAAAGGGTGTGCATGACTGTAAGTAGCGGCAGTTCATTTACTCTGCTTTCTCCTGTAGCAGGAAACATTAAGATTTGACATTAACATTTAACATAAACCGGACAAATTGTAAATGAATAAAAATCGTAAAATCAAAGTGGACGTTAAAGTTTTAACAAAAAGGGGAAAAAACGCGGAATTCAATATAAATCGAACCAACGAATCAAACGATGGATTATTACGACGATTACTTAAGAGAGAGGTAACATAAGATCTATCTATACCTAAATTAAAATTCATTAATAATGTAATCGACTTCAAAGGTTGAGAAAATAAACAAACATCAAAATTGTGCCAATTGAAAGAAAATCCATTTACAAAGAAAGAAAAGCCATATGGCAGTTGCAGCTGTTTATTGGGAGAGATTTTCGGACGTGGCGGCAGGAAGTGTTTGTCGGGATTTTTAATTTTTTTAGCCAATGGAGAAGATCACACCATCGAAAAATATTTCTTTAATCATAAGAAACCAAATGGTCAAATTTCCGCATTCCGCTGTCGGATTTTGTTCACTCCACATCTCAGTCACTACTATCTCACAGGACAGATTTCTGTTGTTTGTTTCTGTTTAATAGTTCTTAATTTACGTTTAGTCTACCTACTTAAGTGTTTCATCTTCACTATGGCTAGTTACGGTTATTTCCTATCCTTTATACTTAAATTTGTAAAGAAAAGTTTTAAATGTGGAGTTTTACCTTCAGATTATTTATTATGCAGTTGGTTCCACTTAAAAATGTTCCCGATCAGGGCAGCAGCGCCAGTTCTACGACGAGGTCCAGCTGGAGGAGCAATTGGACGGAGAGTTCGCCTGGAATTATGAGTTATTAGTCCTCAGTTCAACATCAACTAGCTACTCTATAACAATAGATGGATCTTACCCGGAACAGCAGTCAAAGCAACAATACTATTCCTCCTATTACTGGAACAACTGCAAATACTCTCCTCCATCCTTTCTGTTCATCTTCTGTACCCAATCCAATGTTTTACTCCAACTGTGTTGCACCTCCAAACGACTTATCTTCAACTCACAATTATTCACCTGAAACAACAACCAATTTTATTATCAGTCCTTAATGTAATTTTTTGTTTGATGGATGTGTGACAATTCGACCAATCACGAAATAAAGCTCTCTTAAATAACAATAAAAATACTCGATTAGGTAAAATATAATTAACCTAGCAATTAATCGAATTAAAGATAAGAATTGTACTACAAATTTCACATAAATGGTCAGGTGAAACGTTCTAACTCATCGTCCAACTGACGTAAATAGGCCAATAGAATAGATCTCAGGGTACAGAAAACTGTACATGTGGACCATGCTCCTAATGGAGCTCAAACACTGTCTAATTTTGGGGCAACATCATCACGTCTTTTCAGAGGGATAGGATACCCTAATAAGAAAAAAGTGTTGAAAGAGTTCTGTCGAGTAGGTACCTTACAAATATCCTATATTTGAAATAGCATTCAGCAGGTCACATTAGTCTGATACGAGAATTGCAATTGAAAATGATCTAGGGCCAAAATGCAAGACGAAGCAACAACCTATTATTATGTTCCCGTATACGTGAAAACAGAGGAAAATTTTACCTGAAATTATTAAAATTTGCATGGTGCTAATCAATTACTTTTCAACGCGAATGCAAATGTGCATGCGCTTTCAAAC
Organism: Daphnia pulicaria; assembly: GCF_021234035.1. Taxonomy (NCBI): domain Eukaryota; kingdom Metazoa; phylum Arthropoda; class Branchiopoda; order Diplostraca; family Daphniidae; genus Daphnia; species Daphnia pulicaria. The sequence continues at coordinate 1,031,625 of NC_060919.1, read as the reverse complement.
ATGAACGGCAATAAGCTCGTTCGTACTGAGTCAAACAGGTTAGAAAAAGGTGAAATTTGTCGACAGAATCCTTTTTTTTTCAAGGGAATTAATGCGATTTCAGTCAGAAATGACGGTAGTGAAAGCCAGTAGCTGCACGATAGGGGAACTAATAATTGACAAGAGTGTAAGCAGGTTTTTATACCTAATGTCGTGACTGCCACCTTCAAGGAACTGGGGTCGTTGGGTCACTATTGTCCTAACTTACGGCAACGAATGGTTTTTTACCGTGTGAGGGACGTGAGAACGAAGCCTGCATTGAAAGGAAGCAAAGAAAATGGAATTTTGTAATTAAGCGGAAATACATCGATAAATGCCTTACGAGTTTGCTTCTTTCACCTCAAAACCTTTTTTTCTCACGAACTTTATAATCAAAGTGATTTTTAAAACATTTTCTTGTGTCCTTCCTTGTGGGCTTCTACACACTTCGCTTATAAAGAAATCTTATAAAATTACTCTTCGTTTAACAATCCATTTTCAGCTGGGAACCATTGAGAAGTCAAACGCCGAACTGGCTGGATATTTTGAATTATCTGATATCGGTAAAGACGAGAAGAAACTCCAAGGTTAATACCTAAATTCTCAAATAAGCTGTTGATCCTGGACAGCAATGCCGATTGAGTACTTCCGCCTGGATAATCTTAAAATGGATTAATAATTGATTTAATCTCTCCACAGTTCGTTCTTTTTCACTTACTTTTTACTTGCAAAAAATTCAGTAAACCTAAATACACTCAATTGATTAGTTATTAGGTTAATGCATACAGCCTTAAGAAGGAATGAGGCATTTTTATGTCACTCAGTTACTACCATCTCTTCACGAAAGTGTAAATAATCCCTACAAAAGCAACGAGAAGGATTTAAGTTTGTTACAATAAGGACATAAGATTTGAACTCGGATTAGAATAAAATTAAAAGTGACCACACTGGTAATTATTATTACTTTCAAAGTCGGAAAAGGAGCAACCCCTTCGCTAAAGAACGAAACAGACCTCCTAATCCAGGTTCAGGTGGAGCTACTCGACGCAGAGCTCACCAGAGATCCGTTTCCCAATCGAGAAGGTCGTCGCCGAATGGCCCAGCTGATTGGAGTTTCTGAGAAATCGATTATGGTGTGGCATTTTGATTATTTTTTTTTTAATCAAGTTACCTGTTCAAAATTAATTTCTCTTTTTGATTGCATCAGTGGTGGTTTCAGAATTGCCGTCGACGAGCCCGCCAACTTGGATCTTCACGAGTCTCAACATCAAGTCTTGAAACAAATCGCCAACATCGTCGATCAACGCCTTGCGTTTCTCGTCAAAGTCGACAAGTTAGTCTCTATTGGATGAAAAAAATGTGTGTGATCGATTACTGATTTTACTATATTTTCAGATACTTACGTCTCAACTCAAGTCCTTCCAACTCCTGGATTTTATTCGGATCCTCCGGCTGTTCCACCCGTGGAACCAATTAACTGCTCGACGTCCGGATCATCATTGTCTCCACTTCAATACGAATGGCCAGCTGTCCACAAGGCGTCGTTAGTCCCAAGTCCGATTTCAATCACTCGAATGGATTCTGAACGGATCAGCAACCACAGCGGCTGGAATATTCTCCTCCTTTCTATCCAATTTCTATGATAAATCAAACATTTTACTCCAACACTTTTTTTGATCCACATTCCTCATCTTTTTGTTATTATTCACCTAAAACAAAAAATCAGTTTCATGATCAGTCCTGCATGTAAATTTGATTTTTGACGCATTATTAACAATCGAATAAATTACGAAACAGATCATAAACAGCTTAATTATCTTTTTTTTTTTAATGTAAGTGGGAACAAATGAATATAAATTATCAAGGGGTTATCGGTATTGCCTTTATGATATTCATCAAATCTACTAATCAAGTAAACAGATAATTAACCAATTATCTAATATCAAATGAACCCAAATTCATCAATTCATCAAAATAAATTGTTCTCTGCCAAATTTCACCATTTAATTATTTGTCACGTAATATTTGAATTTAAAATCATCGTAAAATTTCGAAAATAATTAAAAAATGAATTTTGATGCCTAATTTTTGTTTTCAAATAAATTTAAATGGGGATTCGGAATCGAAAAAGTTTTGATTAAAGTCAGCTAGTATAGACCTTTTTAAAGTTCCTCGGTGTAAGCAGAGCGAAAAGTCGTGCGGCTAGTCGACTAGTGCGCACCATGGCGGGGGATAGCCGTAACTAGCTGCAGACTTGGCTTGATTCCTTTAATCACCTTGTTGTTTGAGGGAAGAACGAGGAGAAGAGGGAGAATGGGAGGGAGGAGGGCGTACGAAATAAAAGGGGACCCACGTTTCCTCTTCTCCCTCATTCGTCCCATTCTCTCTCTTCTCCTCGTTCTTCCCTCAAACAACAAGGTGATTAAAGGAATCAAGCCAAGTCTGCAGCTAGTTACGGCTATCCCCCGCCATGGTGCGCACTAGTCGACTAGCCGCACGACTTTTCGCTCTGCTTACACCGAGGAACTTTAAAAAGGTCTATTTGAACCCATAGACAAGTTCGGGATGCTGAGTTGCACAACCGCAAAATTAGGATCGTGCGCCAACGAGTCCTTTTAACGTTGTGGGGATAGTAGAAAGCGGGTTTTTTATTATTTAAGCATAGAATTACTTATCTAATCTTAGAAATGTTCAGGATTATCGTTGTTTAGAACATTCTGCTTTTTATAGAGTAATTTGAAATGTATAATTCAGCTTAGTTTACCCATTAAAATTAAAGAAAGTCCAAGCCTGGGATGCTGTTTAGTCTTTTCTTGTGTTTTTTGACAGATCTGCTGACAAGACCAAGCTCAAACACACAAGAAAAGACTAAACAGCATCCCAGGCTTGGACTTTCTTTAATTTTAATGGGTAAACTAAGCTGAATTATACATTTCAAATTACTCTATAAAAAGCAGAATGTTCTAAACAACGATAATCCTGAACATTTCTAAGATTAGATAAGTAATTCTATGCTTAAATAATAAAAAACCCGCTTTCTACTATCCCCACAACGTTAAAAGGACTCGTTGGCGCACGATCCTAATTTTGCGGTTGTGCAACTCAGCATCCCGAACTTGTCTATCATCACAGAAAAAGGGACTAGTATCTGTAAATGCATTTCACATTCAATATTGAGACAAAAAGAAAGTTGAAATAAAAAATATTTCAACGCGACAATACCAAGTAAGGCAGAAATTTGTTGTCTTTCACTTTCTTATTCAACAAAATCTGAAAATCGAGCCATGGATTCGCCTGAGTGACCCAAATCGTCCTCGTTGTGGCCTCCTCCGGAGCCGCTAATTCCCATATCCCCGACGTGTTAACCACTCGGTCATATACATCAATACTATACTATACATTTTCAATAGGTTTTATGCTTCAGTCCGCATGTCATGTCATCTGTGAGCCTAATTTAAAGGGACACAAACTAATATATTTAACAAACTTACCATTGAAGACTGATGTATCAAGTAATTTATAATTTTCTGAGAAATTCTGACTTCGGAGATAGAAATCAACAGCAACTCCCAAAAGTTCCTCACTGTCAGAGTTGTCCAACTGAAATAAAAAGGGATCCATGAACACTTATGGTACACTTTAATTAAAGCTATCTAGTTTTTTCGATTTTTTCTCATGCTACAGCAAGTAACAAAAAGGATTACTCAAACTCTGAATGTGATAACAACCATGAACAAGGACACATGCTGCTGAATCCTTAATATATTCTTAAGTTTTTTTTATCACAAATCAATTCTACGCCACACTGAAAAGAAGAAAATGAATGGTTTCAAAACATATTTACTTGTAGGCCTGCTGAACTGTTCTTCATTCCAACTCTTGCTGCTAAGTGCTAATCACATGTTCCACTTGCGCTTTTCTAAGCTTAGTTACTGAAAGACTATAAAATAACTTGAGACTTGAGAGTTATTCAGTGCAAGGAAAATAAGTGACAGGTAGTTAATAGAACGATTGAACGACAGCCAACACTTCACGGTTCACACCTCGCCGGTCGCCGCCATGTTGGTGTTTACTTTTACTTTGGTTCCGTCAGTTCCGTGTAAGCCTTTCCTTTTTTATTGCTAGATGGCAGCATTTCGTCTTTGATTCCTTCTTCGCTAGATGGTGTTTAATGCAGGACTTTAGGGATGGGATGGCACTAATTCCCTGTAATTTGAAAATTTAATTGAACGATTTAGTTGAAAACTTGAACAATTAGCGTCACATCATGAACGACGTGGATGATAAGGTTTTCACAGAACAAACAAATATGATGTCTAAATTCAGATGAGTTCAGACGAGAAAGAAGACCTTGCTCCGGCGACTACAATTTGTTAAATTCGTTAAATTAAAGAGGAATCTTGATCACGTTTTAATTAAGGCTAGAACCGGAAAAGTTGTGATTGAACGAAAATGTCAGAGGAACCGTTTTTCGGAATGAAATTGGGTATTTGAATAAAAATTGCAATCAAGCCAATGAAGAGTGAAAATGAGGTCAGATGAGCTTCGAAATTCATCACAAGGGCAAAATAACAAAAAACGGGGGCCCCACCCAGTTTTACGAGAGCAAAAGTTCTATCCCTATATGTGCCTGTATAATCTTTTCTGTGCAAAAATGCTCGTCGTGCATCACTTGAAAAAGAAAAATCAATGGCCACTTGTCGAGGTAAGCCCCACACCAGGTAGGCCTATAAAAACACAAGCACAAAATCTCAAAGTTGTCAGTTGTACATTATGAAAAACCAAAAACTCGAATTAACCTGCAGGTATAAGCTCATCCACTTCCATCCAAGTGCTATACAATCGTCTAAGTTTTTTTTTAAATTATCCGAATTAAATCTAAAAAATGTATTGAAAGGTTTTTATCGTTCTCGCCGCTGCCTTTATCGCCACCGTGGCCTCAAATGCTTCCTACCCCAAACCGGCCTACCCTTCAGCCCCGGCCTACCCATCTTACAGCAAGTCATACGATTACCGACGATTACGTAAGTATATTTTAGTTTTATTTCATTATTAACTTTACATAAGGAGCAGCTCCTGAACCATCTACTGTACCTCAAACTGTTTGAATTTGAACAAAAGACAAAGTTGAACTAATTTGGCTGAGCTTTTTTAATTTTTAATTGAATTTCTTACCAGTGGGCATAAGCAACTGGCGAGGAACAGCACAATAACGAACCATTTACCATTAAGAGCAATATCAGTCATTTCTTTCATGTCGCTTGTCCCACGGCCCGCTCAAGTAAATAAATAGCAAACGTGAGAGCAAACAATGTTCTTGCGCAAAGATCAGAGTACACAAACAAATAAACAAATAATTGCTCTCGTTTGTTTTCTATTACCACTGTTATTCGAAAACTTTCAGCGAGAATGGTTGATTTGCAGAAGTGCTCCAACAGCCTCAACATCACGCTCGAGTCTAACACACGTCTTCGCCCTGCTACTACGCGTACTTCAAGAAAATTTATTTATGATAGCAATAAAGTAAAAAGTTCTCAGATCTCAATTCCTGCTAAAGGAAAAGTAAGACGGTGCCACCTTTGGCGAGGAAAATATTATTTGTCGATTGTCGACTCTCGTTGTAATTCGTTGAAATTATTGTCAAAATCAACACATCTCCAACAAATAGCAAATACTAATTATACTGAACTTTATTTTCAAACTGAAGACTTTTAGCACAGAAAATGTTAACAAAAATTTGATATGGCTATAAAATAGTTTCGCATGAATCAAAGTTTGAACCACTATCCGGACAGTATAGCTGACAGCATTGCTGACATTCTATTAGATATCAGTAAATTAAACAAATTAAAAATCTGATAAAAAACAGAGTTTTCAATTAAATACAAAAAAGATGGATTCGAAGACAAGCTCATGCTCCTTCGTAGCGTTGAGAAACTTCCTTCTTAAGTGGGCAAGCACTTAAGGTACTTCTGGGTTAGCCTATTAGTAATAGGCTTTCCCGCTTCACTCTCAACGGGTCCCTCTAAAATGGGGGTCGCACTGGGTTGTGAGCCCAGTAATCCACTTCGTATGATCACACTGGATTGTGTAGTAATCCAGTAGTAATCCACTTAGTGAATTCTCCACGCTTGATATTGACCCCTATGTCAAGGGAGCAGTGATACTTCTCACTGGCACCATCCACCATTTTCGTTTCATTTCCTTCATAAGTAGTCGACACGCTAACCACTACACCATGAGCGCTCTATCTAAGAAGACTTTTTAAAGGTAAACTTTTAACCCGACCTTCGAGTTATTGGGTTTTGGATTATCAATAAATTCTACCGTACTCATTCTGCTTTATTTTATTATAAAATACCGTTTTTCTTTCTTTTAACAAAATCAGAAATAATTTTAATATTTGAAATTCCTAATAGAGTGCGAGTGTGAGTAATGCCAGGATAGTGGTTCAAATTAAGTTGAGTTCAAATCTGGTGTCTTGCGAAACTTTTTATTTCATCAATTAATTTCACCACACTTTCTCTGCTTTATTTAATTGTAGATTACCGTCTTTGTTTCTTTTTGAAAAATCAGAGATAAACCGGAAATAAACTATAAATATTTGAAATTCCTTAATAGAATGCGGGTGTGAGCAATGTCCGGATAGTGGTTCAAATCTGGTTTCTTTCGAACCTTTTTTGAAAATCATGTATACAATTTTGATAAACAATTTCGTTTCTGGAAATGTTTTAGTTTGAAAATATATTAAAGAACTATTTGGTGATTAAAGAATTTGTAAGGCAGAATGCATTGAGGCGAGCGTTTATATAAAAAATCAATTTAATAAAAAAGTCAATAAATTCGACGAATGTGTTAGCAATCATTAAGTCATTAATTAAACTAAAAAATTAACTCATTAAGCATTTCAGTCTTGGGATAGTCGCGATGTGTCCTGACTTCTTTCGTTTTTTTTTTCACCACATGATGATGATGAACGGACGAGCTGTAGGAAATCATGCAAATGGAGGAAGTCATGCTTACATGGATGAAGGTGTTGTAATTGGCTGTGAAGAACAAGTGGAATTAACAAGTTTGTGAATTCTCCTCGTCATTGGAAGTCGGATGAGTCGCAGCTGCCATCAAGCCAACCAACCAATGCGGTCACGGGTCACACCATTCATCTCGAACGTAGATTTCCTTAACGTGCACGAGAAAAATAAAAGAAAGACAATTAATTTACTACAAGGAACTTCATAAAAATGTAGGAAAATCCTTATACTTCTCCAGGCACTCAGCCGCCAGTGGAACACGAGTCACTAATCAAAGATCCGCTGCAAAAAAAGAAGTTGCAATCGCGTTTGAGAGCAGCCTAAATTTTCAGATGATTCAACTAAAGTTGTATTAAATTTTCGGGATCAAAAATAAATATAAGAATCAATTAACTCACAATTAAAGGCCAGGCACCCATTTTGGCTTCGATTCCGCCAGAGACTTTTTCGGTTAATGCCCGTGTAGCGGGGCATGGTGGCCGGTCCGGTGCCGCTTTTCGGCGCTTCTTTTAACGTGAGGCTGTTTGTCAAGGTATTCCTCATGTACCTGCAATGTTCGGCATCAGGCCGCTTAGGCCTACTAGGCGGAGAAATAAAACTAGGATAACCGAACGGGAAGGGCCATCCATTAACATTAACTGATGTGGCACCGGAAGGAATCCTGGATTGGCAACTTGGCTGTACAACGGGAGCATATCTCACACTGGCAACTGAATAAAAAACAATGCTCATCGATTAGATTCATAAAATTCAACAACGATAATAAATGATTTGTAATACAGGGATGATAGCATATTTGTACGAGACGCGAGGAAGGAATGCGAAACTAGACGCCGGGCTGCAGTAGCTCAGCAGAGTCACGATCGCGAATAAGACGACGGTCGGTAAACCTTTTTTGATTGCCCAACATTCTCCTTAAACAGATTAAGTTAAAAAAAAATTCAATCAATTTTATACTTTCATTTGAATCACAGTGCTCTCAAAAATTATTTAGTGTTTCGCCATAACATTTCTTTTTTTAAATAAACGAGTGCTGGTAGTTACAATGGACTAGAATTCAACTTTAAGTATACAAATCTTTTTTTAATTAAAATAAAATCTCAACATCATTTTTCAGCTGGATTCTTAGACTGACGTTGGTGTTGGTTCAACGTTGACGGGAAGTGTGATTCACTTGCGAGCTAGGCTCACTTTTCATTGCGGGAATATTGTGGACGCTCAAGAAGTACCAGACCCTTATTATTCGCATTGCAAAATCTGCCTTCAATTGAGCCACCGTCCATCACAAAAAACGAAAGTCAAAAGGAAGGAGAAAAAATTGACACACAAAACAAAATCTCAGTGTTGCTGATGCTCATTCGAGAGTTGGTAACTCTCTCTTACTGTCCCGTCCGTCTCTCTTGAACAGTCTGATCAAATTTGAACCGTTAAATATGAGCAGTAAGAGTCGAAAAAATAAAAGGTTTGGTTTAATAAGGAAATACCGTATTATGAACTTGCCTGTCGCTGCCATCATTTCTAAAACTGGGTGACTTTCCAAAACCTGGAATTTTTGCACAGTGGAATAGAATAATTATCAATTTCGACATTTAATTCACTGAGTTCACTTTTCAGAAATGAACACTTCATAGGACTCGGATATTTACTTACCTCCAAATCTATGCTGTCTATAGCCACTTGAGTTTCCTCGTCCGTAACCTACGTAACCTCGGTATCCTCCGTGAGCTTTGTGATAAAAGACTGGGCGTCGAATTTGGTTGTCAAGGGCAGAGCTGTTTCAATTTTAATTTCTAATCATTCAGTTTTTTTTAACAGCGGCAAAAAAAGGTACTCGACAGAAAGGACATTCGGCATTGACCCATAAAAATGTACACTGTTGAAAACAGATTATTTCTCGGAATGGCAACGGGGAGGCATTCGGATAGGGCAATCTGCAAACGCGTAAAAAACTTGTCATTTCGGTTGGTTGGGGCAGATGCGACTTTGTTGTTCAGTTTAGTTTTCCCTGGGCATATTACTCGAATTGCGCACTCTAGTATTTTACTATTCCTTTAAGTATACCGTAGTTAATGGGTAGGAAATGCAAACGGCATAACAACTTGTGCTACCTTCTAATTCGTTAATTTAAAAGTAATAACTTCCATCTTTCTTTTTTCATGACCAAATTGCGTTGAATAATCATTGCAATTTGATTGATTTATTGGTATACGTTTTTCTTGCTGCCAACACCGTACCCCATGCATCCTCCACCTTCAGAGATTAATAAACTAAATAATATCAAACCAAACAGTGTAGGAAAAGCCCGTCATTGCGTTTCTTTCAATATTTATAGCGGAAACATCTTGGTGAAGTCGATGCCTGGAATGCTGCTGCACGGTACAAATCTGTTGTATAATCTGAGAAAAACGGAGAAATGAAATGCAAGCATCAGTAAGCTGCGTGAAGACATTTTGGTTGAGTGAAATTAAAGATCAAGTGATAGGTTAATTATTTTTAAAAAATTAAGCCTCTACAATAAAATTAATTCAAATAAAAAATGCGTACTCGTGGGGAGTGCGGAAAGCTTTGGGTGGGATTTGACCAATGGTCCCGTCGCTGTTGTCGCAGATAATTCGCGCCAAAGAAACTTTTTGAATTTCTGCCAGTTGACCTGATAAAAATAATGAAAAACCGAAAACGTATGGTCAGAAATGTATAGCAGGAAAACTGAAAAAGACTATCAAAGATTAGTGAGTTATTTTTGGGGGTATTTCATCACCTGATCTGAAACCGGTGGGTTGATCGACATTGAATTTGTAAAAGAAGCGATCACTCCGCCTCAGATTCGAAAATTGATATGCGAAGATATTGGCAAATGTGGGGCCGAGCACAGCATCAGGCATTGGATATTCGGTCACTCCGCCAATAAACAGGTCAATGTCTTGTACCGATTCGTACACTGATCCATTGCGTTGACGACCTAATACAAACAATAATACAAAATATTACAAAGGAATTGATAAAAAAGTACCGCTGTTTCAAATCATTTAAACTAAGAATGCGAAAAATAGTTGAAAATTGATCCTCACTTGCTTCGGTATTAACGGAAGCAGTTGGTCGAATCTAGATGGGAAAGGTTGTCCGAAGAATGTTAACATTTTACCGTATGTTGGCAGGCCGTGATCTCTTCCACGTTGAATGTTGAGAGCTGTCAGATCCAGCCCGAGTGTTGCCCCTTTTGGCCTGGACGAAGCAAACCCAATTATAAACATTAAATGAAGCTGAATAAGTTCTTCTATAATTTGATGTACTTGAAAAGTTGACTGGTAATATCGAATGCAAAAAAGCTGTCCACTTCTTCGGCAGGTACTTGAAGAAGTCCCCGGAGAGCATTGTCCATGAAGTTGGAACTTAAGAGCCGAGAGGGGTCATCGAACGAATCTGAGAGTTGATAACTCTCTCTACTGTCCCGCCCGTCTCTCTCGAATAGTCTGATCAAATTTCAAACGTTGAATATGTGCAGTAAAGTCGAAAAAAAATAAAAGGTTTGGTTTGATAAAGAAATACCGTATAAAGCTTCTCAGCTGAGAGTGACCCATGCGGAAGGCGGCAGTGGAGAACTCGGTAAACACGGCCGGATTCAAAGTATTTGAATAGCCACTTTCAGAATTAACTTTGTCAGCCATCTTGGGACCTAATCACAAAATAAAACCGACATTAAAATTGGTGTGCATCAAATAATACATCTAAATATGTAAAACAAATGTTGCACCAATTATGACGGGTAAGTATTCATTGTAAATGATGTGTTGCATTTCAGCGATAACGATTCGCCGGGCGTGTTGGAAATAAAACTCATCCGTCTGTCTCGGAAAAATTCTACACAAGTTTTCAGCGATGCGGTTGTGCTCGCGAAGCCAAATGGTGTGCATCACTGTAAGTAGCGGCTGTTCGTTCACTCTGCTGTCGCCTAACAGGTCAAAAAAATTATTAAGGTTTTTTAAGTCTACGTCATTCCTAAAACTATATGTCACGCACTATGAAGATGTGTTTTTTTTTTTTTTTTTCTTATAAATAAGGTAACTTACCCGCATCAAAACAACGAGCTGAGCAGTTGCCTAGAGGCAGCATTTGACGACCTAAATTGGTGATGGACGTCCTCAAGCGGCCTCTACCAGATGTGGGATCTCGCAGGGACCTGGCTTTTGCGGCTGAACTTCCGTAAACGTTCGAGCCGTCGATCCAGTGTGTTAAAGCGTTGATCTATTTGATGAAAAAATAACATAACACACTGAAAATTTTATGCGCTAGATGAAAAATTTAACCTGTGATCGCATTCGGGGAACAGTTCCGTCCAAATTATTTCCAAATGTTGAGCGAATGAAATTCATGCACGTCACTTGGCCGTTACCCAACGGATTGAAAACAGGATCGTTTCTTGGGATGGCAATGGGAAGGCATTCTGGGTGAGGAGGTGCCACATTGACGCCAGTTTGTTGGGCCGAACAGCACAGAAATTCGGATCCATCACCTTATTCCACCCGAAATTGCAAAATAACATGCCATATAATAACAACACAGTCGCAATAGTCATAGTATTTAGCTACTTACTTTTGGTGAAAGTCGGGGTCGACGTCAAGTCGTGATCGAGGAATTGTCCCCATTGCATCGTCAGAAGGGAGACGTCGAGACGGGAATAAATTTTGTTGTTCAAAACTGTAGTGGAGACGAGACGGGCGCTGGGCAACGGACTCCGCGTTAATTGGCTCCTTCGAATCTTCGCCACACCTTTGACATTTCAAAGCATTCATGTATTAACACGCAGGTGAGAGAAATCTAATCTCAACGTGGAAGGGTCAGTGTGACAGCAGGTCCCTTTGACCTCTTGGCAAATCATTCCACTGTTGTTCCTCCAAGAAAATAAAAATGTTATTAAACCAAAAAACAATGATACATCTGCAAAGTTGAACCACAGTGATCGATTATGCTGGTTTGAGGTGAATCTCTTATACTATGCTTCAGAACAAAAAGAACAAAAAGAGAAGTTTCAAGAAAACTTCAAGGATATGAAAATTTTAATGTTTACCATTTCTAAGCACGAGACACCTAAGACCTAACCACATTAACTTGTGAATTTTCTGCAAGAACAACACTGAAATGATTTGCTGACGATTACTTATGCTTTGTTTTTGATAATTTGGATTATTAAGGGATTTATAGATCCAAAAATGTAACTTGAATCTCTAAAAGCAAAAAGCTCACCAAGTTGTTTTTGAACACAACACGCATTGCTTTCCAGATTGACTTGAAACATTAAAAAGAACATAGCATTACATTTAATCGTTTCATATTGAATTTTACCTTCATCTCATTTTGAATTTATAATCTCATATTTTGATCTTATCCTAAACTTTCGTCTCGACTTGTAACCAACAAAAACCAAAGCAGACGACACTTTTCTTTGTAAAAACATAGCCTACTCTATATAGGAAGCCGAAAGGTTTGGCATCCCCACCGTGTTGAAAATTGAAGCACACTTTGCTCACCTTTCCTCCAATTTCCCATCCTCCAAGTGGACCCACGGGAGCCACCTGGTGGTCGAAATTATGTAGGGGAGGGAGGAGGAATCACCCGGGCTTATGAGCGGTAATTTATCAACTCACAACGAACATAATGAACATTTCAGCAAAATGAACAGCATATGTTCAGGCCTCGTGATCAGATGAATTGGCCAGTTCAAAATTATAGGCTAAAATATCTGTAAATTCACACACAAATTTTACATTTGGTTAACTCAAAAAGGAATCCAGACAAGGTTTACCTCTTAATCATGCTAAAAAATGTCAAATTTCACCATACACACAATTTACAATCAATATGTTTTCACTCAGTGTCCATGGAACACACATGAAACTACTGATCTAATCAGATATCTTAGGTTCTCTGGAAGATGGAATGAGAGTGGTGATTTAGCAAGTCCAATTCAAACAGCAGATAATTATGAAGAACTTAATAAAGATGAGAAGAATATTTCAGCAATACTGTAACAAAGCTAGTGTTTCTTGTTACCTGTGTCATTTTGACAGAAAAAAGAATACAAAGATTTTTTGATCAAAATTGACAGTAGGCTGCACAACCCTTTAACTTTTTCTCAAAAAGTTGATGAGAAACAATTTTAGGTTTTCCAACAGTAGGCTTGATGTAAGAATTATAAGTTATCGAAGAGACTGCGATATATTAAACGAAAACAATAAATCAAATGTGCTCAAATTGCGTAGAGCACTGCACTGACAGATAATTTTAATGTTAGGGCAGCCACATATAAATTTAATGATCGGTCAGCCACGCCATTGAGATTTCGATCTGTATTATTGCATGCTTTTCGCGCTATTTTGGCAATTTTGCTGTGAAAGTAACCATTAACCATTATGGATAAAGAAAATGAATACCTTTGGTATTGCCCCACGTAAGTCAAGTCCTCAATTCTATCTGAGTTTTTTAAATGTATCATTCTTTATCTTCTAGGTGCCAGGCCTTTAATAAACCCTCTACGTTTATTTGCATAATTTGTTCAAGCCACCGTAATATAAATATTTTTCATGTTATCCGCCAAGATTAACTTTAATCATTTGAATAGGAGTTGATCCACCCCCCTCAAGCTCATCCTCTGAGGAATTTGAGTACAATATTGAACCTTATGTTTCAGATTACATCAGCAGTCCCGATGAAGCAGATAATGGTTAGTGTATATTTTAGTTTCTTTGTTAATTCATTCTTGATTTTCAAGAAATGCTGTGTGGGTATAGAAGCTGAAGTCGCAGAAGTTATTGAAGAGGAAAGTCCAGAAAAGGGTGATGAGGGTGAGGACAACGAAGGCGTCCAAGACAAAGGGGAAACAGACAAAATGGGCACAGAGGACAAGGGAGCTGAAGGGAAGAATGAGGATGAAGGGGTGCAATTTGAACCAGACACAGAGGCCGAAGAGGAGAGTAGCGAGACTACAGATGATCAGGCGAGATCCACACCCAGGTCAGGGCAAACCAAGAAGAATATGAAAAAGAAGGCCACCAAGAAGCTAAAGCGGGGTACTAAGAAGCAAAAGCTCGAGTCCGACATTGAAAATCTGTCTAAAGAATTTGAGGATCACTGCCAGAGTTCAGGTAAATTATTAGGATTAAAGTTATCTCTCATCTTACTTTCAAATATTCCATTCTTTTTCATTTAGATTCCGATGACGGTCAAGCCGAAGAGGAGAGTAGCGAGACTACAGATGATCAGGCGAGATGCGCACCCAGGTCAAGGCAAACCAAGAGGAATATGAGAAAGAAAGCCACTAAGAGGCTAAAGCGGGGTACTAAGAAGCAAAAGCTCGAGTCCGACATTGGAAATCTGCCTTAAGAATTTGAGGATCACTGCCAGAGTTCAGGTAAATTATTAGGATTACAGTTATCTCTCATCTTGCTTTCAATTATTCCATTCTTTTTCATTTAGATTCCGATGACGGTCAAAAAGGTTGCTGCTAGACTCAGCACTCAACTTCCACAAAATTTCAATTTCTTATATTTTACAACCTTTTTGCTTAATAAAATTAGACAGTTAACCTTATCTTATTTTATTATTGATTCAGAAAATTTCTGCAAATAAAAAGCTACACAATTGTTGGTCGTACCAACATAGTTAAAAGAACTAGAAACTATGTTCAAAAAGCAGTACAGGACTACAGGTACAAGTAGCAAGAGGAACATTCCTTAACCAGCTGGCTGCATCAAATACCTGTGTGCATAAGGGGCAGCAACAAAGGAGCTCAGACTTTTGCAGGCTGTTAGCCTGTCGATCATATAAAAAAACCCAATTACTCTTAATGAAAAATGTCTCAAATGACATAACAAAATGAAGGAAGTTATCGTAAGCTATGCATATGCAATCCCTCAGAATAAGTGTTTCAAAGTCACCTACAGTTGGCAAGCTTTTCCAACATGGACACAGCGGAAAGATTAATATAAAATTAAGTTGAACAACATATTTACTTTAATTGTTCTGAAGTTTTTTTGACCAAAACGTGCAGCAGGTGCAGGGACCGTACAGGGAAAAGACATCATTAACAACATTTGGGAAAAATGTACCATAGCTGCTCCAAGCGAAATAGAAATACTAGGCTATTGTCACACAAATAATCAACATTCAGTATCCTTTAAGAAATTGAAAATAAAATTAATAAATTACCTTTTCAATTTGCCGTACATCACAACGATTTCCATTCAGAATCACACTCGCTCTTCGTCTCGGGAGAAAATGGCGACAATTGTCACTCGCTAACCGATGGACTCATCGCCATCTGGTGGACATAATTTTAGGTTTTAGCCACCTAGTGACAGTCGACAGATTACTCGCAGCATAATGAACGGCAGGACTGGGCTGGACTGCTTCCCGTTCCAGACAGACAGGGAGACAGATTTTTACTTTTTCAGACAGCTCGAACATCATCCAAAATCCAAATATTAATTGAATCCTGCGGGGATAAATGATACATGAATCATTAATCTTGTGTGCTATATTCTATGTACTTTTCTCGAAGAGTAGTACCGCGAATAGAGCAGTCGAATAAAAATTAAATAAAGTGAACACATGTTGTTAATAAAAGAACTGCCTCAACATAAATAATAAAAATTCAATACACTTATACACATACTCGTGGGGAGTGCGGAAAGCTTTGGGTTGGATGACATCGCTTTTGTCACATATAATGCGCGCCAAAGAGACTTTTTGAATTTCTGCCAGTTGACCTAACGTAAACAAACAAAACGTATTAGGGAAAAATTTTAGTAGAACAACTGTCTGAGACAGTCAAATAAGATTCCATTTCTTTGGGCATTTGATTATAGTACCTGATCTGAAGCTGGTGGGTTGATCGACATTGAATTTGTAAAAGAAACGATCACTCCGCCTCAGATTCGAAAATTGAAAGGCGAAGATATCGGCGAATGTGGGGCCGAGCACAGCGTCGGTTATTGGGTATTCGCCTATTTGGTCACTCCGCCAATAAACAGGTCAATGTCGTACACTGACTCGTACACGAACTTCATAGCGTTGACGACCTGATACGAATATGTCATTACATTATGGATTTTTAAAAAATCGATATGAGACGACTTCATTCATTATTTTGACATGAACACCGGAAATATTTAAAAGGGTAATAAACAAACCTCACTTCGATTGGTATATAAGAAAGCAGTTGGTCGAAACTAGACGGCAAAGGTTTTCCGAAGAAAGCCAGCATTTTAGCGTATGTTGGCAGGCCGTTGATCTCTTCCTCGTTGAATGTTGAGAGCTGTCAGATCCAGTCCAAGTGTACTCCTTTTGGCCTGATACGTAACATTTGGCTTTTTGATACGTTTTCTTGCTGTTGAAAACTAACACAGCTTACTAAATTATAAGCTGTACTCACACACAGCATACTTAACAAGTTGACTTGTGATGTCGAAAGCAAAAGAGCTGTCCACTTCTTCGGCAGGTACATGAAGGAGGCCCCGAAGAGCCTTATCCACGAAATTGGATCCAAAAAGCCGGGAGGAGTTATCGAACGAATCTGAGAGCTGATAAGTTGGTTACTATCTCTGCTGAAACTTCCGTCTCTCTCAAACAGTCTGGAAAAATAACAGATTATTATTAATAATTTGAGAATCGAATGAATAAATCGTCTAAGTGAAATTGTAACACACCGTATGAAGCTTTTCAATTGAGAGTGGCCCTTGCGGAAGGCGGCAATGAAGATCTCGGTAAATATCGCCGGATTTCCAGTATTTAAATAGCCATTTCCCAACGCAACTTTGGCAGCCATCATAGGAACTATAAAACCACATATTGAGGAATTGCGCGCTACTAAGAAAAATCTTCAGAGGCAAATTGTAAGCAAATAAGCATTGCATACCAATTATGACGGGCAAGTATTCATTGTAAATTATGTGTTGCATTTCAGCAATAACAATTCGCCGGGCATGTTGAAAGTAAAACTCATTCGTCTGTCTCGGAACCACCGTGTACAAAATTGCAGCGATGCGGCTGTGCTCAAGAAGCCAAAGGGTGTGCATGACTGTAAGTAGCGGCAGTTCATTTACTCTGCTTTCTCCTGTAGCAGGAAACATTAAGATTTGACATTAACATTTAACATAAACCGGACAAATTGTAAATGAATAAAAATCGTAAAATCAAAGTGGACGTTAAAGTTTTAACAAAAAGGGGAAAAAACGCGGAATTCAATATAAATCGAACCAACGAATCAAACGATGGATTATTACGACGATTACTTAAGAGAGAGGTAACATAAGATCTATCTATACCTAAATTAAAATTCATTAATAATGTAATCGACTTCAAAGGTTGAGAAAATAAACAAACATCAAAATTGTGCCAATTGAAAGAAAATCCATTTACAAAGAAAGAAAAGCCATATGGCAGTTGCAGCTGTTTATTGGGAGAGATTTTCGGACGTGGCGGCAGGAAGTGTTTGTCGGGATTTTTAATTTTTTTAGCCAATGGAGAAGATCACACCATCGAAAAATATTTCTTTAATCATAAGAAACCAAATGGTCAAATTTCCGCATTCCGCTGTCGGATTTTGTTCACTCCACATCTCAGTCACTACTATCTCACAGGACAGATTTCTGTTGTTTGTTTCTGTTTAATAGTTCTTAATTTACGTTTAGTCTACCTACTTAAGTGTTTCATCTTCACTATGGCTAGTTACGGTTATTTCCTATCCTTTATACTTAAATTTGTAAAGAAAAGTTTTAAATGTGGAGTTTTACCTTCAGATTATTTATTATGCAGTTGGTTCCACTTAAAAATGTTCCCGATCAGGGCAGCAGCGCCAGTTCTACGACGAGGTCCAGCTGGAGGAGCAATTGGACGGAGAGTTCGCCTGGAATTATGAGTTATTAGTCCTCAGTTCAACATCAACTAGCTACTCTATAACAATAGATGGATCTTACCCGGAACAGCAGTCAAAGCAACAATACTATTCCTCCTATTACTGGAACAACTGCAAATACTCTCCTCCATCCTTTCTGTTCATCTTCTGTACCCAATCCAATGTTTTACTCCAACTGTGTTGCACCTCCAAACGACTTATCTTCAACTCACAATTATTCACCTGAAACAACAACCAATTTTATTATCAGTCCTTAATGTAATTTTTTGTTTGATGGATGTGTGACAATTCGACCAATCACGAAATAAAGCTCTCTTAAATAACAATAAAAATACTCGATTAGGTAAAATATAATTAACCTAGCAATTAATCGAATTAAAGATAAGAATTGTACTACAAATTTCACATAAATGGTCAGGTGAAACGTTCTAACTCATCGTCCAACTGACGTAAATAGGCCAATAGAATAGATCTCAGGGTACAGAAAACTGTACATGTGGACCATGCTCCTAATGGAGCTCAAACACTGTCTAATTTTGGGGCAACATCATCACGTCTTTTCAGAGGGATAGGATACCCTAATAAGAAAAAAGTGTTGAAAGAGTTCTGTCGAGTAGGTACCTTACAAATATCCTATATTTGAAATAGCATTCAGCAGGTCACATTAGTCTGATACGAGAATTGCAATTGAAAATGATCTAGGGCCAAAATGCAAGACGAAGCAACAACCTATTATTATGTTCCCGTATACGTGAAAACAGAGGAAAATTTTACCTGAAATTATTAAAATTTGCATGGTGCTAATCAATTACTTTTCAACGCGAATGCAAATGTGCATGCGCTTTCAAACATGAACGGCAATAAGCTCGTTCGTACTGAGTCAAACAGGTTAGAAAAAGGTGAAATTTGTCGACAGAATCCTTTTTTTTTCAAGGGAATTAATGCGATTTCAGTCAGAAATGACGGTAGTGAAAGCCAGTAGCTGCACGATAGGGGAACTAATAATTGACAAGAGTGTAAGCAGGTTTTTATACCTAATGTCGTGACTGCCACCTTCAAGGAACTGGGGTCGTTGGGTCACTATTGTCCTAACTTACGGCAACGAATGGTTTTTTACCGTGTGAGGGACGTGAGAACGAAGCCTGCATTGAAAGGAAGCAAAGAAAATTGAATTTTGTAATTAAGCGGAAATACATCGATAAATGCCTTACGAGTTTGCTTCTTTCACCTCAAAACCTTTTTTTCTCACGAACTTTATAATCAAAGTGATTTTTAAAACATTTTCTTGTGTCCTTCCTTGTGGGCTTCTACACACTTCGCTTATAAAGAAATCTTATAAAATTACTCTTCGTTTAACAATCCATTTTCAGCTGGGAACCATTGAGAAGTCAAACGCCGAACTGGCTGGATATTTTGAATTATCTGATATCGGTAAAGACGAGAAGAAACTCCAAGGTTAATACCTAAATTCTCAAATAAGCTGTTGATCCTGGACAGCAATGCCGATTGAGTACTTCCGCCTGGATAATCTTAAAATGGATTAATAATTGATTTAATCTCTCCACAGTTCGTTCTTTTTCACTTACTTTTTACTTGCAAAAAATTCAGTAAACCTAAATACACTCAATTGATTAGTTATTAGGTTAATGCATACAGCCTTAAGAAGGAATGAGGCATTTTTATGTCACTCAGTTACTACCATCTCTTCACGAAAGTGTAAATAATCCCTACAAAAGCAACGAGAAGGATTTAAGTTTGTTACAATAAGGACATAAGATTTGAACTCGGATTAGAATAAAATTAAAAGTGACCACACTGGTAATTATTATTACTTTCAAAGTCGGAAAAGGAGCAACCCCTTCGCTAAAGAACGAAACAGACCTCCTAATCCAGGTTCAGGTGGAGCTACTCGACGCAGAGCTCACCAGAGATCCGTTTCCCAATCGAGAAGGTCGTCGCCGAATGGCCCAGCTGATTGGAGTTTCTGAGAAATCGATTATGGTGTGGCATTTTGATTATTTTTTTTTTAATCAAGTTACCTGTTCAAAATTAATTTCTCTTTTTGATTGCATCAGTGGTGGTTTCAGAATTGCCGTCGACGAGCCCGCCAACTTGGATCTTCACGAGTCTCAACATCAAGTCTTGAAACAAATCGCCAACATCGTCGATCAACGCCTTGCGTTTCTCGTCAAAGTCGACAAGTTAGTCTCTATTGGATGAAAAAAATGTGTGTGATCGATTACTGATTTTACTATATTTTCAGATACTTACGTCTCAACTCAAGTCCTTCCAACTCCTGGATTTTATTCGGATCCTCCGGCTGTTCCACCCGTGGAACCAATTAACTGCTCGACGTCCGGATCATCATTGTCTCCACTTCAATACGAATGGCCAGCTGTCCACAAGGCGTCGTTAGTCCCAAGTCCGATTTCAATCACTCGAATGGATTCTGAACGGATCAGCAACCACAGCGGCTGGAATATTCTCCTCCTTTCTATCCAATTTCTATGATAAATCAAACATTTTACTCCAACACTTTTTTTGATCCACATTCCTCATCTTTTTGTTATTATTCACCTAAAACAAAAAATCAGTTTCATGATCAGTCCTGCATGTAAATTTGATTTTTGACGCATTATTAACAATCGAATAAATTACGAAACAGATCATAAACAGCTTAATTATCTTTTTTTTTTTAATGTAAGTGGGAACAAATGAATATAAATTATCAAGGGGTTATCGGTATTGCCTTTATGATATTCATCAAATCTACTAATCAAGTAAACAGATAATTAACCAATTATCTAATATCAAATGAACCCAAATTCATCAATTCATCAAAATAAATTGTTCTCTGCCAAATTTCACCATTTAATTATTTGTCACGTAATATTTGAATTTAAAATCATCGTAAAATTTCGAAAATAATTAAAAAATGAATTTTGATGCCTAATTTTTGTTTTCAAATAAATTTAAATGGGGATTCGGAATCGAAAAAGTTTTGATTAAAGTCAGCTAGTATAGACCTTTTTAAAGTTCCTCGGTGTAAGCAGAGCGAAAAGTCGTGCGGCTAGTCGACTAGTGCGCACCATGGCGGGGGATAGCCGTAACTAGCTGCAGACTTGGCTTGATTCCTTTAATCACCTTGTTGTTTGAGGGAAGAACGAGGAGAAGAGGGAGAATGGGAGGGAGGAGGGCGTACGAAATAAAAGGGGACCCACGTTTCCTCTTCTCCCTCATTCGTCCCATTCTCTCTCTTCTCCTCGTTCTTCCCTCAAACAACAAGGTGATTAAAGGAATCAAGCCAAGTCTGCAGCTAGTTACGGCTATCCCCCGCCATGGTGCGCACTAGTCGACTAGCCGCACGACTTTTCGCTCTGCTTACACCGAGGAACTTTAAAAAGGTCTATTTGAACCCATAGACAAGTTCGGGATGCTGAGTTGCACAACCGCAAAATTAGGATCGTGCGCCAACGAGTCCTTTTAACGTTGTGGGGATAGTAGAAAGCGGGTTTTTTATTATTTAAGCATAGAATTACTTATCTAATCTTAGAAATGTTCAGGATTATCGTTGTTTAGAACATTCTGCTTTTTATAGAGTAATTTGAAATGTATAATTCAGCTTAGTTTACCCATTAAAATTAAAGAAAGTCCAAGCCTGGGATGCTGTTTAGTCTTTTCTTGTGTTTTTTGACAGATCTGCTGACAAGACCAAGCTCAAACACACAAGAAAAGACTAAACAGCATCCCAGGCTTGGACTTTCTTTAATTTTAATGGGTAAACTAAGCTGAATTATACATTTCAAATTACTCTATAAAAAGCAGAATGTTCTAAACAACGATAATCCTGAACATTTCTAAGATTAGATAAGTAATTCTATGCTTAAATAATAAAAAACCCGCTTTCTACTATCCCCACAACGTTAAAAGGACTCGTTGGCGCACGATCCTAATTTTGCGGTTGTGCAACTCAGCATCCCGAACTTGTCTATCATCACAGAAAAAGGGACTAGTATCTGTAAATGCATTTCACATTCAATATTGAGACAAAAAGAAAGTTGAAATAAAAAATATTTCAACGCGACAATACCAAGTAAGGCAGAAATTTGTTGTCTTTCACTTTCTTATTCAACAAAATCTGAAAATCGAGCCATGGATTCGCCTGAGTGACCCAAATCGTCCTCGTTGTGGCCTCCTCCGGAGCCGCTAATTCCCATATCCCCGACGTGTTAACCACTCGGTCATATACATCAATACTATACTATACATTTTCAATAGGTTTTATGCTTCAGTCCGCATGTCATGTCATCTGTGAGCCTAATTTAAAGGGACACAAACTAATATATTTAACAAACTTACCATTGAAGACTGATGTATCAAGTAATTTATAATTTTCTGAGAAATTCTGACTTCGGAGATAGAAATCAACAGCAACTCCCAAAAGTTCCTCACTGTCAGAGTTGTCCAACTGAAATAAAAAGGGATCCATGAACACTTATGGTACACTTTAATTAAAGCTATCTAGTTTTTTCGATTTTTTCTCATGCTACAGCAAGTAACAAAAAGGATTACTCAAACTCTGAATGTGATAACAACCATGAACAAGGACACATGCTGCTGAATCCTTAATATATTCTTAAGTTTTTTTTATCACAAATCAATTCTACGCCACACTGAAAAGAAGAAAATGAATGGTTTCAAAACATATTTACTTGTAGGCCTGCTGAACTGTTCTTCATTCCAACTCTTGCTGCTAAGTGCTAATCACATGTTCCACTTGCGCTTTTCTAAGCTTAGTTACTGAAAGACTATAAAATAACTTGAGACTTGAGAGTTATTCAGTGCAAGGAAAATAAGTGACAGGTAGTTAATAGAACGATTGAACGACAGCCAACACTTCACGGTTCACACCTCGCCGGTCGCCGCCATGTTGGTGTTTACTTTTACTTTGGTTCCGTCAGTTCCGTGTAAGCCTTTCCTTTTTTATTGCTAGATGGCAGCATTTCGTCTTTGATTCCTTCTTCGCTAGATGGTGTTTAATGCAGGACTTTAGGGATGGGATGGCACTAATTCCCTGTAATTTGAAAATTTAATTGAACGATTTAGTTGAAAACTTGAACAATTAGCGTCACATCATGAACGACGTGGATGATAAGGTTTTCACAGAACAAACAAATATGATGTCTAAATTCAGATGAGTTCAGACGAGAAAGAAGACCTTGCTCCGGCGACTACAATTTGTTAAATTCGTTAAATTAAAGAGGAATCTTGATCACGTTTTAATTAAGGCTAGAACCGGAAAAGTTGTGATTGAACGAAAATGTCAGAGGAACCGTTTTTCGGAATGAAATTGGGTATTTGAATAAAAATTGCAATCAAGCCAATGAAGAGTGAAAATGAGGTCAGATGAGCTTCGAAATTCATCACAAGGGCAAAATAACAAAAAACGGGGGCCCCACCCAGTTTTACGAGAGCAAAAGTTCTATCCCTATATGTGCCTGTATAATCTTTTCTGTGCAAAAATGCTCGTCGTGCATCACTTGAAAAAGAAAAATCAATGGCCACTTGTCGAGGTAAGCCCCACACCAGGTAGGCCTATAAAAACACAAGCACAAAATCTCAAAGTTGTCAGTTGTACATTATGAAAAACCAAAAACTCGAATTAACCTGCAGGTATAAGCTCATCCACTTCCATCCAAGTGCTATACAATCGTCTAAGTTTTTTTTTAAATTATCCGAATTAAATCTAAAAAATGTATTGAAAGGTTTTTATCGTTCTCGCCGCTGCCTTTATCGCCACCGTGGCCTCAAATGCTTCCTACCCCAAACCGGCCTACCCTTCAGCCCCGGCCTACCCATCTTACAGCAAGTCATACGATTACCGACGATTACGTAAGTATATTTTAGTTTTATTTCATTATTAACTTTACATAAGGAGCAGCTCCTGAACCATCTACTGTACCTCAAACTGTTTGAATTTGAACAAAAGACAAAGTTGAACTAATTTGGCTGAGCTTTTTTAATTTTTAATTGAATTTCTTACCAGTGGGCATAAGCAACTGGCGAGGAACAGCACAATAACGAACCATTTACCATTAAGAGCAATATCAGTCATTTCTTTCATGTCGCTTGTCCCACGGCCCGCTCAAGTAAATAAATAGCAAACGTGAGAGCAAACAATGTTCTTGCGCAAAGATCAGAGTACACAAACAAATAAACAAATAATTGCTCTCGTTTGTTTTCTATTACCACTGTTATTCGAAAACTTTCAGCGAGAATGGTTGATTTGCAGAAGTGCTCCAACAGCCTCAACATCACGCTCGAGTCTAACACACGTCTTCGCCCTGCTACTACGCGTACTTCAAGAAAATTTATTTATGATAGCAATAAAGTAAAAAGTTCTCAGATCTCAATTCCTGCTAAAGGAAAAGTAAGACGGTGCCACCTTTGGCGAGGAAAATATTATTTGTCGATTGTCGACTCTCGTTGTAATTCGTTGAAATTATTGTCAAAATCAACACATCTCCAACAAATAGCAAATACTAATTATACTGAACTTTATTTTCAAACTGAAGACTTTTAGCACAGAAAATGTTAACAAAAATTTGATATGGCTATAAAATAGTTTCGCATGAATCAAAGTTTGAACCACTATCCGGACAGTATAGCTGACAGCATTGCTGACATTCTATTAGATATCAGTAAATTAAACAAATTAAAAATCTGATAAAAAACAGAGTTTTCAATTAAATACAAAAAAGATGGATTCGAAGACAAGCTCATGCTCCTTCGTAGCGTTGAGAAACTTCCTTCTTAAGTGGGCAAGCACTTAAGGTACTTCTGGGTTAGCCTATTAGTAATAGGCTTTCCCGCTTCACTCTCAACGGGTCCCTCTAAAATGGGGGTCGCACTGGGTTGTGAGCCCAGTAATCCACTTCGTATGATCACACTGGATTGTGTAGTAATCCAGTAGTAATCCACTTAGTGAATTCTCCACGCTTGATATTGACCCCTATGTCAAGGGAGCAGTGATACTTCTCACTGGCACCATCCACCATTTTCGTTTCATTTCCTTCATAAGTAGTCGACACGCTAACCACTACACCATGAGCGCTCTATCTAAGAAGACTTTTTAAAGGTAAACTTTTAACCCGACCTTCGAGTTATTGGGTTTTGGATTATCAATAAATTCTACCGTACTCATTCTGCTTTATTTTATTATAAAATACCGTTTTTCTTTCTTTTAACAAAATCAGAAATAATTTTAATATTTGAAATTCCTAATAGAGTGCGAGTGTGAGTAATGCCAGGATAGTGGTTCAAATTAAGTTGAGTTCAAATCTGGTGTCTTGCGAAACTTTTTATTTCATCAATTAATTTCACCACACTTTCTCTGCTTTATTTAATTGTAGATTACCGTCTTTGTTTCTTTTTGAAAAATCAGAGATAAACCGGAAATAAACTATAAATATTTGAAATTCCTTAATAGAATGCGGGTGTGAGCAATGTCCGGATAGTGGTTCAAATCTGGTTTCTTTCGAACCTTTTTTGAAAATCATGTATACAATTTTGATAAACAATTTCGTTTCTGGAAATGTTTTAGTTTGAAAATATATTAAAGAACTATTTGGTGATTAAAGAATTTGTAAGGCAGAATGCATTGAGGCGAGCGTTTATATAAAAAATCAATTTAATAAAAAAGTCAATAAATTCGACGAATGTGTTAGCAATCATTAAGTCATTAATTAAACTAAAAAATTAACTCATTAAGCATTTCAGTCTTGGGATAGTCGCGATGTGTCCTGACTTCTTTCGTTTTTTTTTTCACCACATGATGATGATGAACGGACGAGCTGTAGGAAATCATGCAAATGGAGGAAGTCATGCTTACATGGATGAAGGTGTTGTAATTGGCTGTGAAGAACAAGTGGAATTAACAAGTTTGTGAATTCTCCTCGTCATTGGAAGTCGGATGAGTCGCAGCTGCCATCAAGCCAACCAACCAATGCGGTCACGGGTCACACCATTCATCTCGAACGTAGATTTCCTTAACGTGCACGAGAAAAATAAAAGAAAGACAATTAATTTACTACAAGGAACTTCATAAAAATGTAGGAAAATCCTTATACTTCTCCAGGCACTCAGCCGCCAGTGGAACACGAGTCACTAATCAAAGATCCGCTGCAAAAAAAGAAGTTGCAATCGCGTTTGAGAGCAGCCTAAATTTTCAGATGATTCAACTAAAGTTGTATTAAATTTTCGGGATCAAAAATAAATATAAGAATCAATTAACTCACAATTAAAGGCCAGGCACCCATTTTGGCTTCGATTCCGCCAGAGACTTTTTCGGTTAATGCCCGTGTAGCGGGGCATGGTGGCCGGTCCGGTGCCGCTTTTCGGCGCTTCTTTTAACGTGAGGCTGTTTGTCAAGGTATTCCTCATGTACCTGCAATGTTCGGCATCAGGCCGCTTAGGCCTACTAGGCGGAGAAATAAAACTAGGATAACCGAACGGGAAGGGCCATCCATTAACATTAACTGATGTGGCACCGGAAGGAATCCTGGATTGGCAACTTGGCTGTACAACGGGAGCATATCTCACACTGGCAACTGAATAAAAAACAATGCTCATCGATTAGATTCATAAAATTCAACAACGATAATAAATGATTTGTAATACAGGGATGATAGCATATTTGTACGAGACGCGAGGAAGGAATGCGAAACTAGACGCCGGGCTGCAGTAGCTCAGCAGAGTCACGATCGCGAATAAGACGACGGTCGGTAAACCTTTTTTGATTGCCCAACATTCTCCTTAAACAGATTAAGTTAAAAAAAAATTCAATCAATTTTATACTTTCATTTGAATCACAGTGCTCTCAAAAATTATTTAGTGTTTCGCCATAACATTTCTTTTTTTAAATAAACGAGTGCTGGTAGTTACAATGGACTAGAATTCAACTTTAAGTATACAAATCTTTTTTTAATTAAAATAAAATCTCAACATCATTTTTCAGCTGGATTCTTAGACTGACGTTGGTGTTGGTTCAACGTTGACGGGAAGTGTGATTCACTTGCGAGCTAGGCTCACTTTTCATTGCGGGAATATTGTGGACGCTCAAGAAGTACCAGACCCTTATTATTCGCATTGCAAAATCTGCCTTCAATTGAGCCACCGTCCATCACAAAAAACGAAAGTCAAAAGGAAGGAGAAAAAATTGACACACAAAACAAAATCTCAGTGTTGCTGATGCTCATTCGAGAGTTGGTAACTCTCTCTTACTGTCCCGTCCGTCTCTCTTGAACAGTCTGATCAAATTTGAACCGTTAAATATGAGCAGTAAGAGTCGAAAAAATAAAAGGTTTGGTTTAATAAGGAAATACCGTATTATGAACTTGCCTGTCGCTGCCATCATTTCTAAAACTGGGTGACTTTCCAAAACCTGGAATTTTTGCACAGTGGAATAGAATAATTATCAATTTCGACATTTAATTCACTGAGTTCACTTTTCAGAAATGAACACTTCATAGGACTCGGATATTTACTTACCTCCAAATCTATGCTGTCTATAGCCACTTGAGTTTCCTCGTCCGTAACCTACGTAACCTCGGTATCCTCCGTGAGCTTTGTGATAAAAGACTGGGCGTCGAATTTGGTTGTCAAGGGCAGAGCTGTTTCAATTTTAATTTCTAATCATTCAGTTTTTTTTAACAGCGGCAAAAAAAGGTACTCGACAGAAAGGACATTCGGCATTGACCCATAAAAATGTACACTGTTGAAAACAGATTATTTCTCGGAATGGCAACGGGGAGGCATTCGGATAGGGCAATCTGCAAACGCGTAAAAAACTTGTCATTTCGGTTGGTTGGGGCAGATGCGACTTTGTTGTTCAGTTTAGTTTTCCCTGGGCATATTACTCGAATTGCGCACTCTAGTATTTTACTATTCCTTTAAGTATACCGTAGTTAATGGGTAGGAAATGCAAACGGCATAACAACTTGTGCTACCTTCTAATTCGTTAATTTAAAAGTAATAACTTCCATCTTTCTTTTTTCATGACCAAATTGCGTTGAATAATCATTGCAATTTGATTGATTTATTGGTATACGTTTTTCTTGCTGCCAACACCGTACCCCATGCATCCTCCACCTTCAGAGATTAATAAACTAAATAATATCAAACCAAACAGTGTAGGAAAAGCCCGTCATTGCGGTTCTTTCAATATTTATAGCGGAAACATCTTGGTGAAGTCGATGCCTGGAATGCTGCTGCACGGTGCAAATCTATTGTATAATCTGAGAAAAACGGAGAAATGAAATGCAAGCATCAGTAAGCTGCGTGAAGACATTTTGGTTGAGTGAAATTGAAGATCAAGTGATAGGTTAATTATTTAAAAAAAATTAAGCCTCTTCAATAAAATTAATTCAATTAAAAAAAATGCGTACTCGTGGGGAGTGCGGAAAGCTTTGGGTGGGATTTGACCTATGGTGCCGTCGCTGTTGTCGCAGATAATTCGCGCCAAAGAAACCTTTTGAATTTCTGCCAGTTGACCTGATAAAAATAATGAAAAACCAAAAACGTATGGTCAGAAATGTGTAGCAGGAATACTGAAAAAGACTATCAAAGATTAGTGAGCTATTTTTTGGGGTATTTCATCACCTGATCTGAAACCGGTGGGTTGATCGACATTGAATTTGTAAAAGAAGCGATCACTCCGCCTCAGATTCGAAAATTGATATGCGAAGATATTGGCAAATGTGGGGCCGAGCACAGCATCAGGCATTGGATATTCGGTCACTCCGCCGATAAACAGGTCAATGTCTTGTACCGATTCGTACACTGATTTCATTGCGTTGACGACCTTATACAAACAATAATACAACATATTACAAAGGAATGGATAAAACGTTCCGCTGTCTCAAATCATTTAAACCACGAATGCGAAAAATAGTTGAAAATTGATCCTCACTTGCTGCGGTATTAACGGAAGCAGTTGGTCGAATCTAGATGGGAAAGGTTGTCCGAAGAATGTTAACATTTTACCGTATGTTGGCAGGCCGTGATCTCTTCCACGTTGAATGTTGAGAGCTGTCAGATCCAGCCCGAGTGTTGCCCCTTTTGGCCTGGACGAAGCAAATCCCATTATAAACATTAAAAGGAGCTGAATAAGTTCTTCTATAATTTGATATACTTGAAAAGTTGACTGGTAATATCGAATGCAAAAAAGCTGTCCACTTCTTCGGCAGGTACTTGAAGAAGTCCACGGAGAGCATTATCCATGAAGTTGGAACTTAAGAGCCGAGAGGGGTCATCGAACGAATCTGAGAGTTGATAACTCTCTCTACTGTCGCGCCCGTCTCTCTCGAACAGTCTGGTCAAATTTCAAACGTTAAATATGTGTAGTAAAGTCGGAAAACAAATAAAAGGTTTAGTTTGATAAGGAAATACCGTATAAAGCTTCTCAGCTGAGAGTGACCCATGCGGAAGGCGGCAGTGGAGAACTCGGTAAACACGGCCGGATTCAGAGTATTTGAATAGCCATTTTCAGAATTAACTTTGGCAGCCATCTTGGGACCTAATCACAAAACAAAGCCCACATTAAAATTGGTGTGCATCAAATAATACATCTAAATATGTAGGACAAATGTTGCACCAATTATGACGGGCAAGTATTCATTGTAAATGATGTGTTGCATTTCAGCGATAACGATTCGCCGGGCGTGCTGAAAGTAAAACTCATCCGTCTGTCTCGGAAAAATTCTCCACAAATTTTCGGCGATGCGGTTGTGCTCGCGAAGCCATAGGGTGTGCATGACTGTGAGTAGCGGCTGTTCGTTCACTCTGCTGTCGCCTAACAGGTCAAATAAATTATTGAGGTTTTATAAGTCTACGTCATTCCTAAAACTATATATCACACACTATGAAGATGTTTTGTTTTGTTTTGTTTTCCTTATAAATAAGGTAACCTACCCGCATCAAAACAACGAGCTGAGCAGTTTCCCAGAGGCAGCATTTGACGACCTAAATTGGTGATGGACGTCCTCAAGCGGCCTCTACCTGATGTGGGATCTCGCAGGGACCTGGCTTTTGCGGCTGAACTTCCGTAAACGTTCGAGCCGTCGATCCAGTGTGTTAAAGCGTTGATCTATTTGATGACAAAATAACATAAAAACAAACTGAAAATTTAATGCGATATGTTAGACGAAGAATTTTACCTGTGATCGCATTCGGGGAACAGATCCGTCCAAATTATTTCCAAATGTCGA
Organism: Daphnia pulicaria; assembly: GCF_021234035.1. Classification (NCBI taxonomy): domain Eukaryota; kingdom Metazoa; phylum Arthropoda; class Branchiopoda; order Diplostraca; family Daphniidae; genus Daphnia; species Daphnia pulicaria. The sequence goes on along the minus strand of NC_060919.1, from coordinate 1,001,401 downwards.
GCGAATGAAATTCATGCACGTCACTCGGCCGTCACCCAACGGATTGAAAACAGGATCGTTTCTTGGGATGGCAATGGGAAGGCATTCTGGGTGAGGAGGTGCCACATTGACGCCAGTTTGTTGGGCCGAACAGCACAGAAATTCAGATCCATCACCTTATTCCACCCGAAATTGCAAAATAACATGCCATGTAATAACAACACAGTCGCAATAAGTCATAGTATTTAGCTACTAACTTTTGGTGAAAGTCGGGGTCGAAGTCAGGTCGTGATCGAGGAATTGTCCCCATTGCATCGTCAGAAGGGAGACGTCAAGACGGGAAAAACTTTTGTTGTTCAAAACTGCAGTGGAGACGAGACGGGCGCTGGGCAACGGACTACGCGTTAATTTGCTCCTTCGAATAGTCGCCACACCTTTGACATTTGAAAGCATGTATGTAATAACTTGCAAGTGAGAGAAATATAATCTCAACGAGGAAGGGTCAGTGTGACAGTAGGTCCCTATGACCTCTTGGCAAATCATTCCTGTGTTGTTCCTCCAAGAAAATAAAACGTTTAAACTGACAAACAATATGATACATCTGCAAAGTTTAAACTACAGTGATCGATTCTTCTGGTTTGAGGTCAACCTCTTATACCATGCTTCAGAACAAAAAGAGTTCAAGAAAACTTCAAGGATATGAAAATTTAATGTTTACCATTTCTAAGCACGAGACACACCTAACCACATTAACTTGTGATTTTTTTGCTAGGACAACACTGAAATGATTTGCTGAAAAAAACTTATCTTTTGTTTTTCATAACTTGGATTATTAAGGGATTTATAGATTCAAAAATGTCTTGAATCTCTAAAAGCAAAAAGAGCAAAATAGGAAATGAATGTGATCACCAAGATCAAGATGTTTTTGAACACAACAGCATTGCTTTCCAGATTGACTTAAAAACATTAAAAAGAACTTAGCAATACATTTAATCATTTTAATTTGAATTTTACCTTCATCTGAATTTCGAATCTCATCTTTGCTTCTTAATCCTAATAAACGTCCTAAACTTCGTCTCGATTTGTAAACAAAGACCAAAGCAGACGACACTTTTCTTTCTAAAAATCGACCCCTTCCTTTAATCTAAACCGCATAAACGATAAAGCGGTTTTCTCACCCGCGTTTGAAGTTTTGAACTAATATTTGAGTATCAAATATAATTCGCCTCAACAATTAAATTAGGCCCCCTACCACAGTCCACAGACAAAATATAAATATAATATAACAATATATAAATAATATAAATATAAATATAAATGCACGATACACTCATTTGACTCACCGTCATCGTATCCTTCGCTCGGGTTGAAAACGAGTCGGTTAAAAATGGTACCGGATTTCCCGAACGATGGAACTCCGACGTTGTTACACGTCCCATCAAAAGTGCGAAACTTGGAGTTAAAGTCGCAAATTTGCCTGTCGCTGCCATCGTTTTCAAAAGTAGACGACCGTTCAAAATCTCCAATCTTCTCGGCTGGGATTCCGAACCTGAGATGAATTTAAATATATTTTTACCAGAATTTTCTTAAATCGAAGCTTTCATTAGACTTACTTGTCGCTCAGGTACTGCCGAGCCACCAGATAGACAGCGGCTTCTTTTGACTGGGCCATCGCTTCCGGGTTGTATCGCTGCGGATTGAAACGACGCGAGTGATACTTTTCATCGGCTCTACTCGTTCCATGATGTTCGCTACTTTTTCGATCAACCTCCAATATCTGAGCTTCCAGTTGCTCCCATTTCCTTACGTACTCTTGGCCAACCCGTAAAGCTTCCTGAAATTCTTCATCGGTGATAACTACCTGTTCCGCATGCAGCTGTGTGAATTTATAATTTAATTAAAAAGCTAAATTGAATTAATTTGGTTAAGTTATAATTTCTTACCAGTGGGCATACGCAAATGACGAGGAATAGCGCAACGAAGCAAATGTTAGAATAATCAATCATGCTTGCCGATGCTTGCATTACAATTAGAGACCGTTGACTGGTTAATTATTTTTCATCTCGCTGTTATTATAGTACGTTTCTGCTGCAAATGTGGCTATATAGGCTACACATGTTCGATACCAATATGGCGCATAATAAACATCTGTCGAATCCCGCCAATATAAAATTCCCCAAGTAAACAAACCAAATGTTTGATTAGCTGTGCAATATACTATTTCCTAGATATACTAGGTCCCTCTCGGATGGGATGGAAAAGCTGAAACGCAATGAGAATGACGTCAAGCGACCAAACAGAGCCGCCATGCAAAAAGTATGTTTCAGTAGGGATAGAACAGGTTATTCAGGTGTTGCTTATTTGACTCAAATAATGCAGTTCGTTATTATTTGAACTCCGGGTTCGTGTCGATCAAACAAACAAAAAATTATTATAGCGCTAGCTCCTATATACCTTATGAAATAAATACAAATGACAATTTGGAAAAATTATTTGAGAATATTCGACTTGTATTACGACATTTTATCAGTCAGGTCACCAGCTGTTAATAATCAATTGTTAACTGAACAAAATGGCACTAATCACGGCAATGAAGATGACGACGAATCCGGCCAAGATCAGAGTCCATTTAGCAGCCCTGAACTTGGGCTTTTTCTTGATGTGGGTTGCTGACTTGACGGAAATGGTCGCTTGTTGTTCGAGCGCTTCGGCCCGCTCGAAAAGTTCATTGAGTCTGTGGCCACGATCTAAGATCTTTTTGGTATTTTCTTGCATAATGTTGAGCACGTCATCCATCTGGCCATGTAATAGATCCATCTTGGAAGTAATTCGGTTTTTACTTTTGTTCATCAATGCTGACATTTTGGTAGAACAAGTTAACTCCGCTTATTTCCGGTTGTGGGCGCACTGTTATATATAACATTGACTCGGCTGCAATCGTTTGGCATGTGACATAAAATTGGGTTTTTATTGCCAATAAAATATAAAACGCGACTTTATTTGAGATACTGGTATGAATTTCGATTTAAAAACCTTTTTCGCATGTTATTCAATCATTTTTAACCGTAACTTATGTTTAATGAAATAAATAAAAGACGAAATGTAAATCATTGATCCCTGTCGATCAGCTTTCCTTATCGATTCGACTAAGTTCTCGGTGATGTGCAATTAGCTGAAAGAATTGTGTTTTGTGAATAAGCCGCTAGTTTAATTTTTTTTTAATGGAAGTTAAATATTCGAGTTCTTAGTAATACAGAATACGATTCCGTTAGGAAAATATATAGCCTACTCGGAACCTTGGAAATTGTGGGCGTTCGCCGGGGCTGTAGGGATTTCAATAAGAAAAAGTCCTGAAGGCCAAATAACACAAAAATATGACGATCAAACGTTGCAATCGTCTCTTTTATTTTTACTTGGAAGAAAGGCGTTGCCTATACAATAACAAAAATGAGAAACAGTCGAGGACATGGGAATTGGGAAGGTTGGGCTTCATATCAGTTGATGTTTGCCGTTCGTCACCGACACTTGTGTTTCGTGTTTTAGTCTTGATTTAAGTGAATAAGGTTTTAAGTGATACATATTGCCATGGAGGCTGCTGAAGGAATAATCGAAAGTCACTACACCAGGATTTCAATGCTGGGACGAAATGATATCCAACTGGGTGACTTTTACAATTACCGCAACGACCGCGTAGTCAAAGGTAAAATGTTTAATAAAATATAACCTCAATTTTATTTGACGAATCTTTTATATTTAGGAAATCAGCTGGAGGGCAAATGCTGGCCCAATCGAAAGAAAGAGGAATACCTATTGGAATTCAATCACTCGAAATCATACAACAAATTGGAGCACATGAATTTAGACGAGCATTCGCAGGCCAGCGTCGTTGGGGATCTCATCGACGAGTATTGCGGATCCAGCCTTTACTTAAACGAGCGATGGAAGGTGACGGAAGCCACCGGAACAATAATTTGCCGGCTCCAGACGGGCAAAATCTTTTTAGACATGTCGATATTCGTCAGAAATGAAGGCCCTTACTTCCCGAGCGATGAGAAAGAAATCCGGAAATTCATCCAGTCGTCGGATGCCACTCACGTCGTGGTGGGACTCGTCTACGGGTTCGAATCCTATTGCGTCATCGCCAAGGATCTCGACGACGACCAAGATGACACCCGGAAAGAAGAAGAAGAGAAACTATCCGAATTGGTGGCCCAGTTTGTCGACGGGCTGAAAGATGGCGTGGATCCGGATGATTTCCGGCAGCAGTTCGACAAAGAAGAGATCCATCAATTCAATCAGATTAAATGTCGCCTCTACGCTGATAACCAGAACCGCTGCCAACGCAAGTACGGCGTCTTTGACGTCTACCAAATGTGGTCGAAAATCCTGGCCGGCCAAACCGACGACTTCACTATCGCCGCTATCGTCTGTCCCATCCGAATCATCGTCGATCCTTTCAACAGTTTCCCCGACGAATTGTTCGATTATTATTACGACACTGAATCGAAATTGATTGTCCAGTGCTATTTCCACCTGTTTGAAGTGAGGAGGATTCTTTCCAGGATGAACGCCAATCGTTTCGTTTCGAATAAGAAACCCCTGAGGCAGTTCCGGATGGCCGTCAGGATATACCAGGAACTGATGAAGAAGAGCATCAAACACGCCATACTGGAAGCCCGTCGAACTATCGACGACGACGATGAAATTGTAAGGATCATCGACATTTGTAACACTCACCCAGTGTTTAGACCTGGCCAGTTGAAACGCTGGTTGAACGACAAGCAAGTGGAATGGGAGATGACCGAGAAAATGGCCAATTTATCCGGGATCAGCTTTTTGCCCGGCAGGAAACATTTGAAAAAAGCCCTGGCCGACACGTTTGATAAGAAATTTTCATTGGTGTTGAATATTCCGCCGCTGGATGAGAAGACGAACGAGAGACTGGATGCGATGCGGGATTACGTGGAAGCTTCGGTTAAATTAGTGGCCGTCGCCGATGAGGAGCAAATGATGGCCTATTACAACAATCCTTGCTGGTACATGGTCGAACGTAAGCGGAAGCTGGTGGTGGATGAAATCCGCCGGAAGACCGATTACGTGAGAAGAAATCAAGACGACAAGAGCCAATGGACTTGGCTCTTCTTACACCCAACTGCGATTATGCCGATGATGCTGGACAGGATTTCCGGTGGCACTATTCCGTCTACGAGTTTGAAAATCTTTTGAGCGACACACTAAGTCAATTGCCTGGCCCGCCCACCAATGTGAATTATCAAACCTTGTCCAGCACTGAAGCTGGAAATAGTAACAGTCCGACTTCGATCTCCGGACTATTAAAATGGGACTACCAAGACCTGACGGGCATTCCCAACCACTTTGTAGTCCAGTACCGACTCAAGGACAGTTTCTGGACTGATTGTTGGCTGCAGAAGACGACCAGCAAAGCGAGCGAATCTCAAATGGCCGTCAACTTGTTTTACGATCGATCGAGAGTGCTGGAATTCCGGGTGGCCGCCGACACTTGCATCGGCCGGAGTGAATTTAGTGAAATTGTCGAGTCCCAAACTTTACACGACGGCCATTTTGAAATGGCTGGAGAAATGAATAAGAAGCCGGAAATGTCGGATGAGGAACCGTTGTTACCAGATAATAGGATCCCGAACGATCATCCGAGTGTGGGTTTACTTTCTCTTTTAGGTTTTATTCAGACTAATTCCGATGTAGAGAAAAAAGTGCATGCGGTTTACAACAGCCGGATGCTCCAGCCACGGCGGAAGGAATTAATCACGGAATTAATCGTCGATTATTGAGAAAGACGCGAAGACACGAACGATGAGGAGGAAGTTTCGGCTGTTCAATTCAAGTCCAGAAATTATGTTAATATAATTGATGAATATTACGATCCTGACGAGAATTCTGACAACGGATTTGAACATTATACTGTATGAATGTCGCTTATAGGTGACAAACGGAATGAAAGGCATCTTATATTTCTAAGCATTCAGCAGCAATGGGCTGTGTGATTATTTCTGTTGACTATTTGATATTATCGTGAACGAACGTGACTTTACACAAATGACTTATTTTTTAAATTTCAAACGTCGGGACTGAATAAATTTTCTTTCTATTTGCGTTGAACATACGCGGTACTGATCTTGAATTAAATGTATCAGATGAACTAGACAGTGTGGCACTTGTAAAGCATCGTTTCATAGAAGTTTGTATTTCATTCAACCTCACTTTTTCTCACGTTGATCTATTTATACTCATATCGAATTGCACCATTTGTTATATTTTCGTTCTGGGGAGGAGCTGTATAATATAGATCGCTATGGAGCATTGTATGGGTATTTTCTACTGAAATACAATCTTTGGAGTTTGGAATAATTTCCGGCGATTAAAACATTTGTTGCCAGCTATTTACAACACACCTACCCCTATTTCCTTATTGGATTTGTGTAGCGCAATGTTAGATCACTTGTGTTAGTCTTTGACGAGTTTTACAACACTGACGATGCCGATACCCCACTTAACCCCACACCACACCTCCAGATTCGAATCAATATTTTTTTATTTTGTCATGCAAATTCCATTTTCTCATTCACTATATTTAATTAAATGTGCATTTTAATTGCCGTCGAAAAGACTGGAAAAGACTGAAATTTTTTTTAAAATAAGTCGTAATGGTGGAAAACTTCACATTTAGCGACATTTAGTTTTTAACTGCATGATGTCTGTCCCACAGCAAAATTATTGATCTAATGAATTAACGAAACCAATAAACGACACATTTTCGTTTTTAACATTTATATTATTTCATAGTTTTCTAAATTTTACATGAATCAGAACCCATGATGGATAGCTACATGGATAGAACCCATCTTAATTAAATATTTATTGACCGTGAAATAGATGACAAATTAAGTTATTAGATAGCTTAAATGTAAAATATCAAGATATTTTTGTTCCCTTGATATCAAAGTAAAACGTAACATGTACTTGTGTAACATAAAAACAATTTGATTAAAAAAACATAAAAAAATCCTACATGCAAATACCAAATAGATCGACAGGATGCACTGCTATTGAACTGATACTCAAGAATTGGAGGTTGAAACATACGAAGATCAGGAGTCATCATCTGTAAATATATAATTAATAAATTTTAGGAAGCTTTATAAATTAGCGGATAAACGAGACACTAAATATGCAAGCCCATCAGAAATATAAAGCAACAATACCATCAATTGGCTTTCGGCAGATTAGTCTTAATTGAGTTTTGCAGTCAGCCCGCAATAAACAGAAATCCACAACCCGCAAATTGTGCTAAAAATAGTAAGCTACAGAAGCAGTTCCAATCGAAATGGAGGTCTTCGCCTAATCCTAAATGGATATCATGGGTCTATAACGACGCCCCATTCGATGTTCTTTCTATTCCCTGTGCCTTTGCGAAAAGAATATCCGTCTAGAGCAACACATTAACAAGACGAAGAAAACAATTCCAATTTTAAGTCAGTTCAGTTTATGAGTCATCAATCACTGAAACATCTTCAGCTGCACACCACTGCAAAACACATTTGATAGTCTAGTACACGCAAATCAAATCCAACTAAGCAACACATAGACACTCAAATATCAATATTATATAATAAGTATAATATAACAGAGGAATGAAAACTTACCTTCGATATAGTCGACATGACATTTGGATACGAGCATCCGATACAATCTAGGCTCAGTTTTCGATTGAAATTGTGATTCTTATAGAACAAATTGTTTTTAGGTGGAGTAACTATAGGAAGCATGATGTTAATTGTGTAACTTACTTTTCGTTAATAGGCCTACAGCCCTACACATTCCTGATGATGTTGGATTGTTGGTTACTCGGCACATGATTCACAATCACCATATGCCCACTGCATCTGTAGGGATTCAAAGGAATTCCAATTGCAGCACTTTCAATCAGAGAAATGTGCAGGTATGTAAATGACTAAATGTTCCACCATGAATTAGTTCTTCAACGTTTTGCTGGTATTTGTTAAAATTTCATTAAATCTTGTATGTTATGCTGTGCTTAATAATTTCAGTATATAATAATTAGATTATTTCTCTTTTATGATCTTCTAGAGGAAAAATCAAGGGAAAAGCATCAATGCTAGTCAACCAGAACAGCACCTTCAGCCTTGACCCTTGAGCCTTCAGAGTAACAATCCGTGGCTGATTCTATTTGTTTATTCAACATCCCTAGAAAGTATACAGCCATCACCAATTAACATTTGGTAAGTCAGTAATTCGTATAATTGATATTTCAAAAAATAAGCAAGGAAGCATAGGCCACAGCCACTGTATGTCATGCAGTTAAAGAGAATCTCCCTCACACAACTAGCTTAGGTTAAAAAGTATAGTGACAACAAGTGTAACTGTAGTAGAAATGGAAATCACCACTCCTGATGAAATGAAAACGTTGGAGGAATTCGTTACCAAGACAACCGACATCATGTCTATCAAGGTAAATCAATTCCCCATTATTTGCGCCGATTGGTTCCACACCGGTCGACCTCTTGTCACACTGAATTTTTAATTGCCGTGAAGCTACATTTGCAGCTTCTGAGCTTTGTAGACAGCAAAATCTGCTTTAGAATCAAAACTTGTTTTCCATTTGTTTATCTTTAAATACCTTTCAATTCCTCCCTGAGATTCTGCCACTGGTCTCCCGGCTCGTCGGAATTAGCGGGTTCATCTTCAGTTGGTGCCGAGTTGGTGTAGACGACGGCCATCACAGCCAAGACGCAAGCAAAGAGCTTTAAAGGATTCACCAAAAAAGAAAAATCAACAAAAAACACATATTAGGAGATTTGGAGAGAAGAGATCTAACTAATTTAGTTGTTGTGGAAATTTTAATGCTTACAAAAAATTTCTGGAACATTTTGGGTTATCGCTGCAACTGATGCTGGACGAGTTGTGATGATAAGCTCAGAGAAAAAGCTAGATTTGTATGCCCGCATTTTCGCTACTCAGGTCCCATATAGACTGAATATTTCATTTGCACTTAATCACGAAAACCAATATTAATTTATCTCTTAGAGCAGAGCTGCTGCTCATTTACTATCTGTGTTGATTCAACGAATATTTATTGACGCACAACACGGATCCAGATATATTTTCCACCCGATTCTGCGGTTTCTGCCCAATCTAATCTATGTCTCTATCCACTTGTTAACACCTTTCCAAATAGCGCATTGCGTTTTATATACGTTCAAACGGAATGGAGAATGAATGGAGCATTGTGCCTGGAAATAACCTCTACTATAACTAAATAACCCGATTTTTTAAAAATTTGGAAACATTTACGGAGTTCTGATCGGCCAATAAAATGTGACGTCACTACCGGTCACTATGTCAGCATAGACTAGTACAGCCTGGCACCTGGATCCGGACATCTGTTTAACAAGTGGATAGAGACATATAGATTAGATTGATGGGTAGAATCGTGTAGAAAATTTATCTGGATCCGTGTTGTGCGTCAATAAATATTCGTTAAATCAACACAGATAGTAAATGATCAGCAGCTCTGCTCTAAGGGATAAATTAATATTGGTTTTCGTGATTAAGTGCAAATGAAATATTCAGTCTATATGGGACCCGAGTAGCGAAAATGCGAGCATACAAATCTAGCTTTTTCTCTGAGCTTATCATCACAACTCGTCCAGCATCAGTTGCAGCGATAACCCAAAATGTTCCAGAAATTTTTTGTAAATATTATAATTTCCACAATAACTAAATTAGTTTGATCTCTTCTCTCCAAATCTCCTAATATGTGTTTTTTGTTGATTTTTCTTTTTCGGTGAATCCTTTAAAGCTCTTTGCTTGCGTCTTGGCTGTGATGGCCGTCGTCTATACCAACTCGGCACCCACTGAAGATGAACCCGTTAATACCGACGAGCCGGTAGACCAGTGGCAGAATCTCAAGGAGGAATTGAAAGGTAATTAAAGATAAATAAAATGGAAAACAAGTTTTAATACTATAAAGCAGATTTTGCTGTTTACAAAGCTCAGAAACTGCAAATGTAGCTTCACCGCAATTACAAATTCAGTGCGTCAAGAGGTCGACCGGTGTGGAACCAATCGGCGCAAATAATGGGGAATTGATTTATCTTGATAGACACGATGTCGGTTGTCTTGGTAACGAATTCCTCCAACGTTTTCGTTTCATCAGGAGTGGTGATTTCCATTTCTACTACTGTTACACTTGTTGTCAGTTTACTTTTTTAATCTAAGCTAGTTGTGTGGTTGGTATGCAGGGAGATTCTCTTTAACTGTATGGCATCCAGTGGCCTATGCTTCCTTGCTTATTTTTAAAATAATATCAATTATATGAATTACTGACTTACCAAATGTTAATTGGTGATGACTGCATGCTTTCTAGGGATGTTGAATAAACAAATAGAATCAGCCACGGATTGTTTATCTGAAGGCTCAAGGGTCAAGGCTGAAGGTGCTGTTCTGGTTGACTAGCAACTAGCTAGCATTGATGCGTTTCCCTTGATTTTTCCTCTAGAAGATGATAAAAGAGAAATAATTTAACTATTATATACTGAAATTATTAAGCACATAAAGCAAAACATAATGTATTCAAGATGCAAATGAAATTTGAACAAACACCAGCAAAAATTTGAAGAACTTATTCGTGGTGTAAGATTTATAGTCATTTGCATACCTTCACATCGCTTCACATGTCTCTGGTTGGAAGTGCAATTGAAATTCCTTTGAATCCCAGATGAAGTGGGTGTAATGGTGATTGTGAAATGTGAATCATTTGTCGAGTAACTTACAGGCAACAGTCCAACATCAGCAGAACATCAGGGATGTGTAGGCCTATAATAAAAGTAATTTACACAAATACATAGTTCCTAATTCCTATTTAGTATTTACTCCACCCAAAATAAAAAATTCGTTTTTTAGAATCATTTCACAATACTACAGAGTGATAGAGACAGAGACAGACAATGCTCCATTCTCCACATGGCCTACTCTAGTAACGGCCTATAGGCTGGCTATCCCTGTGTTGCCGAATGATTCCCAGCCCCTACCCCTTCCCATCCCCTACTTTTCATAGCCAGAGGGCCAAAAGTTATCTTGAGATGTTCCACTTTCCAAACCATCTTTCCACCGTTTGGGTGCCTGTGTGTCTGACTTGCATTCCGCCATGGTCAGAATCCATTGGAAATAAGCGATTGATAGTCTAGTGGTTAAAGGGATGGTTTCCCACAAGAGAAGTAAGAAGTTCAAATCTATGTAAATCATAAAAATTTTTTCATAATTTTTCCTTGTTTTTTCTTTACTTTTAAAGGGAATTAGATGGAATGCCTAGATTCTGTAAAAAATGCGAGTTTTTTCACATTTTTAATTTTTTAAAACAAAATCTGAATTTGTTTTTTTTTCTAAGTCCTTGCCAAAGAAAGCAAATTCAGATTTTGTTTTAAAAAATGTGAAAAAACTCACATTTTTTACAGAATCTAGGCATTCCATCTAATTCCCTTTAAAAGTAAAGAAAAAACAAGGAAAAATTATGAAAAACTTTTTATGATTTACATAGATTTGAACTTCTTACTTCTCTTGTGGGAGACCATCCCTTTAACCACTAGACTATCAATCGCTTATTTCCAATGGATTCTGACCATGGCGGAATGCAAGTCAGACACACAGGCACCCAAACGGTGGAAAGATGGTTTGGAAAGTGGAACATCTCAAGATAACTTTTGGCCCTCTGGCTATGAAAAGTAGGGGATGGGAAGGGGTAGGGGCTGAGAATCATTCGGCAACACAGGGATAGCCAGCCTATAGGCCGTTACTAGAGTAGGCCATGATTCTCCATAAGGATTCGTGTTCGTCTGAGCAGTCTCCCTTGCTAGCACTACTGACTCCTTGTGGATTTTTTAAGAAACATGTTTGAACACGTTTTTTTTTCCAAGTCCTTGTCAAAGAAAACTAATTCAGATTTTGTTTTTAAAAATGTGAAAAAAACTCGCATTTTTTTTACAGAATCTAGGCATTATATAGGCATATTTCGCTTTCAAAATATAGAAAAAACAAGGAAGAATTTTGTAAAGAAATTAATGATTAGTAAGTTTTGAAACTAGGAGCTAGGACTACTCCCATAATAATTTACAAATGTAACGCTATACCCATTAGCTTGCCAATCGTTCAATTTTTCCTTTATAATCGCTAAACATAACACCTTTTTGGGAGTAAACAGCACTTCAGTAAAGCCACGCATGGTGACAGCCCTGCATATAAAGGAGAGCTATTCTGTAACGTCCGCAAATCACAAAATCACGTGATCTCGAACATTGAGAAAATGCTGGGAAACATCTGACGTGATCCCAACCCTACTTACCCGCTAAAGGAGTGAAAAACATCTATGGACGCCGTCTTCTGGAGTTGACAGTTGACCAACCTTTTCCTTAATGGCTCTGGCTCAAGGCTGGGGACCCTTACACGAGGGCAACTTCGCGGGCGCGGATAAGGGGCCCGTGACCGAAGTTGAAAATCACGTAATACGAAATAAGAATCTGCCGAGACAAGCAGCTGAAACGCGAAACTCGAAAAGTAGTTGCAACGTTGTCAAGAAAAATTTCTTTTTCACGTTCAGCACTGATTGCGCAAGAAAGGCCCTAAGCAAAAAAGCCCGACTTTCCACTATGTATATACTTCGGGTCCGTGTGGCGTGTCGTTTAACTTACTTCGCGGTGGTTTTCAAGTGTTTCGCACGAAGAAAAATAGTGATATGTTGCTGTGTTTACGTCATCAAATAAATAGGAAGACAATTTTTAAAAAGATTATTCTATCGGACCATAACATCCGCGCAAAAGCGACGCTGAAAAACCTCAAACGCGCAAACAACTTGTCATCGGTTTGTTGAGGCTTGGTTGTTCAGTTTAGTTTTCTTCGGGCATTAGTATTCGCCCTGTGGACTTTGGGTAAACTATTCGTTTCAATAGTTCGACATTAGGAAATTAAAATAGCATAACAACTTACGCTATTATTACCTTATAGATTTTTAAAACACAAAATGAAAGCATTATGACTACGATCAAGAATGCGCATAATTGATTTAACTTTCTATCTTTCTTTTTCCATGACCAAATGGCCTTGAATAATTATAGCAATTTAATTCATTTATTGATACGCATTTCTTGCTGCCAACAACATATCCTATGCATATCCTTCACCTTTCAGAAAATAATAAACTGAATAACAATAACCGACAATAACCGACAATAACCAACCAAACCGTGTAGGAATAGGCTCACGCCATATCAACGCGGTTCTTTCAATGTTTAAAGGGATAACATCTTGGAGAAGTCGATGCCTGGAATATTTCTGCACGGTGTTAATCTGTTGAATGATCTGAGACAAACGAAGAAATTTAATGAAGGTAGTAGCCTAATTCGCGCGAAGAAATTTCGGTCAATTGAAATTAGAGATCAAGTCATACGTTATTTTTAAAAAAAAACTAATCCTTAACAATAAAATTAATTCAGTTTAAAAATTCGTACTCGTTGGGAGTGCGGAAAGCTTTAGGTTGGATTTGACCTATGGTGCCATCACTGTTGTCGCAGATAATTCGCGCCAAAGAAACTTTTTGAATTTCTGCCAGTTGACCTGATTGTAAAATTGAAAAAATCAAAATTTGTCTAGGCATAAATGTAAAGACAGTCAAAGATTAACGGAGTTATTTCTTTATGTATTAAATTATATACCTGAACTGAAGCCGGTGGGTTGATTGACAAAGAAATTGTAGAAGTAGCGATCGGTCCGCCTCAGATTCGAGAACTGATGTGCGAAGATATTGGCGAATGTGGGGCCGAGCACAGCGTCCGGCATTGGGTATTCGGTCACTCCACCGATAAACAGGTCAATGTCTTCTACGGATTCGTACACGGATTTCATTGCATTGACAACCTATTATACGAACATGCCATTATAAGTAAGACTAAAAAGGAATTGATAAAAATAAATAAAAAAAAGACCCGATGCCTCAAATAATTTAGAACACGATTGCTAAAAATAGTTCAAAAATTTATCCTCACTTGCTGCGGTATTAACGGAAGCAGTTTTTTGAATCTAGAAGGTACAGGTCGTCCAAAGAAAGCCAACATTTTAGCATATGTTGGCAACCCGTGATCTCTTCCTCGTTGAATATTGAGAGCTGTCAGATCAAACCCGAGTGATGCCCCTTTTGGCCTATAGATAAAGTGAGCGAAACCAACAACTTCGTCTGCGTTTTGACCGCTAAATTGATTTATCTTATTATAGCTAAGAGCTGTTTACTTGAAAAGTTGACTGGTAATGTCGAAAGCGAAAGAGCTGTCCACTTCTTCGGCAGGTACTTGGAGAAGTCCACGGAGAGCACTATCCATGAAATTGGAACTTAAGATCCGAAAGGGTTCATTGAACGAGTCCGAGAGTTGGTAACTCTTTCTGCTTTCCTGTCCGTCTCTCTGCAACAGTCTGATCAAATTTCAAACGTTACAAATGAGCAGTAAGAGTCGAAAAAATAAACGGCTTGGGTGACATCGATATACCGTATGAAGCTCCTCAATTGAGAGTGGCCCATTCGGAAGGCGGCAGTGGAGAACTCGGTAAACACGGCCGGATTCCCAGTGTTTGAATAGAAATTTTCAGAATTAACTTTGGCAGCCATCGTAGGACCTAAAAACAAAAAAAAAACATTAAAACATTGAAATTGTTTACCAAATAATAATATCTAAAAGTAAAATAAATGTTGCACCAATCATGACGGGTAAGTATTCGTTGTAAATAATGTGTTGCATTTCAGCGATAACAATCCGCCGCGTGTGTTGAAAATAAAACTCATCCGTCTGACCCGGAAAAATTGTAAACAAATTTTCAGCGATGCGATTGTGTTCGCGAAGCCAAAGGGTGTGCATGACTGTAAGTAGCGGCTGTTCGTTCACTCTGCTGTCGCCTAATATTTTAGATCAATAAATTATTAAGGTCTAATAAAAGGTCTATTTTAACCTACTGCTGAAGCAATATGTTACGTTTAAATATCACATTTTTTTGTTTTTTTGTTTTTTTGTATAAATAAGGAAACATACCCGCATCAAAACAGGTTACTATTCCTGGACAGTTGCCCAAAGGCAGCATTTGACGACCTAAATTGCTGATGGAAGTCCTCATCCGACCTCTACCAGATGTCGGATCTCGCAAGGACTTGGCTTTTTCGGCTGTACTTCCGTAAACGTTCGAGCCGTCGATCCAGTGTGTTAAAGCGTTGATCTATTTGATGACAAAATAACATGAAAACACACTGACAATTTGATGCGCTATTAGGGAGTTAAATGAAGAATTTGACCTGTGATCGCATTCGGGGAACAGATCCGTCCAAATTATTTCCGAATGTCGAGCGAATGAAATTCATGCACTTTACTTGGCCGTTACCCAATGGATTGAAAACAGGATCGTTTCTTGGAATGCCAATGGGGAGACATTCAGGGTGAGGAGGCGCCACATTGTCGCCAGTTGGTTCGGACGAACAGCACAGAAATGCGGATCCATCACCTTATTCCACCCGAAATTGCAAAATAACATTTCATATGATAACAAGAAAAAATTCACAATATTAAGCCACTGTACATTTGTCGAAAGTTGGAGTAGACGTTAGGTCGTGATCGAGGAATTGGCCCCATTGCATCGTCAGAAGAGAAACGTCGAGACGGGGGAAACTGTTGTTGTTCAAAACTGAAGTGGAAATGAGTCGGGCACTGGGCAACGGACTACGCGTTAATTTGCTCCTTCGAATAGTCGCCACACCTTTGACATTTGAAAGCATACATGAAATAACATACAAATGAGAGTTACATAATTTCAACGAGGAGATGCCAGTGAGGTGGCAGGCCCCTTTACCGTCTTGGTGCTTTTGGCCATTAAATCATTCCAGTGTTGTTCCTCTGACAAGATAGTGAAAACGTTTAAAATGACAAACGATATGACTACATTTTCAAAGTTGAAACTATAATTATTGATAATGGAGCACTAAAACAGTTCAAGAAAACTTAGAACGAAGAATATGAAAATGTTGTGCTTATTACCATCTGTAAAATTAACAAAATTGTTTTCCACATTAACTTGTGAATTTTCTGCAAGAACAACACTGAAATGGTTTGCTGAAAATAACTTCTGTTTTTTTTCATAACTTAGATTATTAAGGAATTTATAGATCCAAAAATATAACTTGAATCTCTGAAAGCAAAAAGAGCAAAAAGTGAAAAAGGAAATGTGATAACCAAGATGTTTTTGAACACAACAGCATTGCTTTTCCAGATTGACTTGAAACATTAAA
This sequence comes from Daphnia pulicaria, assembly GCF_021234035.1. NCBI lineage: Eukaryota > Metazoa > Arthropoda > Branchiopoda > Diplostraca > Daphniidae > Daphnia > Daphnia pulicaria. The sequence goes on along the minus strand of NC_060919.1, from coordinate 985,053 downwards.
AAGAACTTAACAATACATTTAAGAATTTTACCTTCATCTGAATTTCGAATCTCATCTTTTGCTTCTTAATCCTAAACGTCCTTAACTTCGTCTCGATTGACGATTTGTAACCAACAAAGACTAAAGCAGACGACACTTTTCTTTCTACCCCTTCCCTTAATCCAAATTCCAAACTGCATAAACGATAAAGCGGTTTTCTCACCCGCGTTTGAACTAATATTTGAGTTTGAGAGTATCAAATATAATTCGTCTCAACAATTACACTAAGTAGTCCATTGTGGACTAAGTAGTCTACAGACAAAATATAAAATAAATGCATGAGATACTCATTTGACTCACCGTCATCATAACCTTCGCTCGGGTTGAAAACGAGTCGGTTAAAAATGGTACCGGATTTCCCGAACGCTGGAACTCCGACGTTGTTACACGTCCCATCAAAAGTGCGAAACTTGGAGTTAAAGTCGCAAACTTGCCTGTCGCTGCCATCGTTTCGAAAAGTAGACGACCGTTCAAAATCTCCAATCTTCTCGGCTGGGATTCCCAACCTGAGATGAATTTAAATAAATGTTTACCAGAATTTTCTCAAATAGAAGAAATTTAATTTTCACTTGTCGCTCAGGTACTGCCGAGCCACCAGATAGACAGCGGCTTCTTTCGACTGGGCTATCGCTTCCGGGTTGTATCGCTGCGGATTGAAACGACGCGAGTGATACTTTTCATCGGCTCTACTCGTTCCATGATGATGGCTTCTATTGCGATCAACTTCCAATATCTGGGCTTCCAGTTGTTCCCATTTCGTTACGTACTCTTGGCCAATCCGTAGAGCTTCCTGAAATTCTTCTTCGGTTATAGCTACTTCTTCCGCATGCAGCTGTGTGAATTTATAATTTAATCAAATAAACTATAAGTTAACTTATTTTGTTAAGTTTCTTACCAGTGAGCATACGCAAATGACGAGGAATAGCGCAACGAAGCAAATGTTAGGATAATCAATCATCATGCTTGCATTACAATTAGAGATATAGTTGACTGGTGAATTATTTTTCACCTCGCTGTTATATAGCTATAGGACGTTTCTGCTACAAAAGTTATATAGCCTACATAGGCCACACATGTTCGATACCAATATGGCGCATAATAAACAATATATCCCCCCCCCCCCCCTAATATCCCGCCAATAAAATTCACCGAGTAAACAAAACAAATGTTTTATTAGCTGTTCAATTCCATTTCCTATATTCTCGGATTGGATGGAAAAGCTAAAACGGAATGAGAATGACGTCAAGCGACCAAACAGAGCCGCCATGCAAAAAGTATGTTTTAGTAGGGATGGAACAGGTTACAGGTGTTGCTTATTTGACTCAAATAATCCGGTGCCTTATTTGAACTAATTTTTACACTGTCAGATGCTGCTATATATATATAACGTACAGTATAGCAGCATATACGTAACGAAATGAATACGAATGAACATTTGAAAAATTATTTTGGATATTCAACTTGTATTATATAGTACTGTACAAAAACGACAAACACAGAATCAGGTTAAAAGAGTTAATAAACATCTGTCGAATCCCGCCAATATAAAATTCCCCAAGTAAACAAACCAAATGTTTGATTAGCTGTGCAATATACTATTTCCTGGATATACTAGGTCCCTCTCGGATGGGATGGAAAAGCTGAAACGCAATGAGAATGACGTCAAGCGACCAAACAGAGCCGCCATGCAAAAAGTATGTTTCAGTAGGGATAGAACAGGTTAGTCAACAGGTGTTGCTTATTTGACTCAAATAATCCAGTTCGTTATTATTTGAACTCCGGGTTCGTGTCGATCAAACAAACAAAAAATTATTATAGCGCTAGCTCCTGTATACCTTATGAAATAAATACGAATGACAATTTGAAAAATTATTTCAGAAAATTCGACTTGTATTACGACATTTTTAACAATCAGGTCACCAGCTGTTAACCATCACTCAACCGAAAAGAATAGCACTGATCACAGCTATACAGATGACGATGATTCCGGCCAAGATCAGAGTCCATTTAGCAGCCCTGAACTTGGCCTTTTTCTTGATGTGGGTGGTTGTCTTGACGAAGATGGTCGCTTGTTTTTCCAGCGCTTCGGCCCGCTCGAATAATTCATTCAGTCTGTGGCCACGATCTAAGATCCTTTTCGTATTTTCTTTCATAACGTTAAGCACGTCATCCACTTGTGCATTTACTTGATCCAACTGGGATTTCATTCCGTTACTTTTCATCAATGCTGACATTTTGGTAGAACAAGTTAACTCCGCTTAATTCCGTTTGTGGGTGCACTGTTATATAACATTGACTCGGCTGCAATCGTTTGGCATGTGACATAAAATTTGGTTTTTATGGCCAATAAAATATAAAACGCGACTTTATTTGAGATACTGGTATGAATTTCGATTCAAAAACCTTTTTCACATGTTATTCAATCATTTTTAACCGTAACTTATGTTTGATGAAATAAATAAAAGACGAAATGTAAATCATTGATCCCTGTCGATCAGCTGTCCTTATCGATTCGATCAAGTTCTCGGTGTGCTATTAGCCGAAAGGAGATGTGTGTTTTGTGAATAAGCCGCTAATTTTATTTTATTTTTTAAATGGAAGTTAAATATTCGAGTTCTTAGTAATACAGAATACAATTCCGTTAGGAAAGTATATTACTCGGAACCTTGGAAATTGTGGGCGTTCGCCGGGGCTGGTGGGATTTCAACAAGAAATGTCCTGAAGGCCAAATAACAAAAAAATATGACGATCAAACGTTGCAATCGTCTAATTTATTTTTACTTGGAAGAAAGGCGTCATATACCTACAATAACAAAAATGAGAAACAGTCGAGGACATGGGAATTGGGAAGGTTGGGCTTCATATCAGTTGATGTTTGCCGTTCGTCACCGACACTTGTGTTTCGTGTTTTAGTCTTGATTTAAGTGAATAAGGTTTTCGAGTGATATATATTGCTATGGAGGCTGCTGAAGGAATAATCGAAAGTCACTACACCAGGATTTCAATGCTGGGACGAAATGATATCCAACTGGGTGACTTTTACAATTACCGCAACGACCGCGTAGTCAAAGGTAAAATGTTTAATCAAATATAACCTCAATTTTATTTGACGAATCTTTTATATTTAGGAAATCAGCTGGAGGGCAAATGCTGGCCCAATCGAAAGATAGAGGAATACCTATTGGAATTCAATCATTCGAAATCGTACAACAAATTGGAGCACATGAATTTAGACGAGCATTCGCAGGCCAGCGTCGTCGGGGATCTCATCGACGAGTATTGCGGATCCAGCCTTTACTTAAACGAGCGATGGAAGGTGACGGAAGCCACCGGGACAATAATTTGCCGGCTCCAGACGGGCAAAATCTTTTTAGACATGTCGATATTCGTCAAAAATGAAGGCCCTCACTTCCCCAGTGACGAGAAGGAAATCCGGAAATTCATCCAGTCGTCGGATGCCACTCACGTCGTGGTGGGACTCGTTTACGGGTTCGAATCCTATTGTGTCATCGCCAAGGATCTCGACGACGACCAAGATGACACCCGGAAAGAGGAAGAAGAGAAATTATCCGAATTGGCGGCCCAGTTTGTCGATGGGCTGAAAGATGGCCAGGATCCGGATGATTTCCGGCAGCAGTTCGACAAAGAAGAGATCCATCAATTCAATCAAATTAAATGTCGTCTCTACGCTGATAACCAGAAGCGCTGCCAACGCAAGTACGGCGTCTTTGACGTCTACCAAATGTGGTCGAAAATCCTGGCCGGCCAAACCGACGACTTCACCATCGCCGCTATCGTCTGTCCCATCCGAATCATCGTCGATCCTTTCAACAGTTTCCCCGATGAATTGTTCGATTATTATTACGACACGGAATCGAAATTGATTGTCCAGTGTTATTTCCACCTGTTTGAAGTGAGGAGGATTCTTTCCAGGATGAACGCCAATCGTTTCGTTTCGAATAAGAAATCCCTGAGGCAGTTCCGGATGGCCATCAGGAAATACCAGGAACTGATGAAGAAGAGCATCAAACACGCCATACTGGAGGCCCGTCGAACTATCGACGACGACGATGAAATTGTGAGGATCATTGACATTTGTAACACTCACCCAGTGTTTAGACCTGGCCAGTTGAAACGCTGGTTGAACGACAAGCAAGTGGAATGGGAGATGACCGAGAAAATGGCCAATTTGTCCGGGATCAGCTTTTTGCCCGGCAGGAAACATTTGAAAAAAGCCCTGGCCGACACGTTTGACAAGAAATTTTCATTAGTGTTGAATATTCCGCCGCTGGATGAGAAGACGAACGAGAGACTGGATGCGATGCGGGATTACGTGGAAGCTTCGGTTAAATTAGTGGCCGTCGCCGATGAGGAGCAAATGATGGCCTATTACAACAATCCTTGCTGGTACATGGTCGAACGTAAGCGGAAGCTGGTGGTGGATGAAATCCGCCGGATGGCCGATTACGTGAGAAGAAATCAAGACGACAAGAGCCAAGTCCAGTTCTTCATTACAACCAACTGCGATGATGCTGGACAGGATTTTCGGTGGCACTATTCCGTCTACGAGTCTGAAAATCTTTTGAGCGACACACTAAGTCAATTGCCTGGCCCGCCCACCAATGTGAATTATCAAACCTTGTCCAGCACTGAAGCTGGAAATAGTAACAGTCCGACTTCGATCTCTGGACTTTTGAAATGGGACTACCAAGACCTGACGGGCATTCCCTACCACTTTGTGGTCCAGTACCGACTCAAGGACAGTTTCTGGACCGATTGTTGGCTGCAGAAGACGACCAGCAAAGCGGGTGAATCTCAAATGGCCGTCAACTTGTTTTACGATCGATCGAGAGTGCTGGAATTCCGGGTGGCAGCCGACACTTGCATCGGCCGGAGTGAATTTAGTGAAATTGTCGAGTCCCAAATTTTACACGACGGCCATTTTGAAATGGCTGGAGAAATGAATGAGAAGCCGGAAATGTCGGATGAGGAACCGTTGTTACCAGATAATAGGATCCCGAACGATCATCCGAGTGTGGGTTTACTTTCTCTTTTAGGTCTTATTCAGACTAATTCCGAACTAGAGAGAAAAGCGGATGCGGTTTTACAGCAGCCGGATGCTCCAGCCCCGGCGGAAGAAATTAATCCGTCGGTTGATACGCAAGTTGGGAGAAAATCGGACGATCAAGAGGAGGATGAAGTTTCGGCTGTTCAATTCAAGTCCAGAAATTATGTTAATATAATTGAGGAATACTACGATCCTGACGAGGATTCTGACAACGGATTTGAGCATTATAGTGTATGAATGTCGCTTATTAGGTGTCAAACGTAATGAAGGCCATATTCTTATATCTCTCAGCAGCGGGTTGATATTATTTCTGTTGACTATTTGATGTATTCGACATTATTATTATCGTGAACGAACGTGACTTTACACAAATTACTTATTTTTTTTTTCAAATGTCGGTTGGCTATAAATAAATTTTCTTTCTATTTGCGCTTTACAGTATTTTATAACACACTAACTTTGAAATCGTCCAGTTAAATAATGAAATTAGATGAACTATTGACTTTAGCACTTGCAGAGTAGACAATTTGTTTAATTTTTATTTTGACTTTTTAACTTTCAACCACAAAGAATAATTGAAAAGCAGTTGTATTCATAACTAGAAATCTTAGCGCTCATTGTTAAATGATTTATGTACGTTGAGGTTCGAGTTCGGTTGTACAACAGAGCAGCGTGTTTCATCAATCATCATATTGAAGATTATTTTTTCATTCTCCCCTTTCCCTTCTCACGTTGATCTATACAGCATTGTATGGAGATTTTCGAATGAAAATACAACCATAAGAATAAATTCCTGTGATTAAAAGATTTATTGTTGCTGCTATTTATAGCATATCTGTGTGTATTTCCGGGTTATGGATTTGTGGAGCGCAATGTTAGATTGCTTGTGTTAGTCTCTCATGAGTCTTTGAACATTGAAGATGCCGATCATCGACAACGAACTTATTGGTGAGGGAACTTCATGTGAATTCCAAATTCCCAATGTCCCTCTTGGTATTTTTATCGAAACGTCAATTCGAAAAAATGTTGAAGCCCACGGCAATTCAAAATGGCTAGTAAGTTAAGCGGTTTTCTACCTTTAAAAATAATTAATCGCCAATTTGAAGTAATATTATTTACTTTGAATTTATTTAGACGGATGTTTCGACAGGTAAATCGATGAATTACCATCAATTGTTCCAGGGCATGAGATCAGTGGCATCCGGGCTGCGCAAGAGAGGCTTCCAGACGGGTGACAAGTTAGTTGTGATTGGTTCCAACTTTATTGAAATTCCTTTGATGTCACTGGCCGTTTGGCGAGCCGGAGGCTCTCAAGCCTGTCTCAGCGTGAACCTGTCTCACGGTAATCAAATCCCCTCTAATGATTTAATAGAAAATGTGCAATTTTATTAAATGTTTCGTTTTTACAATTAAAAATCAAAGATGCCATTGATCATCGCATGAGAGAGATTGGCAACAAGTTTGTACTAACCGATTACGCCAGAGCTGGTCGGATCGTTGACGTTGTCAAAGGATTGGATTTCGTTCGAGAAGTTTTTGTGATTGGAGATAACCCAGTGACTGGCTGTACCCAATTTAACGAGTTGCTACAAGACCCCGGAGATGGTACAAACAAATCCTAACGTTTTGAAGGTGAATTTTAAAAACTTCTTATTCATTTATTGAAAGAATGTCCTGAAAATCTGGATGATGTCGACATGAGTTCTATGGCCTGGCTTGCTTATACCAGTGGGACAACGGGATTGGCCAAATGCGTCGTTATGCCACATAAAACAGTCGTTGGATCGTTATCACGTTTTAAGTGAGTTGTTCACGGTTTTCCAAATGAGTGATTATTTAATCTACTATCAGCATTAATATCTTTCGTCGATAATGTAACATAGGCCATCGGATAATCAAGTTGGCACCAAATTTCTTTTTGTTAATCCAATGAACAACACTTATGGACTCTCACTGCTGCTAGGGATGACACTTGGGTGTCGTGACATCTACTGCTTGTCGGATTTTAGTGAAGACAATTTACTCTCTGCCATTCAGCAATTCAAGGTAGATAATAAAAATCCTATTTAAAAAATATTCAAACTGTTCTTATGTTCCGTTCTATTTATCTGTGAAAGCCGGTAGCAATAAGCTTGTTTCCGGCTCACATCGCTTGGCTTTGCAAGCATCCGCATTTGAACAAATTCGACTTGTCGAGCGTCAAGACCGTTTCCATCGCGGGATCGTCCATTAATCCTGCGTACGAGCGCCAGATATTCGACAAGCTGCCCAACCTGCTCTTCCTTAATAATGTAAAGAAAATTTCAAATGCAATTGAACATGATTTAATTATCAATTATTAAATTATTATTAGATATTTATTTATTATTTAATAATCAATGAAATTATTTCTTACTATATTTATGTGTACGACGAAATAATGCAGGCTTACGGTATGACCGAAGTAGGGTTGACTTGCCAGCATCCTTCACCAACAGACTGGGCACAGTTGGACAAATCACAAGCTATAGCAAGTATTGATTATAGGCCTGGCGTGACCCGCGAAATTGAAATAATAAAAGCGCTATTAATTCATTTAAAATTGATTATCTAAAGGGCACATTTTTCGTTCGGTTGGAATAGTGGGACCATTCTGCAAACTCAAGGTGATTAATTTTTTAAAATTGGAACTGAACTTTTAATAATGCTCGTAAATATTCCAATAAAAATTAATTAGGTGATTGACTGCGACACGGGTGAGAAACTCGGCCCGAATCAAGTGGGGGAGATCTGCTTGCAATCGCCTTTCATGTTGAAAGAATATCTCAACAGACCGAAGGTAAATAAAAAATAATTTCAATAACAAATCGTGACTTTGCATTTATGATGTTACAATAACGTGAATTGGTGCTGCGCAGGAGACGGCTGAATTCATTAGAGGCGGATGGGCCCATACTGGCGATAAGGGCTACTATGACGAGAAAGAACACGTTTACGTCATAGGCCGCTACAAGGAACTCATCAAGTATCGTAATATCCACGTAAGAATAAATCAGAATTATTTATAATAGTCAATAACCGACCGAATTAATTAAATTATGCCATGCAGGTGGTGCCTACCAACGTTGAAAAATACTTGATGGCCCATCCTGCTGTCGAGGATGCGGCTGTGGTTGGACTTCCGCACGACATTGACGGCGAATGGCCGTTGGCGTTCGTCGTTTTGTCACCTGAGACGCACGTAACGGCCGAGGAATTAATCGCTTATATGAACGGTAACAACGGTGAAACGAAATATCTGAGGAGAAATTCTCGGTAATTTAATTGGGATTTAATTTTTTAAATATTAATACAGAGAAAGTTATGGACGAAGAAAAATTGCGGGGTGGAATACGATTCACCAACAAAATTCCTCGAAACGATTTGGGGAAAATAATTCGGCCGGAGCTGATGAAATTGCTGCAGTTGTAACGATATAAAACTTCAGAATCCTTTGTCAGAGGGTATTTTTTAAAAAGCAAGTTAGTGTCACGTCAGATATATATTTTTAAAATACAAATGCGATCAGCCAAACTGAATTTTGCCAACTTCATTTAAACTTCAATATTAGTGTCTAGCGACCACGATTTATCTTTGCGTCTAGCTTTTTCATGTGATGGGTTTATTTAGTTGAGATGTACAGACATAAGAATATAAAAGTAACCATAGCAACGGGGGTTTAGCGGGCTTAGCTCAATTGACATTGACCGTATTATACGAAATTTGTTTAGATATTTATTTTCGTCGTTTTCTTATCAATCGCATTCTCGAGCAATGATTAGCTAGAAAAGGTTCCTTGTTACATATCGCACCGGAAATCGCATTACTGTTCGAATCAATAGGAGGAAGTACATTCTTAATGATATAATCGGGTCGATTCAATATATTAGCAGTTCATAGATAGCTCAGAGGCCTAGAGCGGTGGAATAAGTTGGGCTGTGATATAAACGGCCCTGCTTCCACAGGACGCAGGTTCGAATCCTGCTCTATGGACTTTAAATTCGAATTTATTCGAATCTTTTTTTTTTCTCTATTTTTATGCAAATTCCATTTAATTTTTCACTGAATTTTAATTAAATATGCACTTTAAATGCCGTCAAAATCACTTTAGAAAAATTCGATTTCATTTGAAACCTTCTCTCATGCTGTAGCTATGAAATAAGAAAACGTTTCAATAGCATAAACGCTGTCGGTGGCGCCACCGTGCAATTTGCATTTTTGGGTTGAATCGAATGAATAAAATGAATGGACTATTGGACTGTAATAATCGACAATTTAGGGAACAAACAATGGCCTATGACGCGACGGTAAAGGCAACATTTATTTCGTGAAATCTGTCGTCCAATTGCGCATCCATGTTTGTCATCGAAGAAGTTTTTCTTATTGCAATAAAAGTGTTTATGTAAAATTTAGCTATTTACATAGTTCGTAGATAGCTCAGAGGCCTAGAGCGGTGGGATAAGTTGGGCTGTGATATTAACGGCCCTGCTCCCACAGGACGCAGGTTCGAATCCTGCTCTACGAACTTTCGATTCGTTTCGAATCGATCTTTTTTTACTTTTTTATGCAAATTTTGTGCAAATTTTATTTCCATTTCTGAAATAAGGACATTATAATGTCGTCGAAAAGACTTGAAATTTTTTGCACTGTATGACTTAATGCTGGAGAACTTCACATTTAGTTTTTAACTGATATCTGTCTTACAACAAAATTATTGATCTAATGAATTAACGAAACCAATAAACGACACATTTTGGTCTTTATAATTATCTTTATAATTTTTTTTTTTTCTAAATCTAACCTAGAGCATGTATACATCCCATGTACATCTTGATTAACTATTTATATACCGTGAACTAGATGGAAAATTAGATTGGTTAAAAATAAAATATCATGCTACAATAGTTCCCTTTGTTTCAGTATTTCCGATAGTGTTTACGATAATAGCTTTAAGTGTAGCATGTGAATAACTCAGTATGCATATAGGGTTGGGGACTTGGGGTAAATAAATCGATTCAGACTGGGTCCATAACATTAGTCCAATTCATGCAACACATTCGACAAGTTGATTTGTTCCACACTCTGCCTAATTTATATTTAGAAATATCGACAATGGACAAACATTTAAAGCCAATATATTGCGTCGAGAACGTGACACAAAATAACATAACGCTTTGACAGCTAGTATATGCAACAGGTGTAAGAGTAAAATACACCAATATCGCTTTTAACGAAACAGAAATCCTTAAGGAACTCCTAAAGCTGACAAGCGACATGACATCGAAGATAAATCAATTGTCCACCTTTTGAGCCCTGCGCCAATAGTCTCAACGAGCGTTGTCCTCTTGTTACAATTCACATCCATCGTGAATCCTTCCGCAGTCTGCAGAATGACCCCTACGGCGACTACCAAAATCAGCTAAGTTCTACATTTTCAACTGTCAGTTAATTTTCAAAATTATACTTCCACTTTAAATATTCAGAGTGAACACATCGTTTATTGTGAACTAATAGGCCTAGTACATTCAATTCAAAAAATAAGGTAGCAAGTGAAATGATTCACCTTTCGCTCGGTATGAACTAATTTAATACTACCCACTAGACTTGCGTAACATAGAAAAATGTCATTAAAATATATTTAAAAAATCCTACATGCAATGCTACAAGATCGAAAGGATGCTAAACTAACAAGAGAATATATTGACTGTTGTAGGTGTTACCCAAGAATTGAAGATTGAAACATACGAAGATCAGGGGTCGACATCTGCAAATAGATGAGAATTTAAAATTGTATAATTGTTCATAAGATAGCTAATAAATGAAAAACTGAATATGCAAGCCCCTCAGAAACAGAGCAACAATCCCATCAATTGGCTTTCGGCAGATTAGTCTGAATTGAGTTTTGCAGTCAGCCCGTAAAAGGGCAAACCACAACCCGCAAATTATACTCAAAATAGCAAGCTACAGAAGCAGTTCCAATCGAAATGGAGGTCTTCGCCTAGTCCTAATGGACATCATGGGACTAACGACACACCAATTGATATTCTTTCTATTCCCCCGCGCCTTTGCGAAAAGACTGCCCGGCTAGAGCATCACTCTCCGACAATGAGAAAAGCCTCGTCTCAGACCTTCCCGAGGGTTCCAGTGAGCAATGCAAGTACTCCGTGAATGACCCCCAAGTGCAGGATTACCGTAAGCCAAGACGGGAAGAGCCCAACTCATCACAGGGGATACACATTTGCTAATTTCAATTCACATCAACTAACAAATGACAATAAACAATCAATTACCTGCCAGAAGAACACTCAACATACACCATGTGGCTGCAATACCAAGAAAGCATCCTGAAATGGAATAATGAAGCAAAGTTAGAAAATTTCAGACAAATATAAAGAATACCCTAATCTTTAAAAAACATACTAAAGTAAACTATCCTCAAAACTATCAGTACAGGTCTGTGGTAATAATCACATCAGAAACATGAATAAAACAATGACAATCACACTTACATTATTCATTTCACACTCCTCAACCTTGACGACCACAAACAATGAACCAGACCATGTGGCCAGCACATCAGCCATCGACTAACCATGATAAAACCTACAAGAAAAGCAAAGATGAACTTCAAATTAGAACTTCTAAAGGAAACAGAATGTATCAGTATCACATACCGCACGTAAAATGTAGTATGAAATGCCAATTGTAAATCTAGGCTATTAGTCAATAACACCATGGCTGCAGAACACTACTGCAAAAGCAAAACACAGTTGAACACGCAAATCATATCCAACTAAATAAACACCAAAACACGCAAATTTCAATATCACAACAGGAAAATGAAGATATACCTTGAACGACATGCTCATAAATCTCTTCTTCAAAAATCATAACTACAAGCTACAAGTCAAAAACTCAGTTTGTCTATTCCACACGACACGACGAATGAAACAGACAAGATGTAACCGGCTTTTACGGACTATGGGTAGTAAAGGGAACGGGAGCCACGGGCTAATTCGTCATGACTAAAGTGCTGCTGTTTTAGTTGTCAAATCGAATTAAACTAAGCGTTAAAATCAAATGAAATCAAACTGATCGACACGCCGTTTGGTGTTGCCTTTGCGGATCTCCCGTAGCGTCTTGTACTTGTCGCGACCCTGCTTGACATTCTCTTTATGCAACCTATCCATGGCCGTCTCTTTGGTCTCGTCCTTGGTGCCGGCCAAATCCTTCTTCAACATCTGCCAAATCAAAATCAAATTAGTTAATTTCAAACCATTTTTCAAAAGACATGAAGCAAAAGAACCTTCAATTGATTCTGGAGACGTTCGTTCTTCTCGGCCAAAGTGAGGCGGTCTTCAACTGGATCGCGGATCGAGTTGATGTCGCTCTCCGATATCAAATCATTGCCCGCGCTGATGTCACCGTTGGGTGTATCTTCATCCTCATCCTCCCCTTCGTCCTGTAAATAAAATGATAACGAAATAAAAAAAAAAAGCTTCTAAACAAATAAATGGACAATCTTATCTCGATAGGGGAAAGCCATGACAAGCAAAAAATGTTTAATCAAATTTTTGGTCCTTACGTGATCGCCTTCGTTGACGTGTTGATGCTGTGAGGTAGTCGTGGCGGCAATAAGGGCCGCTGCAGCCTCTTCTTGCCTCCTTCGAGCCTCTTCCACTTCTTCCTGGAGACGACGAGTCTCGTCGTCCTTGTGTTGAACCTCCTCGGCGATGCGCTGGACCTCGACCTGTTTGGCGCAGATCTCTTCTTCCAGCTTAATCTTCTCGACCATCTCCTTGGCCTCATTGAGCCGCTTCATCATGTTGTGCAGCTCCTTCTGCGACACTTCAAGCTCTTCCTTGGCCTTCAGCAACTGACGGAGTTGCCCCTCGAGGCGACGGATCGTCTCCTGGGCTTCCAGCAACTTGCGCTGCCGGCACTCCACCTCTTCCTGCATCGACTTGAGCCGGTCGGCGTATTCTTGCTGCTTGCGCTCAGCCATTTCACGAGCCTGAATCTCTCGCTGCAACTTCTCGCGCTCCTTCATCTTGGATCGGCGCTCCTTCATCTTGGATCGGCGCTCTTCCTGGGCCTGGGCCTTCATCTGCTGCACTTCAATCGTGTCCGGCTTACGTCGGCGCATGTAGAGCTCGTGGTTGCCCATGCACAGGGCCAAGATTCGCTTGTTGATGCGCGAGCAAGGCGCGAAAAAGACGAAATCCGGAGCTTTCTTGTCGATTGGTTTGATCACAAATTTACGATCGTTGAAAGAAATGTTGCGGATTTCTGACCAAGGGAACCCAATCTTCGGAGTCAATCTACGATAGCAAAAGGAATTCCATTAATCATTTCATTCTCGACACGAAATTTATAGATTTGTATTACTTGTCATCTTTTTCGTAGATGTTGAGTCCGAGAGCGTCAACGCCGAGCCAGAGCTGAGTGCCCTTCTTGTTCTTGATCTCGAAATAATTGACACCGTACATTTCCAGATCTTGAGCCACTTTCAGATATTCCATCATGGCATCCTCCCTGTACAATCATTTCCCAAAAAAAAGAAGAAAAAATTTAACGTCATTTCAAGTTTTTTCGGTAAAAAAGAAAAAAAGTCGAGTTAACGGTCTGCGACCGAGCGAATCGGTCCATGAGATCAGCTCGACTGACCACACGTATGCGGTTTTCTGTGTGTCTCTCACTCGTTCTCTTGTCGGGTTTCCTACCTGAGCATTCCTCCGTGTTCCGCATGCCAGGTAAAGATGCGCATATTCCACTGCTTCCGTGTCAGATTGTGCTGATACATGACTCTGAAATGGAATAACAAAAAAAGATATAGAAATGAGAACACACAAAGAAAGGAAACAAACAAGGAGAGAGAGGGGGGGGGGGGGAGAAAAATAAATAAATAAATTGGATGACATTTGAATGCGTCGGTTTCGTTAGGGTTGCAATTACTACAGTACAGTACCGTTGCGGAAGAAGGCGGTCGTTGGCCAGGTAACCGGAAGAGTGTAGTTCCTTATCGTGATCGCCGTATTTGGCCTGGACGGCATACGAGGCGAGTAGGACCGACGTCTCGGGCGGGCAATAAATGTCGTCCGTCAAGATGGCATTCTTGACCTGCAGGTAAAAGAGCCGCACCGTAATGTCTTGAATCAATTCCTCAGCCACATCTTCCGGGTAGAACTTGGCCCTGAATTTGAACTGCAGCGGACTCTCCTTCTTGACATCTTGATTCAGCACCTGAGGGTGGGCAGCAGCAGCACCAGTAGTAGTAATGGAAAGGGGGCAGGGGAAGATACGTCAAGATAGTAAAAGTAGTTAGTATCAAACATTTCTCACACACACACACACGGCACACACACACACACGGCACACACACAAGAGCATTGCGGCAACAAAATATCCTGCGACCTATTTATTTTCATTTCACGTCCTTTTTTTACTTTCCCAACAGTGTCGACATCAAGCGGATCTAAAGGCTTGTAAAAATGGATAAGAGAAGACGGTGAGCCTACAAGAGCTGCACTACATATTTCGCTTATCTATCTAGGGTCACTATAGTATGCTACACGAGAGACTAATACAACAGCAGCGTATAATTTGCCGTCTGCCTTTTTGATACGATTAACTGTACCTGATCTTGGCAGTAACCTCTGCCCAAAATAAACCTGAATATATCCTTGACATAATCGTTGGGCTTGAAACAATTCAATCAAAACGGGGAATCGGGTGGGAGAAAAAAAAAGAGAGAATATTCCGTTTGAATTATGTAAACTTTGAAATAGTCCCTCAATTATAAATGCAAAAGTATTCCAATGAGAGACAAAAAAAGGAACCAAGGACCGATAATGACAATGTACCTTCTTGTTGAGCTTCAGCCATGTCGAATAACTCTTGCTGTCGGTATACTGGAGTCCAAAGAACCAGATTTCGCGGAGACCGATTGTCTTGACAACTTGGTCAAACAGCTGTTTGCCCGTTGTCGTCGGCTGGATGGCAAATTCCAGCTCGGCGTCCATCGTCGTCACCCGAACATTGACCTACATTCATTTAAAGACAAATAAAGAAAGAAAAAGAAGATCTGTGAGTTGGCATTAACGACAAAGATGCTTCAACCATTCATTCGTGTCTCTTGAACGTGATCGGCGAACCAATTGGTTCGGATGCCCTTATTTTTCTTCCAACCCATTGTACGAAAAACACTAGGGCTCTTAATCTCTTTTCCTCTTTCACAATCTGACAACCATCAAAGAAAAAGAAAGAAAGCCAGAACAGTCATTCAGAGTCAAGTCTCGGCTGTCTGACTTGTGTTTCTTATCGGCGGCGCCAGTCCGTTACGGAATGGCATGACTAACCCACCCAGACACACACACACAAGAAAGGAAAGAGAAAACCCAATAGACATTTTTCTTCTTTCATTATACGATTTTATATATACCATCTTCTTGTCGCTCATGGTGAATTTGACAAAAAATCCCACACGCCGACACCGAATAAATATATCTAGACGCCCTCGAAATTGCTACAGTCAATAGCAGCACAGACGCGTATCGGTCGGTGTGAAAGAACCAGAAATAAAAAAGGGGAAAGAAGACAGGACCCCGACAGGTGCCACACCAATATCTAATGACTGCAGTTAGTAGACTGGCGAGCCGGTGTATAGTCCCATTAGTCCCCGGTCCGTCCGTGAGTGGGTGCCCTACCCCTTGGTACGGGAAAACCGTTCGTAGACCGCGGTTTCCCCAATTGAACAAGTCATCTCTCGTCTCCGGTGTTGGTGGTGACGCACTGGAAAGAAATTTCTGCCCTGCGTAATCGCATCTCCCCACACACAAAATTTTATCAGAAAATCCAGAACAGAATGTATGCCCGAACCCCGATTGAATGATACAGGAAGAGACGACCGTGGGTTTAAACCACGCAAGACATTTCCCATAAAAATATAGGCAACAATTGCAACCCCCACCCACCCACTCTTTTTTATTTCTTGGCTGAGGAGTCACGAGGTAACTCTGAGCGAAGAAAAAAGGCTTACAACGTCACATGGCCAGTTGTGCTAAAATTGGCAGCATCTTACGTCACTGTACACAACTCACCGATTTCGGCATGTTGGATGATCTTGTTTGCTCTTGGCTGTTTCAAGCTTTTTCTCTCCTCTGACTCTTGTTGGAAGAGTTGAAAGCCGGGCTTTTACTTCTGCAGACTCACGCTCGCGCGAACAATACGCACGGAGAACCTGGAAAGAAAGAAAACAACAGGAAGAAATTAATGTCAGACAGACAGACTGGGGTTGTTGCTGGTGGTGTAGAAGAGATTCAATAGCATATGGTCAACAAAATCTAAAGTACACAGATGGTCAGCATGTGGGCACATAGCTAGAGTGATGGGATTTTATATGTATATGTGAGTTGTCGAAAGGCCAGGGTAACTTCCCAACACATCCTGTCCATTTGGCAGGGTACCGTCACAGTTTAGCGAATGCAAGGAAATTATAGTCAGGCGATAAGATTAAAAAGGAAAACCACAACCCACAACAATCTTACGGTGGAAATCCATATATGATAAAAGTCCCACTAGACTTTCCAAAATAATTCCAGGAGAATTGTTTCGGACAAAAATCTTAACGCAAATGGGACGACAGGAAGCTCAATGGATGAAGAGAAATACTGCTGTTGAACTGATACCTTAAATCGGTAGTTGGATCACATACGAAGATCAGGAGTCGACATCTGCAAATAAAAATTTAAAATTTTGTGATTGTTCGTAAAATAGCAAATAACTTAAAAACTGAATATGCAAGCCCCTCAGAAACAGAGCAACAATCCCATCAATTGGCTTTCGGCAGATTAGTCTGAATTGAGTTTTGCAGTCAGCCCGTAAAAGGGCAAACCACAACCCGCAAATTATACTCAAAATAGCAAGCTACAGAAGCAGTTCCAATCGAAATGGAAGTCTTCGCCTAATCCAAATGGACATCATGGGACTAAACGACACTCCAATCGATATTCTTTCTATTCCCCTGCGCCTTCGCGAAAAGGCTGCCCGGCTAGAGCATCACTCTCCGACAATGAGAAAAGCCTCGTCTCAGACCTTCCCGAGGGTTCCAGTAAGTAATTCAAGTACTCCGTGTGTAACTCCCAAATGCAGGATTACCGTAAGCCAAGACAGGGAGAGCCCATATCATCACAGGGGACCCACAAATGATATTTGAATGCACATCAGCTTATGAATGATAATAACCAATCAATACCTGCTAGAAGAACTCGGCATACACCATGTGGATGCAATACCAAGACAGCATCCTGAAATGGAATAATGAAGCAAGGTTAGAAAATTTCAGACAAATATAAAGAATACCCTAATCTTTAAAAATCATAGTAAAATAAAAACTATCCTCAAAACTAAAAGTACAGGTCTGTGGTAATAATCACATCAGAAACATAAATAAAACAATGACAATCACACTTACATTATTCATTTCACACTCCTCATCCTTGTCGACCATAATCAATGAATCAGACCATGTGGCCAGCACATCAGCCATCAACTACCCATGAAAAAACCTACAAGAGAAGCAGAGTTGAATTTCAAATTAGAACTTCCAAAGGAAAAACAATATATCACACAACACATGTAACAGTAGTTATAGTAAGAAATCACAAATGTAAGTCAGTCTAGGCTATTATTCAATCACAGAAACATCCCAGCTGCAGAAAACCATTGCAAAACAGAAAACACAGTTGAACACGCAAATCATATCCAGCTAAATAAACACCAAAACACAGACATTTCGATAATAAAACAAGGAAATAAAGCTTACCTTAAAAAATCGACATGCTGATAAATCTCTTCTTCAAATATCATCTCAATATGTCAATTCGACACGACACGACGAGTGAGAAAGAAAGTCAGAAAGAGATGTAACCGGCATTTATGCACTATGGGTATTAAAGGGAACGGGAGCCGCGGGCTAATTCGTCAAGTGTTGCTGTTTAGTTGCCAAATTGAATTAAACCGAAGCGATAAAATGGCAAATAAATTTATAAAATATAAACACAACACAATACAATACACAATCAACCATTTTTCGTAAATGAGACATTCAAATATTAATTTTACAAATAATTACACAACAAAATATAGTATTCAGGCAATATTGGCAACAACCGCAGAAGTGCTTCTATTATTATTTACAGACGACAAAATATTTTCAAATCACAAAATACCGTTTTTGATTTATCGAAAGTTCCCATACGGCTCAATTAATTGCCAACAGTGCCTTTCTTAGCTCTCCATTCTTC
This sequence comes from Daphnia pulicaria, assembly GCF_021234035.1. NCBI lineage: Eukaryota > Metazoa > Arthropoda > Branchiopoda > Diplostraca > Daphniidae > Daphnia > Daphnia pulicaria. The sequence continues at coordinate 966,624 of NC_060919.1, read as the reverse complement.
CACAGAAATATCAACGGATTATAAACAGCCTGAATTAAACTCAGTTCTTTGAAATAGGTCACCAACCAAGTGAAAATACTGCAGTCAAATTGACCGATCAGTTGGCAAAACAAAAATGCCAACAACAAAATCAAAAGTGGGCAAACTGTGAGGACAAGTGGGATCACCCCCATGACTAGTGAACGAGAGGCTTCTAAATCTCTATCGACTGGAATGGGCTCTGCTGGTCTAACAATATTAGCGGAACGATTACGTAAGGGACGAGCGTCCAGGAATTCACTTCCGTACGTGGTAAGTTGCCTCGATTCAGTTACAATCCCACCAACAATAACAACCATTTCCTGATCAAATGCTATTCCAGGTGTCCTGGAAGTTTCGCTGGTTCCGTCGCCATTCGTCTGATATTCATTCAATCGACTCTCCGTTTGTCGGTAAACGACAACACTCAAGATTATGTAAGATACGAACAATATGAGAATAGTCAGCTCGACCACCGTTATGTGAACTAGCCAAATCTCGCAGCGGAGGGGAGCAAGTCCCATGATGTAGACAAATTTGAGATGGAATACAAGTGAAATGTTGCAGACGATAATGGTGGATTTGGCAAAGCGTGACGTCATCTTGTTCTGGTGCATCAAAGGGAATTTGATGGCTAGAAATCTGTCAGTCAGAGCTAGACACATGTTGAGCAGTAAAAGAGCGTGAGGCAAGCCGCTAATGACGACCAACACGACGCAAACAAATTCCCAACATTCCAGCGGCAGAATTGCGCAGTAGGTCAGTTCGACGAGCGGATGAACGAACGTGAGCAAATAGGAAACGAAGACGCTTAATAGGAAAATGTGCCGGGATTTGTAGCCGAGACGCAGGAGACGAATAATGGTTTTGACTATTCGCAGGTTCAGGGGAATTCCGAGTGAACAGCAAAAGAGTTTCGTGGTCACTAGAAATGTGTTGATGTTGAAACTGGGATTGAAAAAGTCTCTGTTATCTTGATTAGTGTTGTTCATCTTTATTTAATCGAATTAAGCGGATATGGTTTTCGGATGGATGAATTGAGGCACAGTCATGAGCCAGTAATTAATTTCTATAAAGATAAATGTGAGAATAATATTTTTGGGATGAATAGTGTCACACAGATACGAATGAAAATTAATAAAGTTTTGGTAACGTTAAATTTTATACCTGGAGTTGAGCTGCTCATAAGAATTCTTAAATTATGGACCAGGTGAGACGAGATGTGTGGACTGTCTCGATGCTTCACTTAAATTGTTAATGATTTGTGTTGCGCAAATGCGTCAAGTCTGTATAGAATCTGAAACATCTTACACGAATTTCTATTAACAAATACACTCAGGTGAGCATGCGCCTTGCTAAAACGCTTTCACTCCTCTCCAATTCCTTTCAACAACTTGTCCATGTGGAAAATAGTGGACTATACCTTTCGTGTTCTAAAAATAATGGTTTATTAATTCAATGCCAAATCGATTCAATCGCAAGTTAAATCAAAATGACGCCGAACTAAAAATACGAATGAATAAGGAATGGAATTTGCATAAAAAAGGGGGAAAAAAATTAAATTCGAATAAATTAAAATTTAAAGTCCGCAGAGCAGGATTCGAACCTGCGTCCTGTGGAAGCAGGGCCGTTTATATCACAGCCCAACTTATTCCACCGCTCTAGGCCTCTGAGCTATCTACGAACTATGTTATTTTGAATCTGACTTAATCGTTTTAAATTAATAGTATAGCCGATTAAAAAACTCCTCGCGAGACTCCTCTTAATGATTCGAACAAAAATGCGATTTCCGGTGGTATGTTGTAAGGAACCTTTTCATTTGAGATTGATAAGAAAACGCAGAAAATAAATATCAAACAAATTTCGTACAATGTCCCAGTCAATTGAGCTATAAACCTCTGTTGCTATGGTTACTTTTATATATTCTTAAGTGTGTACCTCGCAACCAAATACAAACAAATGAAAAAGATTAAGGAGACGCAAAGATAAATCGTGATCGATAGACACTAATATATTGAAGTTCAAATGCAGTTAGCAAAATTAAGTTTGGCTGATCGCATTTGCATTAAAAAATATATCTGACACTACCTTTTTTTAAAAAAAAATAGCCTACCCGTTGACAAACAAAGGTCTCTGAAGTTTTATATCGTTAAATTCAAATTAAGTTCAAATCGATCGCAAGTTAAATCAAAATTATATGCCAAACTAAAATTTACCGGAATTGATTACTTCCGATTGTGTCCACTATGACACAGCGGCGCGCAGCGATCACGTAATATCGAACGATTACGGAATATTTCTGATTTCATAGCTCAATTAAATAATAGACTCCATTTTAAAATCAATCAAACATTTTTGAACAACATTTCAAATAATTTGAAATTCATTAATATCTTCATCTCAATTGTTTTTCCCAATGAGAAATATATTTCTCAATCAAAAGATCAAGTGAGGATACGGTTGCGTACGCTGTTTCTGCGGCAACTGCTGATATAAAGCATCCGTCCGCACGTACCCACACCATCAAACTCGTTCAATATCAATCAAGTCCAAACGAGTTGATTATTCTCTCAAAAGCTCTCATTATACATTTGAAAAATGAATTTCTCGTTTTCCACCGGACGGATTTCAAACAATTTCGGCGAATACTTTAATCAGCAAATTCCCATCCGGGAGGCGACAACCGGTTACCATCAGCCGATACCGGAATCTCTTCTCAAGCAAAACATCTTCCCGAATGAAGCAGTTATTATTCCTTTACCCGAAGAAAATCAACAGATGGAGGTGAACGTTAGAGCAGTTAAGCGGAAGCGCGACGATGGCTGTCCAATCCTATTAGCCAAACTTGATCCGCTTAGTCGTCCGAACAAACGGGCCCGTCTATCCGATCCTGATGCTTATTTCGTCGATATCTCCAAGCCAAAGCCAATGATGTTCCAACCGCCCATCAGAACTGGATTCCCAGCAGCACCCAGTACGATGAAATTGCCCTACTGGCCCGCTTTGGTTACTATTCGCCCAGCATACTGCGGACAGTTTGATGTCGAAATGCAGGATATAAACCCGATTCCGCCAAATCATCCCACAAGGAAAATGCTACACATCAAAAGACGATGTTCTTCTTCTTCTCTTAATTGCGGAAAGGTTGAGATGACGAAAGTGACCCCAATGGAAGTCGATCAATTCGTTGGATCATCGAAAAACTGGAGAAAAAACCGAAATCGACGGAAGAATAAGAAGGATCGTGCAAATAGGATTCGCGAATCAGCCATCGAAGATCTTCTATTCGTTCGGCGTACCATCAAAATCTAATTTGAACATCGAAATCTTTTTCAACTCTTTTCTCTTCACTGCTGTGCCGGTTTTATAATCAATAAAATTCGATTTAAAAATAACATAAATTTTTCGCATAGTTTTTTTCGTTTATTCACTTGATTATCAATAATTTGTGGGGCAGACATCAGTTAAAGATTATATGCAAATGTGCAGTTCTCCCAGCATCTGGACTTATTTGTTAACATTTTTTAAGTCGTTTCGATGGCAATTAAAATACACATTTAATTAATTATAATGAATAAGGAAATGGAATTTGCATAAAAAAGGTAAAAAAATAAACTCGAATAAATTCAAATTTAAAGTCCGTAGAGCAGGATTCGAACCTGCGTCCTGTGGGAGCAGGGCCGTTTATATCACAGCCCAACTTATCCCACCGCTCTAGGCCTCTGAGCTATCTACGAACTATCAATAAACTTAATCGACCCGTTTATATCATTAAGAATGGACTCCCTCCCATTGATTCGAACAATAATGCGATTTCCGGTGACATGAAAGTCTGAACCTTTTCTAGCTAAATATTCAGCATTGCTCGAGAATGCGATTGATAAAGAAAACGCAGAAAATAAATATTTAAACAAATTTCGTATAATGCGGCCAATGTCAATTGAGCTGTAAACCTCCGTTGCTGTGGTTACTTTTTGCTTGGCAATTAATTGAGCCATATCCAATCCATCCATCCATATCCACCCCCGTATGGGAGCTTACGATAAATCAAAACGGTATTTTGTTATTTTCGATATGTTTGTAATAATAGAACCACTACTGCCGTTTTGCGGGTCCGTGAGATCGTGACCAGAGCCAATAGAGCCTTAAATGGCTCTGTCCTTTGCGCCGTGACATTATTTTATTAAATGTTGCCAATTTGCCTGAATACTATATTTAGTTGTGTATTGTGTAATTATTTGTAAAATTAATATTTGAATGTCTCATTTACGAAAAATGGTTGATTGTGTATTGTATTGTGTTGTGTTTATATTTTATAAGTTTATTTGCCATTTTATCGCTTCAGTTTAATTCGATTTGGCAACTAGACAGCAACTTGATGAATAAGCCCGCGGCTCCCGTTCCCCTTACTACCCAGTACTAGTACTACTGGTACTACCCATAGTCGATAAAAGCCGATTAAACTCTTAAACACCACATCCGTTGGCTGATCGCTGTGTCGTTATGTGGCTGCCAAAACTTTGGTTATGATTCTTGATCTGACTTATCAGTATGTCGATTTTCGAAGGTGAGTTTAATTTCCTGTTTTATTATTGAAATTTGAGTTTTTGATTGTTATTATACTTAGTAAAAGTTGGATTTGATATTGTTCTGCAGCTGAGATGTTTCGGGCTTTCGGCGATTGAATAATATCCTAGACTGATGCTACTGCCTGCTGCTTAAATGCCGTATGTGGCAAGTTGTGTCTCATTTTTGAGTATTAACATGAAGTTCATCTGTGCTTTGTGTTTTCTTTTAGGTTTTTTCATGAATGTTTGATGGCTGGCACACTGGCTACATCACGGTCTGATTCGTAGGCTGTAGTGGGCAAGGCGTAGAAGAGTGTGAAGGGAATGTAAGTGTGATTGTGTTATTTTGTTTTATTCATATTGCTGGTATGATTACAATCAGTAATCACAGACCTGTACTGATATTTTTGAGGATAGTCAATTTTACTATGATTTTTAAACATTAGGGTATTATTCAGTTAGTCCTAAAACTTCTATCATTTCCCCATTATTTCATTTCAGGATGCTTTCTGTATGATGCAGATGACTGTAGCAACATGGTTTATGCTGAGTGTTCTTCTGGCAGGTAATTGATTGATTATTGTCATTTGTTAGTTGACGAGAATTGAAATTAGCATATGTGTATCCCCTGTGATGATTTGGGCTCTCCCCGTCTTGGCTAACGGCAATCCTGCATTTGGGGGTCACTCACGGAGTACTTGCATTGCTCACTGGAACCCTCGGGAAGGTCTGAGACGAGGCTTTTCTCATTGTCGGAGAGTGATGCTCTAGCCGGGCAGCCTTTTCGCAAAGGCGCGGGGGAATAGAAAGAATATCAATTGGAGTGTCGTTAGTCCCATGATGTCCATTAGGACTAGGCGAAGACCTCCATTTCGATTGGAACTGCTTTTGTAGCTTGCTATTTTGAGTATAATTTGCGGGTTGTGGTTTGCCCTTTTACGGGCTGACTGCAAAACTCAATTCAGACTAATCTGCCGAAAGCCAATGGACGGAGTTGTTGCTCTGTTTCTGAGGGGCTTGCATATTCAGTTTTTCATTTTTAAGCAATCTTAGAAACAATCACAAAATTTTAAATTCTCATCTATTTGCAGATGTCGACTCCTGATTTTCGTATGTGATCCAACCTCCGATTTAAGGTATCAGTTCAACAGCAGTATTTCTCTTCATCCATTGAGCTTCCTGTCGTCCCATTTGCGTTAAGATTTTTGTCCGAAACAATTCTCCTGGAATTATTTTGGTAAGTCTAGTGGGACTTCTATGTATTAAATTTCCACCGTAAGATAGCTGTGGGTTGTGGTTTTCCTTTTAATCTTATCGCCTGACTTAATTTTATGTGGGTGAAAACTTGGTTAAATTCCGCATTGTGTTGACTGGTTCATACCGAACGAAAGTCGCATTGTATTTTACTTCTCACCTTCCCGATTTTAACCTTCACTTCACAACAAATGGTGAGTTAAATTTGAATCGTTGTTTTATGAATGATGAAAAGAGCATAAAGTTTCGCATATTAACGATGACAATTGAAAATTAGATGAAGCTGCTGATTTTGGTGATCGTCGTAGGAGTCGTTCTGCAGATTGCGAAAGGAAAACCGCTGGATGTGCATTGTGAAAAGAAGACGACTGCCATTGAAACGATTGGCTCGGGAAATGGAGAATTGATTTATCTTGATCGACATCAAGTCACTTGTCGGCCATATGAGTTCCTTAACGATTTTCGTTTTATTAGAAGCTCTGATCTTAGAGGTGGATTTTATGCTTACACCTGTTGCGTTTACTCTGTCAGAGATTGACGTTGTTTCGTGTCTTGATCTGATGGGTAAACGAATCCCTTGTACGCGTGCAATACATTAGCCTTAAATGTTTGTCTAGTGTCGCAACTTTTGTTTGGTCAATTTAACTGTGGCACTCTCTCACTTGGCTGAGTGATCTTTTTCAAAGAACTGATTTTAATTCAGAATGTTTATAATCCGTCGATATTTCTGTGGAAGAATGAAGAGCCAAGAAAAGTATTGTTAGCTATAAATTCAGTCGTATGGGAACTTCTAATAAATTAAAATGGCTATTCATTATTATCATTGATCTTCGACGGTACATGTTACAACTTCCGATTCTTATGTAACTAACAGCATTACTTTATCTTGATCTGTTTAGCCAGTGTTTAGCATCTTGTCGACATATTTGCGTGTAAGATTTCCTCTTATCTTAAATAAAGTTTGTCTTGATTTCTTTGAAATGTCTACTATATTATAGTGGAATTTTCATGTCAACTGTAAGAAAGCTGTGGGTTGTGGTTTTCCTTTTCATTCTTATCGTTTAACTTAATTTCCTGCCTGTTGAATGGTTAGTTGCCCTATTTGAGGTTAAGCGGTTAAATTTTTGACATTTTTTATCGAATTACTTCGCTTCGACGTTAGCATTTTTTAATATAATCAAGTGTAGACTTGGTTAAATCCCAAATTGTGTTGACTGGTTCATACCGAAAGAAAGTCGCATTGCATTTAACTTCCCACCTTCCTGACTTAATTGAATATCTACCTTCACTTCACAACAAATGGTATGTTCACTTTGAAGTTTGAACCATTATATCTAAATGAAAGTAAAATATTGCAAATTAACCAAATGTTTTAAATTGATAGATGAAGCTGCTGTTATTGGTAATCGCCGTAGGGGTCGTTCTGCAGACTGCGAAAGGAACTCCGCTGGACGTGAATTGTAACAAGAGGACAACCCACATTGACACAATGGGCGAAGGACATGGAGAATTGATTTTTCTTGATCGACATCATGTCGCTTGTCAGCCTTTTGAATTCCTTAACAGTTTCCAATTCACTAGAAGCTCTGATGGCAGAAGTATATTTTACTCTTACACCTGTTGCATCTACTCTGTCAAAACTTGATGTGGGTTTGTGTCTTGATCTGACGGGTAAACGAATCTCTTGTACACGTGCAATACATTGGCCTTGAATGTTTGTCTGGTGTCGTAACTTCCAAATTTAGAATAAGACACGAGTTATAGAAAAAACAACTTACCTGTGTTACATGAACATGAACTTTACGGGTAGTAGATCTACGTAGCCTACTGTGTGTTGATCTGAATCGACGTGTTTACCCCAACCCTATGTAAATATTGAAATAGTGATATGGGGAAATTGAAGCTATTGAAAAAAACCAGTGGAGATATTGAAAAAAAGGGAATACCCTAATACTTGAATACCGATCTATTTTGTTATCTAGTTCACGGCGAATAAATATTTTTCAAGATAGATAGCGTTCTAAATAAAAGCTCGAGCGTAAATGGTACCGTACTACCATTGAGGTGCTACCCATACACTAATCTGTTCCAACAATCATGAAGTCTTTAATTTTCCTGATCGCCGGTTTTTATTACGTTGCAGGTAAACCCGATATTTAAAAAAAATTTAATTAAACCTAATTAAATTTTAATTAAACGCATTAATAATTTTTAATTTCGAAAATTCGAAAGGATTTGTGATTAGGAACGAACGCATAATTGAAGGAGAGTTGGCTGCGGCTGGCCAATTTCCGTACGTCGTTTCCATCACCGACGAAAATAATCGACACTTTTGCGGCGGATTTATCTACAACGATAGATGGATCGTCACAACAGCCTCGTGTGTCGATGGGTAACGCAATTCTTTTATTTTTAAATCAGGGTTTTAAAGCTTATAAGAAAATTGACCCTATGTATCTAAACATTTTAAAATTATTTGTTATAGGAAAACAATCTACCAGTTGAAAGTGGTGGTCGGTCAGGTGAGTGCCATTAATCCGGACCCAAACGAGGAATCCATGGCCGTTTATTCCATCGTTTCTTTCCCGGATTACAACAGTACCAACAAGATGAACGACATCGCTCTCATCAAGGTTTGAAAAGTTTTATTAAAATATAGAATTGGAAAATTTGATTCTCATCTTAAATGCTGGATAACAGCTGAGTAAAAGTATCCAATTCGATTATGAAAATGTGGATTTCATCGTGTACAATCAATTCGATTTCGTCGAGAGGGTAGGAATGATAATGGGATGGGGCACAAATATGGTACGTATACACCTTTTAATTACAATTTCATATCACAAAATGAATTTAATTCATGATTTAAATGAATTTATTCATTGACTCAAATAGGACGGTGGGTTTGAATCGGTCAATCTTCGTTACGCAGCGGGATTCATCCTGTTCACAAATGTTTCAACCGGATGCGGAACGTATTCCGACATGGACGAATTCGATCCGGCCATCATGATGTGCTGTGGAGTTTCCATTGTTGCGAGTATGCTAATAAGCCTTACAAAAATAATTAAATTTTTCTTAAATCATAATTTCTTTCTTTTTGGCAGCCCCACCTGGGTCCCCTTGCATGTATGACGAAGGATCTCCATTCGTGCAAGAATTAGTGGATCCTGCTAATTCATCACTGGTCATTCCGACTGCCGTTGGCATCTTCTCCAAAACGCCCAGCTGCCAACTATCATCACGAAGTGTTTACACGCGATTATCTGTCTACTATTATTGGCTGAAAAACACTGCCGGACTCCAACCAACTCGTCCGTCAATTTAAATATTTATCTTATAATCAAACTCTCACAGAAAATGTTATCCCCTTGACTGTTGATCAATGCTTTCGTCAATAAAAATGAATGGACATTCTCAACTCTTTGTTCCTCATTAGAAATATGAGCGGGATGTAGACGGCGTGAATTAGGCCCAGTTCTCGGATGTACGGCGCCACCACGGTGAGATTGTTGCAGTCGAATCGGTCGATGTCGATTAATCGGCAAACGAAAAAGGTGAAGAAGAAAATCACCGGAGGGAAAACAGTTAAGACGAGAGAGGTGACTCCGATGACCAACGTACGAGTGGCTTCCATCTCCATGTGGCTGAGTTTGCCCCTATCGACGTGAATGGACATGGCTTTCACGCTGGTTCGTTCGTTCGCCGGACTGCTGACGGACGGCCTGACGCTCAGAATTTCATTTCCGGACGTGTCCAGTTGGCTGGATTCGATTAAAACGTTGTCCCCATCCACAATGGCCAGATCTTGACCAACCATCTCGTCGTTGTTGTCCATCTGCCCGTGATTCCGGGTTGTTATCCTGGACATTTCGCTGGTGGGATTCGTCAGCTTCCGGGATTCCCCGAACAGCACCTTTGTCTGTCGGTAGACGATGATGTTCAATACGGTGCACATCACCAACAATCCGACAATGATAACAAAAATGATTTTGCTGTGGATGGCGTACATCTCGCAGCGCAGAGGAGCCAGTCCGACGATGTAGACAAATTTGGCGATAAAAACGAAGAAGATGGAACTGAAACAAACGATTCCGCTGGCCAGACGGACCGTCACTTTCTCCCGGTGGAGCAGGGAATGGTTGATGGCAACATACCTGTCCGCCAGGGCCAGCAGCATGTTTAGGAGAAGGAGGATTTGGGGTATAGCGAGTATGGCGATGAAGGCCCGACAAACGGGTTCGACTGGGTAGAGACCCCAGTAAGTCAGTTCGATGATGGGGTAGAGGAAAAGCAGCAAATAGGAGAAAATGATGCCCAGCAGGAAGATGTTGCGCGGTTTGCTGCGGAGTCTTCGGAGACGGACGATAGTGACGGCAATCAATAAGTTGAGCGGGATTCCGACGGAGCAGCAAAGGCATTTGGTGACGACCAAGAAAAGGTCGAGATCGATGGGATTGTAAGGTTCTCCATTTTGGATGAACATGACATCCCCTTGATTGATGGTGGTGTTGTTATTCATGTTTGTGAGATTTTGATTCAAAACGATAGTTATGTGCAACAGTTGTTCATAGAAAACTTGGCACTCTCAAACGTCAAAGTAGAAACTATCGTCTAGACTCTGGAATGAATTGAATTGGAATTGATGAGAATCACTAGAGAATTCAGACGGAGAAAATTCGTGACTCTCGGTGACTTTTCTGGAGACATCAAGTCAATCCTAAGTATAGGCCTATATATAGGTAAAAAAAGCTATAAATTTTAAAAATAATTCTGCTGATAATCAAGATCAATACCTTATTGAAAGATTTGACAGCTGTCGCTGGAGTCAATTTGAATTTCCCGCTTCATGGGGTGACAATAAAATTCCAGTTTGTAATCGATCTAATTATTAACATAGATCTATCACATTAGATGATATAGAGAAATTAGTAATTAATATACATGCCCTCCACAAATTGAAATTTTGGTTTCCAGTAGGAAAAGAAGATGTTTTATAGCGTCGAGCAGCAGTGCAACTGATGTATATATGTCTTGTTATATATGATCTGAGCATGCTCAGTCATAGAGCGTGAGTGGCTTTAAGCCCAGCCTCGGGATTGTATTACAATATAGCGGCATTATACGTTTCATCTTTGCTGGTATAATTTAATGTTTATACAAGACCTCATCCGATTTGTGTAAGTGGGTGTGGCTCATTACGTGTCTACATCTCATATATAAATATATAGGTTGGCTGATTTGGTGATTGCTGATTTGGTTGATAGCTCAATTATACTCAATTTTGACGAATACGATTTGAGTGGGACATTTAGGTTAACGCGGGTTAACGCAGTAATTAGACATAGTCGTACATCGTTAAATTCCCAGATGAGAACTCTACCGTTGGTGTGGAAAACTCACCTTGTTTTCATTAAGATGAGAAGAAGAAGCTGTTGGAGATAGAGCAGCACTTAGCTGATTTAATGTTTGAAAAATCTCCTTAATTATGCAGAACCGAAGTTCGAGGAAGAGCAGCACGAAACATTTCCCGAATCGGATTTCCGCGCTTGTACATGTACGAACGATGAATAAACTTTGAAATTATTTTCAAATCTTATTATACCCTGGTGTTTTTCTATTGTACTTTTTCCCCCCCTCGCATTCGCTGATTTCAAATACCAACGGGTCAATAACTGAACCAGACATTTTTGTCAAGGAGAATGCCGAGAATGCCATAAAATAGTTATTTTAACAGAAAGAAAATCGATATATCGCATACGAACAGAGTTCAATCTCGTTGCCTCGTATGCCGGCTCTTGTCATCTGTTTTGCGCTCACTGAATCTTGAAATTCACCACCGTTATAGTTTTGATGAATACTAAAATTATTGTTACACCGAAGGGGCGTTTTTAAAGGAACTAAGAAAAGATGCAGGTTTTAAGAAATTTGGCCAAAACATTTTTATGATCCTTACATCTTTAGGATTATAATTATTACATCGTTTTCCTTTAGAGCGGATGTAAAGGGAGGATATTTCTTGCCGGCGACCTTTACCTGAGACCTATAGCTAACGGTCTGCTGAATGGGAGATTGAAAGACATGGACAATAAAGGCTGCTAACTATAGTAGCTACCAGTATATAATATTCTGAGATTGGTAAAAAATAATCAAGTAATTGAAAAGGAAAACTCGGGAAATACAAGACAGCTTGGACGAAAGCTTTCCTAAGAAATCAATCCCTTGTCCCTACACTATATTACGCAAAAGGCTTTCATGATCCATGGAGACGCTGTTTCCACGTGTATCGGACATCTCAGATTAGGTTTTTACCTTCTATATATGTAGTTTTGCCACATGTCTTTCCAATATTTCAAGTTAATTTTATATTTTCACTTTGACCTTTTCCACACGCGTATATAACGTAATATTTGGTAATATTGCAGTGGCGTAAATGCCTCCCATTTTAAAAAGTGATCTATTTTGCCCTTATTTAACCAGCATATAGACAGCGAAATTTGATCTAATTTCATGTATCGATTATAAGCTCCATCATCACTGATTCACCGGACTATCCGGAAACTGAACAAACAAAAGAAGCAAGAGGTGGAACGTGGAGATAGTTAAATTTCTGACAACGCATAATTAAAGAAGCTTCCAGCGAATTGCGCAAATGAGGAAGAAGAGCCACAGCTTCGTGAACTGAATTTCCATCCTCCTCTTATACATCAGTCTCTCATTATTATATTAGCGTGGGCGCAAAACGCCTACAGGTTTCCTGCTCTTATTGGGTACCGATAAATTACGTCGAATAATTCTACGACGCGTTTTATTGCTTTGAATGAATAAAATACAGCGTGTGAGTCCACCGACACAAATAATTATTTGAGTTGTATATCCTGAACGCTTTTATTAGGTTTCTGCAATTTCAGGTATGTAAACGATAGTTGCCATGGAGACCGCCCTACTAACACGGCCCATTCTCTTTATGTAAGATGTAGATAAATATGGGATGGATAGATCCAGGTCGCAATTGTGGGGCGGTAGTATAGCGTAGGTATAAATTTATTCGGATCTAGGATGGGATCAAATAAAGAATATTCATCGTAGATCCACCAGCGTATATTCATTAACATACTGATTGTACATCAAAGTAATATACTCGGGGGTATGATTTTGTTGTGATACCATTTGGTACATACACAGAATGTGCATCACAGTATAACCATATTAGGTACACAGTGGACGAAAAAGCTAAAAAATATCTCAATTTTCATTACTCCTAAACGTTTCTTCCCAAAGTGTACGAACAGTTGGTCAAATGGTTAGAGAGGTGAGCTACGGATATGAAGGTCAGTAGTTCAAGTCTCGGGGTAGACTTTTATCTTTTAATTTCTGACAGAAATCATATCCAAAGATGGATGTTATTTAAGGATACTGTGTATACACAAACCGGTATATTCAAGGGACATACAAATGGTACGTGCGGGGAAGGGGAAATAAGGATAAACATGAAGCATTCCATGGATATGCTGTTTGTATCTCCCTTATCCTTGGGAGTACGCTTCAGTCATATCCATGGAACATCGCTGTGTTAGTAGGGCGCCATATGGCGCCTTTTTCAAAAGCGCTCCAGCTGATTTGGTTTCAAGTGTAGCAACACATGTTCAAATGCAGATACGAATCTGATTGGATGGACTTGCGGGAAAAGTCATGCGTATTACCGCATCTTCTCTGCAATCGATCTGGTGTGTACAACCAACATTTTTTCTCTTTGTTAGCTATTTATACTACTACTACTGCGAGTCAACAAAAATAGGCGACTCTTCAGAGCTCTCCCTTATTTAATAAGGGTGGCTTAAATGGTTTATTTTAAACCGACCGACAATATGTACAATACTATATTTCACCGTCTATAGCGCTTGATCTTCACCTTGGTGGTTTCTTATTTTTTTTATTTACCGCGACGCTTATAAGTTTTAAAGTTACGTCGTCGCGATAATGTCTAGATTTCTCCCATGAGTGACGCAGAGCGTTAGAAATAAACTAGAATTTGTTGGGATAGACCGGAGAAATCCTTGATCTATATTTTTAGAATCATTTGTTATTATTATTCAAGCGGTGCGACGCCCGTCACGACTCTATACATCCGAGGCGTCCAAAAATGGACTTCGGAGCCAAATCATGTGCATCTAAACAGTCAACATTTTAATTCAGTTCGACTCTAATACAGCAGAAAAATTAAGAAAGCTTCGTTAGATTTTATATCGCATTTCTATACAAGTTTATCCTTTCGAATTCCTTTTTTCTGCACTGCTGGGCGGCTCCGACATTTTCGAAAGCGGCGAGAAGCGGACAATTTTTCTTGAAATTTTTTACCGACGCATTCCCAAGGAGAGCATCTTTGTTTTGCCAATTGTTGCTCATCAGACATGACGACATATAATAGGAAGCTACTATCGATACAAATGGAAAGGAATTGGGAAAACACTGATCCATTTCTAATTCCTGTGTGTGAGAAAAAAGGAAAGGGTAATTATTTTAAGGGGACAATATAATCCAACCCGATTAATTTGAAATTATATAACTATGCGGCGGCTGTAATGAAATTTCAAACATATTCAGTTTCCAAACTGCTGTACTCGAATTTCATGCTACCGAATTTTATTAAAATGTTGGTCAGGGCCAAGGTTGTTGGGATAGAAGAGATCCAACGAAAGTGGAGGAGGAATATTATTTTGGGGTGGAAAAAGTGAGCAAAGAGCTAGTGAAGAGTGAAAATGAGGTCAGATCACTTATGAAGCCTCAACATTTATTATAACAAGGACAAATTAGCCGAGACTATACAGGGACCGCACCCATTTTTATGAGAGCAAAAGTTATAGCCCCACCTGTGCGTGTATAATTTCTTTACCTGTGAGAAACTACCAAGCCATCACGACGGCGTACGTCGTGCATCACAGCTGAAAGTAAAGAAAAAGAACTGGCCACTTGGTACAGTATAGGCGTAAATACACATAGGCTTCACCAGGTGTATAAATATAGAAGCACAAGATCTCAAAGTTATCAGTTGTACAACAACCAGATATCCGAATCAACATGCAGGTAAGTTAACATCCGCTTCACTATCGCCTATATCAAATAATCTGAATTGAATCTGAAAAATGGTTTCTATTATAAGGTCTTATTCGTTCTCGCCGCCGCCTTGATCGCCACTGTGGCCTCAAATGCTTACTACCCCAAACCGGCCTACCCAGCCCCGGCTTATCCATCTTACAGCAAGTCTTACGATTATGTAAGTATATTTTATTTTTCATTTCATTAACTATCGATTAAGTTTTGACCTGTTTTAAATTGATTTCTGCAGGCCCCAATGCCGTACAGCTTCGGCTGGGCCGTAAAGGACGACTACACCTACAACGACTACGCCCACCAGGAGACGGCCGATGACAAGGGCTACGTGTCCGGCTCTTACCGCACCCTCCTGCCCGACGGCCGGACCCAGACGGTCACCTACAAGGCCGACGACTACAGCGGATACGTCGCCGATGTCAAATACGACGGAGAGGCCAAATACCCCACCGAGTACAAACCATCGGCATACAAGCCCGCTGCCTACCCCAGTCCAGCTTATCCTTCTTCTTACCCCGCTTACCCCGCCTACAAACCCGCCTACAAGCCCGCCTACCCATCTCCGGCTTACCCCAAATATTAAGCGGATGAGTGATGTCTCTTGCCAATAATGGTCCCCATAATTTAAAAGTATTTTTTAAAATAGAGACAAAATAAAAGTTCTTCTTCTAAAAGAAATCTCAACATTTTTTTCGGTTTCATTTCCGCCACGTGAATATAGATTTGCACATGGCAGTCAAAGAGAACGAAAGAATATAAATCAGAGAACAGATCCGGTCATTATTAACTTTAATATTCCAATATCTCCGATTGTTTTGAGGGAAAACGTTATTTCTTCCTAGAAAATAACTCACAACGAGAAATCAAGCGAGCGAGAAGCTTTTGGAAAGTTTCTGACGAATTGTTTCCTGTCAGAGAGACAAATGTTTCCACCGTCACGGACAAAACCTCAGCAACAGCTCAGCTATTTAACTTTTTTACTGCCAACAATTAGTCCGACTAAAGTGGTCCAGTTATGTTCAGAATGTTTTCCCGACGATGACAAAATAATAAGAGCGTAAAAACTCGTCAAATCGATGAGCAAATCGTCATAATGTGTGGCGCCGCGACGGCCAACAGGTGGTCGAGCAGAACTATGAACGCCGATATACTTTCCTTAAATTCTTATTTCCATCAGACGAGAGAGAAAATGACTTTCCCCTGGCGAGAATCGGTCCGAGTCGCGTCTCTTTGAAATTCCAGGCGACGATTATTACGTGATTTCTGAAATCTAATATGATCGGTTCGGCCGCGAAAATTCCGAAATAGAATTTTATTTGATGCCAAGTGTCGAAAAGAAATTTCGCCAATTGGCTATATGTCGTTATGATGTTATGTTGGAATATAAGAGAGGAATACAATCGATCTCGTCACGTTTGAATGAGTCAGAAAGTGCAATAGAATTATTGCGCTTCTTGGAAAGTTTTTACCAATGAGCAATTGTTAATGTTATATTCTTTTATTTCTGGTAATTTATTTGAAAAGATGAAAGTGTTGATGTTGGTCGTATAAATCACTTTGCCGGACGCAACATTTCTATTCTGGGAGCGTGCGGTTTAAAAGGGCGGATATGTGAGCTGTAATAGTTACAGAGCTAGTCGATCGGATCAGAATCGAACCGCCAACCAAACAGATTGAATGTTATTATGTATACAGGCGTAACTATAATGTTGTAATTCGAATTCAATTCAGATAAGATTCATACTAACAACTATATATGAAATATGTTACGTCATACATAGAAACAGCATCAATTATTTGTTATCTAAAAGCGACCACAGGTAATTTTGGTTATCCTGTAGATTTCTATTGACAGGTTTTATTTTACCAAGTTTCGTGGGTGTGATAAAAATGTTTGAAGATGAAATAGCGTAATCACCAACAATTCTTAATTTTCGCAATAATAATAAATTATTAGGAATCAGAATTGGAAAATAGGATTTGCCAATAATTTTATTTTCGCATATAATTCTTTATTTCATTATACATTCACGCATTTTTATAAGAATTATAAAACCAAGTGGCTAATTAATATCTAGGGGGATATTGAGCAGGATAAGCTGGTTTGTATTCGGGATAAGCTGGTTTGTAGGAGGCAGGCTTGTAGGACTGTGATGGGTACTTGGCTTCCCCTTCGTATCTCACATCAGCGACGTATCCGGTGTAGTCGTCGGCCTTGTAGTTGACGATCTGAGTGCGGCCGTCGGGGAGATTGACGTTGTAGGAGCCGGAGACGTAACCCTTGCCATCGGCCGTCTCCTGGTGGGCGTAGTCGTTGTAGGACGGTTGGTCCTTTACGGCCCAGGCAAAGTTGTACGGCATTGGGGTCTGCCAAAATCAATTTCATTTCAAACAGGTCAAAAAGGACAGTTTAATTATGGCTGACACTTACGTCATAGGCCGATGGATAGGCTGGCTGGTATGAAGGCTTTGAATAGGCCGGAGCAGAGTAGGCCGGTGGTGCCTGGTTGTAAGAAGGACGGGGGTAACCTTGGCCGCTGACGGCAACCAAAACGGCGATGAGAACGGTGCAGACGAAGATCTGTAAAATGTAAAAAAGAATTGAATTAGCAATGAATTTAAGTGGAGATTCTGGTGCTGAATTATAGACATTCCACCTTCATGTTGAATTGTTGATGCTCTGAAAGTTTCAATGAGACTGATGATTTTAACCGTCGTTACCCGAGCTTTTTATACTGTTTTGCACGTTAGTAAAAGAAGGCTGGGCTCTTTTCTTAACAGTTAACACGCTAGAACAATCCCCAATAAAAGCGCAAACCAATTTCTAAAACACAACCCCCTTTTTTATCCACTGGTGTTTTGCCAAATCCTTTCACTGACATCTGGAAAAACTTTAATACAACGAATTATAGTCAAGTCAAACTTTTGTAGATTAATTCCAGAAATAATTCAGCAAGAAATTTACATTCGTCCAAATTTAATAATTGGTTGGATAGTTCTGAAAATTAAACTTAGACATTTATAAGAACACATTATTATAGAAAGGCAAAATGGTTTTCACCGCTCAGTGCTGGATCCACCCCAACCTGATTTCTTTTTTTTCTTGGCGGTGCCGGTAGTATATAAAGCCGCCGCAGTCACATCCAGAAGACCACAGTTCCATTCCAACTTTCAAAGCATCAACATGAAGGTAAAAGGAACTTGCACTTATATGTAAAACTTTGTTCTTTAGACAGAAATGGAAAGTGTTGATTGATGCGGTAACTTTTTGGGCGTTAGGTCTTCATTCTAGCGGCATTAGTCGCCGTTGTGGCCTCTGAAGGATATCAATACACTAAGCCAGCCTATTCGCCAATAGTTTATCCTACACCTGCTTATCCGCCCTACACTGGCACTGCCCATCCGTCAAATGAAGAATACGTAGTAAGTCATTCAGATCAATGATTGTATCGTTTAGTCATTTTAATTCAATATTTTTTAAATTGCAAAACATTTGTAGGCCGCAATGCCCTACAATTTTGCCTGGGCCGTAAAGGACCAACAGTCCTACAACAACTTCGCCCACCAGGAGAACGCTGATGGCAAGGGCTACGTGTCCGGCTCTTACCGCACCCTCCTGCCCGACGGCCGGACCCAGACGGTCACCTACAAGGTCGACGATTACACCGGATACGTCGCCGATGTCAAATACGAGGGAGAGGCCAAATACCAGCAAGAATATAAGGCCGCGTCGTACAGGCCTGCCGCTTACCCAAGTCCCTAAACAATTTGTTCAAGTGTTGGGAAACGTTTACACATAGTCACACAGCCATTTCGATATTTCAAATACAGATGTTATCAATTAAAGACAAATTCAATCGTAAGCAAGTGATTAAAGCTTGGGGTACCTTTTCAATATCGCGATTGCTCAGAGGTTTTAAATATTTGTTATAAGATGACTGTTTAGAATTCGAATATGATTAAGATTACATACGTATAGTAAGGCGGTATATACTTTAAGTGTCGTTAAAATGCAAGTATACTAAAAGTAGCTGATCGATGAGGATGTCGACGGAAATCAGTGACACATAAGTATTAAGCCATATTCTTTTTCTCGACATGTCGATGAGCTGGGAATTGAGACGAATGACGAAAAACTCCATCTGAGCAAAGTTTCGTGATGGGTAGATGATTCAGTAATACAAGTTGACAACAAAGTGATGAATCGAAACATAGATTAAGATTACCAATATTACAGTGACACTCGACAACAACCAAGCTTGTGCTTCCTCTGTGCAAATGTAGTGGAATAAAAATATAACCGCGCACGAAGTTATAAGATTTATTTTTCCAGTCATGTTTCTTTACAAGAGACCCTGTCGACGCAAATCTTCGTACGTTTTCTTGGGGATGACGTTGCCCATCGAGTCCTCGTACTCTTCCTCGTGATCGGCGACGAAACGTTCTGACGTTTTCTGGCTTCTCAATTTTGTCCAAACTGAAGTTTCAATTAGAATTTTATTATTAATCGGTAGGGGACAGGAAAAACAAAAATAAACTGAAAGCTTACGTGAAATTGCATCTTCGATTCGTGTTACGTTAGCAAAGTGGGCCGTGTTGGGAATACCCAGACACCGCATGCCGTGAGCGTGACGCCATTCGGCAAAATGACGTTGAAACGCCTTTGGACCTTTGTACGTGTAATTGCCGCAAATCTCGCAATTGTAGCTGATGTTCAAGCCGTGCAATTTGTAAAGCCAATATGGAATGGGCTGGATAAGAGATGAATCGATAAGATTAGAACAAAGTTACACAATTATCAATGTTAGTTCATTTATACCTTTCCATCCCAACCTAGTGGTAAATTCTTGGGATTGTAAGGGACGTCATCGTCTTCATCTTCATCCTCGGGGACCTGAAAATGGCAGTTGAGAATTTAAAGTTTAAGGAAATATGTCAAAGTAATTAAGTTATACCTCGACAACGTCTTCTTCTTCCTCCTCTCGTTCCCCATCTGTTCGGGCCTGTTTACGTTCCACGTTCTCTTTGGTAGCATGCCGTGGTTCAGACAAGATCTCAATCAGTCTATGAATTATTCACAATTAATTATTCATTCAATTTCATTCAATAATTTAAATGGAATTACTTGTAAACTTGAGCCTCCAGAAGGGCAATCTTTTTTTGTTTTTCGGCTTCCTTATCTTGTTCGGTAGCACCTCGATTTTTACCCTGGCCTTTGGCGAAGAGAGATTTGTCAATTTCATCTACCGACAGACCTTTTGTACTGAAGAGTCTTTTGGCACGGTCTTCGAGTGTTCCACCGCACTTGAGACCCAAAGCTATCAATGCTGATTTCAAACGATCCAGTCCTAGAGATGCCAATTCCTCACAAGATGAAAACGCTGAAATATCCAACGCTGCACCTGCGTTTGCCAAAGCACTTCCGGTTGTTTCTTTCTATAAATTTGCCAGCGTTAGTTAGGTTGGATAGAAAATAGAAACAGTCGTAAATAGACTTACCGGCCATCCAGGAAATGTACCCGCTACAAAGTCCTTTTCGAAATCTTGTTCGATTTCATGAAACAAGTTGTCAAGGTCCATGACTGGTTTTACTCGAGCAACGTAATCGACTAAATAATCCACCAATGCTTGTAGATAGTTTCTGTATTCAGCGTTCTTCTTTTCCCGGGGAATATCAAAGAGACGGTCAAACATGTTAAGGTAGCTAATGTAGTCAATTTTCTGTAGGAAATATAAATGTGTTAATTTTTTTCGATTTGTTTCTTGTTTCAATCTATAAACTGACCTGAATTCCTTTTAAATTTGTGTATTTCACATAGCTTTCATGAAGATCCAAATATTTGCCATAGCCCTCCTCATCGGTAAAGTCAACCAAATCTGAAAATCAAATTATATTAGCTTTATATGACTGTGCTTTCTGCCAGATATAACCTACTATTTGTTTCGTCAGCTCCACTCTCTCTCTGTTTTGCAAACTCATCGAATTCCATGGACATTGGTACAGCAATCTGTGAAACAAAACCAACTCCTATTGAATGACACTTAAAGAAAATGAATGTGTTTTATACCTCATTTGGATGTTTTTTGTAAAATTCCTTGATCTGTTTTAGTCTGTTGTAAAATTCCACAAATTCATTCGGTCCAGAGAGCAATGCCACCTCTTCTTTGCGCTGTCCGTCCTTGTCTTCATAGATCTCTTTCAAAACTCTTGTACTCTCCATATACCTCTAAAGTTATCAAAATACGACATTAAGAGTTGTTTGTTCAATTATATGAGCCAAAGTTTACATACGTCAAGCAAAATTTTCTGACGGTGTTCCGAGTTGATTATCTCCCTTTGAGTGGTCTTTTTGAAGATTGTTTCCTTGACCATGGAGTCGATGATACGCTCTTTTTCTTCATGATATCTCCTCTGCTGCTCTAGCAAAGTCTCCATTGTTTTTAATGAATTGAATTGTTTGATAAAATAAAAAAATTTAAACAAGCCGGCAATAGACGAGCAAAAATCACAATGCTTGGGCTTGGAAGTTGGAAAACAAACTGGTGGCCGTTGTAAGAACTAAAGTATTCTATCGATTTTTTGTAAAAACTATTTTCACTTTATTTATTATAATGTTTTTAATTATTCAAATGGTACAATTCGTTAAAAGAAAACGAATATATTGTCTAAATTTAAATTTGATGATTTGTTTGTCATTTCATGTTTACAAGTCTGTAAAGTGTAAACCCCTTAAAATTAAATTTTGATTCATTTACCTTCTCAATATAGTACACAGCTTAATAAATTTTCTAGCTTAATTAAAAATTTTAATTTATTCCTAATCATTAAAAACCAATTTCATTCATTGCATTCCAAGAAAATGTGAGCATTTTTTTGCTGTCAGGACGGTAATGTTTCCTAGTGTCGCCAGAGGGATGGAGCGAAGTCTTTGAAAATCGAAATAAAAAGAAAAAAGAAAAAAAAGCTGAGCTAAGCTATTGGTAGCCATATTGCAGAAGAGCGAAGAGGGGAGGTATACTGAGGGCCAACAACGGTCGAGAGCCGCCGCCGATTCAGTGCGTTATAAGTGGCTGTCACCCGAGAGAGTGGTTTTCACGTATACGCAACAGGTACTTATTTCTGTTTTATTCTTTTACATTTAATCTGATTAACATTTTTTAGTGTATATCCACACATCCAAACCGAAAAGAACTTGATGTTTGTTTATCAGGTGGCCGTCGTTCAAACAATAGGCGTGGTGTGTGTGTGTGTTTCTTGAGTTGTGTTTGGTGTGTTCGCCATTGGGAATCGTGAAAAATCGAAAAACGATTCGGCCTCTTGACTCGAGTGTTTGCCCTAAGCATTCCCCCCTCCCTTATTTTCATCCTTTCCCTATCAATGACACTCAAGGCTCATGTTGAAATACAGGTGTCTGAATGAATGCTCATCTCTCTGGGTTTGGAAATAATGTACGAGCCAGCCATGACATCACCATTCCTTCCTTGTATTCTTTCCATTCAACCATAATTTATTTTTTCCCATCTTGACATTTCAAAAGGAATGTCTTGGTTTTCGATCAACCCTGATGCATTCGCTAAACTGTGACGGCACCCTGCCAAATGGGCAGGATGTGTTGGGAAGTCACTCTGGCCTTTCGACAACTCACATATACATATAGAATCCCATCACTCTAGCTATGTGCCCACATGCTGACCATCTGTGTACTTTAGATTTTGTTGACCATATGCTATTGAATCTCTTCTACACCACCAGCAACAACCCCAGTCTGTCTGTCTGACATTAATTTCTTCCTGTTGTTTTCTTTCTTTCCAGGTTCTCCGTGCGTATTGTTCGCGCGAGCGTGAGTCTGCAGAAGTAAAAGCCCGGCTTTCAACTCTTCCAACAAGAGTCAGAGGAGAGAAAAAGCTTGAAACAGCCAAGAGCAAACAAGATCATCCAACATGCCGAAATCGGTGAGTTTGTGTACAGTGACGTAAGATGCTGCCAATTTTAGCACAACTGGCCATGTGACGTTGTAAGCCTCTTTTTTCTTGAGTTACCTCGTGACTCCTCAGCCAAGAAATAAAAAAGAGTGGGTGGGTGGGGGGTTGCAATTGTTGCCTATATTTTTATGGGAAATGTCTTGCGTGGTCCAAACCCACGGTCGTCTCTTCCTGTATCATTTTCTCTCTCTCTTAAAATCAAAATGCGGGAGCACGATTGCGTGTCTCCAAAAAATTTGTACACTATACTCCCCTTGTTGGTTCATTTTCTCTCTCCCTGATGATTCAATCGGGCATATGCACATTCCTTTCGTTGTGGATTTTTCTGATAAAAATTGTGTGTGTGGGGAGAAGCGATTACGCAGGGCGGAAATTTCTTTCCAGCGCGTCACCACCAACACCGGAGACGAGAGATGACTTGTTCAATTGGGGAAACCGCGGTCTACGAACGGTTTTCCCGTACCAAGGGGTAGGGCACCCACTCACGGACGGACCGGGCACTATACACCGGCTCGCCAGTCTACTAACTGCAGTCATTAGATATTGGTGTGGCACCTGTCGGGGTCCCGTCTTCCTTTTTTATTTCTGGTTCTTTCACACCGACCGATACGCGTCTGTGCTGCTATTGACTATAGCAATTTTCCCTGTTAGTGTCTACCGGCGTGAGTGTGTCTGTGTGTGTGATTTCGTTTGCTGCATCGTACGGTTGTTTGCAGAGAGGGCGTCTATATATTTTTTTTCGGTGTCGGCGTGTGGGATCTCTTGTCAAATTCACCATGAGCGACAAGAAGAAGGTATATATATAAAATCGTTGAATGAAAGAAGAAGAATGTCTATTGGGTTTTCTCTTTTTTCTTTCCTTTCCTGTGTGTCTGGGTGGGTTAGCCATACCATTCCATAACGGACTGGCGCCGCCGATAAGAAACACAAGTCAGACAGCCGAGACTTGACTCTGAATGACTGTTCTGGCTTTCTTTCTTTTTCTTTGATGGTTGTCAGATTGTGAAAGAGGAAAAGAGATTAAGAGCCCTAGTGTTTTTCGTACAATGGGTCGGAAGAAAAATAAGGGCATCCGAACCAATTGGTTCGCCGATCACGTTCAAGAGACACGAATGAATGGTTGAAGCATCTTTGTCGTTAATGCCAACTCACAGATCTTCTATTTTCTTTTTCTTTTTTTGTCTTTAAATGAATGTAGGTCAATGTTCGGGTGACGACGATGGACGCCGAGCTGGAATTTGCCATCCAGCCGACGACAACGGGCAAACAGCTGTTTGACCAAGTTGTCAAGACAATCGGTCTCCGCGAAATCTGGTTCTTTGGACTCCAGTATACCGACAGCAAGAGTTATTCGACATGGCTGAAGCTCAACAAGAAGGTACATTGTCATTATCGGTCCTTGGTTCCTTTTTTTGTCTCTCATTGGAATACTTTTGCATTTATAATTGAGGGACTATTTCAAAGTTTTACATAATTCAAACGGAATATTCTCTTTTTTTTTCTCCCACCCGATTCCCCGTTTTGATTGAATTGTTTCAAGCCCAACGATTATGTCAAGGATATATTCAGGTTTATTTTGGGCAGAGGTTACTGCCAAGATCAGGTACAGTTAATCGTATCAAAAAGGCAGACGGCAAATTATACGCTGCTGTTGTATTAGTCTCTCGTGTAGCATACTATAGTGACCCTAGATAGATAAGCGAAATATGTAGTGCAGCTCTTGTAGGCTCACCGTCTTCTCTTATCCATTTTTACAAGCCTTTAGATCCGCTTGATGTCGACACTGTTGGGAAAGAAAAAAAGGACGTGAAATGAAAATAAATAGGTCGCAGGATGTTTTGTTGCCGCTCTTGTGTGTGCCGTGTGTGTGTGTGTGAGAAATGTATGATACTAACTACTTTTACTATCTTGACGTATCTTCCCCTGCCCCCTTTCCATTGCTACCACTGGTGCTGCTGCTGCCCACCCTCAGGTGCTGAATCAAGATGTCAAGAAGGAGAGTCCGCTGCAGTTCAAATTCAGGGCCAAGTTCTACCCGGAAGATGTGGCTGAGGAATTGATTCAAGACATTACGGTGCGGCTCTTTTACCTGCAGGTCAAGAATGCCATCTTGACGGACGACATTTATTGCCCGCCCGAGACGTCGGTCCTACTCGCCTCGTATGCCGTCCAGGCCAAATACGGCGATCACGATAAGGAACTCCACTCTTCCGGTTACCTGGCCAACGACCGCCTTCTTCCGCAACGGTAATGTACTGTAGTAATTGCAACCCTAACGAAACCGACGCATTCAAATGTCATCCAATTTATTTATTTATTTTTCTCCCCCCCCCCCCCTCTCTCCTTGTTTGTTTCCTTTCTTTGTGTGTTCTCATTTCTATATCTTTTTTTGTTATTCCATTTCAGAGTCATGGATCAGCACAATCTGACGCGGGAGCAGTGGGAGGAGCGCATCTCCACCTGGCATGCGGAACACGGAGGAATGCTCAGGTAGGAAACCCGACAAGAGAACGAGTGAGAGACACACAGAAAACCGCATACGTGTGGTCAGTCGAGCTGATCTCATGGACCGATTCGCTCGGTCGCAGACCGTTAACTCTCTCGACTTTTTTTCTTTTTTTACCAAAAAAACTTGAAATGACGTTAAATTTTTTCTTCTTTTTTTTGGGAAATGATTGTACAGGGAGGATGCCATGATGGAATATCTGAAAGTGGCTCAAGATCTGGAAATGTACGGTGTCAATTATTTCGAGATCAAGAACAAGAAGGGCACTCAGCTCTGGCTCGGCGTTGACGCTCTCGGACTCAACATCTACGAAAAAGATGACAAGTAATAGAAATCTATAAATTCCGTGTCGGGAATGAAATGATTAATGGAATTCCTTTTGCTATCGTAGATTGACTCCGAAGATTGGGTTCCCATGGTCAGAGATCCGCAACATTTCTTTCAACGATCGTAAATTTGTGATCAAACCAATCGACAAGAAAGCTCCGGATTTCGTCTTTTTCGCGCCTCGCTTGCGCATCAACAAGCGAATCTTGGCCCTGTGCATGGGCAACCATGAGCTCTACATGCGCCGACGCAAGCCGGACACGATTGAAGTGCAGCAGATGAAGGCCCAGGCCCAGGAGGAGCGCCGATCGAAGATGAAGGAGCGCGAGAAGTTGCAGCGAGAAATCCAGGCTCGTGAAATGGCTGAGCGCAAGCAGCAAGAATACGCCGACCGGCTCAAGTCGATGCAGGAAGAGATGGAGCGCCGGCAGCGCGAGCTGCTGGAAGCCCAGGAGACGATCCGTCGCCTCGAGGAGCAACTCCGTCAATTGCAAAAGGCCAAGGAAGAGCTTGAAGTTTCGCAGAAGGAGCTGCACAACATGATGAAGCGGCTGGAGGAGGCCAAGGAGATGGAAATGGCCGAGAAGATCAAGCTGGAAGAAGAGATCCGCGCCAAACAGGTCGAGGTCCAGCGCATCGCCGAGGAGGTTCAACGCAAGGACGACGAGACTCGTCGTCTCCAGGAAGAGGTGGAAGAGGCTCGAAGGAGGCAAGAAGAGGCTGCAGCGGCCCTTATTGCCGCCACGACTACCCCACAGCATCAACACGTCAACGAAGGCGATCACGTAAGGACCAAAAAATTTGATTAAAATTTTTTTTGCTTGTCATGGCTTTCCCCTATCGAGATAAGATTGCCCATTTATTTGTTTTCGAAACTTATTTTTTTTTATTTCGTTATCATTTTATTTACAGGACGAAGGAGAGGATGAGGATGAAGATACACCCAACGGTGACATCAGCGCGGGCAATGATTTGATATCGGAGAGCGACATCAACTCGATCCGCGATCCAGTTGAAGACCGCCTCACTTTGGCCGAGAAGAACGAACGTCTCCAGAATCAATTGAAGGTTCGTTTGCTTCATGTCTTTTGAAAAATGGTTTGAAATTAACTAACTGATTTTGATTGGCAGATGTTGAAGAAGGATTTGGCCGGCACCAAGGACGAGACCAAAGAGACGGCCATGGATAGGTTGCATAAAGAGAATGTCAAGCAGGGTCGCGACAAGTACAAGACGCTACGGGAGATCCGCAAAGGCAACACCAAACGGCGTGTCGATCAGTTTGAAAACATGTAAAACTCTTGCGACAAACCACAAAAACGACACGCCACTTTTAATCATTGGCTCTTGTCTTTTGTTGTTGAATGTTTTCATTGTGGGTTTTGTTTGTTTCATTTTTTTTTCCTTTCCTGATTCTTCTCCCCCCCTGGGTTCGAGGAGAGTGCTTTCTTTATCAATTCATCCCGGCGCAAAATGGATGGGACAAACAAACATAAAAATAAGGGGGACAAAAAAACAAAAGTTAAAAGGCAATTTTCTTACGAAGGAGAAGAAGCTTCCATATTGTTACGAAACAAAAATCAGATTTTTCTTGTCGCTGTTTGGGGTGCTTCTATTCGTTTGACCCCGCAACAACACCAGAGAAGATAAAAATAGTAAAAAGGGGGGGACGACGTTACACACATTCGATTCGACCTGGTGTTAACAACATATATTATGCCTTAAACCCATTAAAGTGTTTTTTCTCTCTCTCTCTCTCCTTTGGTCTTATCCTCTCATCCTTACACACACACACACACAACCACCATCGTTTGTTATCTCTGCTATTGTTTATAATCCCCTCATCAAATTTTTTTTTTGTACTAGACCTTTTTCTTCCGTATAACTCTTTGCAAAAGAAAAACATTTAAATCATGTTTGTGCCTGGACGAATGCACCAATCGCGCGCCTTCCAATCGAAAGAGAAAAAGAAAACAAGTGGCTTACTTAAAACAAAAAAAATTCCTCCATTTTGAAAAAATATTTGAATTTTTCTTTAATTTTATTTTGTGGGGTTGAAACTTGAAAAATCGAATTATGGAACAAAATTTCCGGCATCTATAAAAAGAGAAAAGATGGGAAAGATAGCAAAACCGTGCTTGATCATTGTAATGCGTGTTCCTTCTTCCCCGTGTTGAATATAATGGTCTTGCTGCATTCCGTTTGAAGAAAAAGCAAATATGATGAATGGCTGTTGACGTTCTCTTATATTTCCCCGCCCATCTTCCATCTCTTTTTCCATTTTTGTTATTCCTTCTTTTTTCTACTTCTCCATTTTGTCTTCATTTTTTCCATTTGCTTTTTTTCTGTTTTCATCGTCCTTTTTTTTTTGAATTTTTTTAAGCCCAGTAAATGAATAAAACGAAAACAAATAATACAAAAAAAAATAATTTGCTCTACTGTGATATTGATTGATTAAATCTATCGGTGTAGGGATTTTTGATTTTTATCTATGTGTCTGTCAAGTAAGTCACGTCACGTATGCCGAAGGTCGTTTTCTTTGTTACCAGACGAAATTGGCGGTATCAAAAGACTTATTACAAGTTTAGTAGTCGTGTGTTTGGAATTTATGATGCTGGGTTCAAGTGATAAAAACGTTGCAGTTCCTGCTTAGATCGAAACCGGATGTTTCACAACCACAGCATTCGAGTTCGTGATTTTCTTGTTGTTGTTTTTTGGCTTTTAAATCTTTTTTCGGTCAAAAACATGGGCTCTAATAATAATAAAGAGTTACGTCACTGGACTTTAGAGTTCCTTGGTTTAGTACGCATGCACCGGAGGAGGATGCTGGTTTTCAAACTGTCATAGCAGACAACAACTCGTGGTGTTTTATAAATACAACGAAAAATAACTGGTTTGGAAAAACTGTGCTGGTTGTTTTTGATGACGTGGCAGATTAAATGTTTATGTTTCAAGTATCCGGGATTCAACGATAATAATAGCTGTCATTTTCAGTCGTAGAAAATAACAAACTCAAGGGAATTTCTTGGTCCAAAAAAATTTTAGTTTTCAAGTCGTAGTGAATCAAAAGGTTATCGGGAATCACGACACTGAATCTTATTTTTTTCCCATACAGGCACGTGGTGTGAACAACAAAGAGGCGGAGTAGTGTGATGGAGGCCAATAGTACAAGATAAATATGCAGATGAAAGAAAAAAAACAGCCCATGTTTCAACTGAAGGCTGAACTGCCATTGCCTGGCTGTCCTTCCGAACTACAAAAATGTAAGTTGTGTTGACTTGGTGGTAATTTTGTGTGCACATCTGACTGACGAGTCAACCAACTTGCACCAGATCTGGGTTAAAACGTGACAAGTGTGATTTGTCCCAGTCATTACTCCCCAAATGTCTTCGATGTAAGAGGAATAACCTGAAATGCATCCTCTTGAAAGAGACAGATCTTCCCTGCTTGTCATATCTGAGAGAAAAGATCAATTTAGATTTAGACTACACCCCTGTTGCCTTTTATAGAGTTAACCGAAACACTAACGAGAGAGTTGGGGAACCGGTTATAATAGGAATCATTCTTCCATATTTCTCTTGTTGACGGAAATTCGAGCAACGGTAGCTCGTTGGTTTTCTGGGGATATCTCGGTGGTGTACGCGCGGCCTTGCACGCGGCTCCACCCGCACCACTGGAACTTGTTTCCGTCTGTGAAAAAACCCAGGCCAATAAGAAGTTAAAAACCTGTTTTATTCTATTATGAACTTCATCAACTCCCTCTCTCCATTTTTCATAATTTTCATAACCAGCCTTGAACGTTGACTTGAAAAATATGGCGCATTTAGACTCTTATGGCGATTCACATTTTTAGTCTGGACGAACATGTCGAAATTGCAATTAAATTATAGACGCGGCCCTCTTTTTCTCGTCTCGGGAATGTCCCATCGAACAATCTCTTTTTTTGTTGTTGTTGTTGATATAGATGTTAACTTTTCTCGGCCATTAATGGCGTGTTCTATTACATAAAATTCTATTAATAAATAACCACTAAATTACATACTCTGGTTATCGAGTTAAACCCAAAAGGAATTAGTTTGCGTGTCGTTAAAGACCTTGCGTGCTCGACGTCGTTGAATTGATCATTCATAAATTTTTCTTGGTTATAACTGCGTAGTTAGATTTTCATAACTTTGACACATTTTCCCAGCGATATTTGAAATTTGATGGCGCGAAATTCGAATTTTTGTTTAAAAAAAAAGGCAAATTTGTCGAAAAATGTTGTTTTTGTTTGTATTTTTGACTTTGCAAAAACTGAATACGCGAGAAGAGAACAAAAGTAAAAAGTTGGTTGAAACAAAAAACAAGATTGTCTCTCTTGGCTAATATAGTGACAAAAGATGATTTGCCGGATTTGATAGATCTTTGTAAAAAAGCGAAGATGGGCAGCACAGTAGACGGTTTTCGTATAAGCCACTGGTGTCCGGAAGGAACCGAAATAATAACCGTCTGCTGTGCTGTTAATTAGTGAAACGACGACACCATCAGAACGAGAGGTGGTAGGGAAACGAACACAGATGCGTGGGAGGAGGAAAAATAAACCAAATTTGCGTTGATTGTTGCTAGACGGATCTGTATTTGTTCCAGATGGAAGCCAGTCTGTGCGGAATGGATTTCACTTCCTGGCGGAACGTTGCACGGTAAAGCACCTGACGCTGTTGGCCGCTGACGATGGTCGTTTTAGATCCCGTTTCCAATCCGAAACTCTCTCTGTCGCCATTTTCGAGATACTAGTTGGTAAAAAACAGTTGAATTAAAGTTATATAGTCCGGTTTTTTGGGGGCTTTGTTTAGTAGATTAGTCGCACATACCTTGTACATGTTTCTAGAGCCGGTTTAAAATAGTAGTTTGAGCGCTGAAATGGTATTGATTCGATCATTGCACTAGCCAATGTCTTTTATACCCAACAAATCGGGAGCAAAGCAAAAAAAAAATACACAATCAAATAGTATACTGTAACTCCCACTTTCACATTGCGCTGGGAAACGGGCAAAAGCAGGTGACCGTGAAAACTCCGCCCTATCAAATGCTAAATATCTCTCTTATTTTCGTCTACGCGTGTATGGCTGCGTTCTAACTTTTTTTTTTCTAGTCGGCGTCATCAGCCTTGAATATTTTCATTTGTTACGTGTAAATTCCATAAGGAGATATACAACCGAGATAATTGCAAAACCATACCGACAATTATTATTATTTTTGGGTGGGCCTATTACGCAATTGGATGGAAATTCCGATATGTTGCAAATGACTTTCTGGGACATTGTTCAAAACGGGTTTATAAGAGATACTAGTGTTTGACTTTGGTTGTTTGCTATAAGAAGAATGAGTCAATCGAGTGATGCCATCACTTTTCGGAGGAAGTGAATGGGAATCTCTAAAAAGAGTCGAGTCAGGAAGTTTCCAGGATTTTGAAGGTTCAGTCCCTTTTTTCGCCATGACATCATTGAATTTCATTAGCATTTCTGGTCTAGTCATTTGCCAGTAAACCACCGTAGCCCAAATGTTGAATGAATTAATTTCGATGCATTCGATCAAAATCAATTGCAAATCAGATCCTATTTTGATGAGAAATGAGTTGAAATTAGCAATTTTTTTTTTTTTACAAATGGGCAACGATGATGGATGGAAACGCGTAGAACCAGTAGATATTTTTTTTTTTACAGAAATTGACCTTCTGGCAGTACATTTGCGGAATAATAAGGCCGTTGCCTTTTGCATGAAACTTCAACCGACGTCGTGATTTACGACCGTAGGTATTCGCTTCCTCGTCCAGAAATGTTTCCTTTTTTTTTGTTTTAAATCTTTTAGAACGCAAATAGAAGGTAATAATCGTTTTTCGTTCCGCATTTAGACGCTGAATTATCTTCCCAGCAGGACGTTCACGCGAAATACCCAAAGAAATGTCTGGCCAGCTGAGAAAATGATGGATTTCGCTACTTTCTTGGAGGTAGCTATATATTTTGACTGACCGTGTACACTTGTTGTTCACAATTCAAAGTATTTTGCAGCAGCAAATCCGTCCTTCTGCGTTATATCCTGTTCTTATAAGTCGAGAAACGCCAGTCACTTCACCTTGGG
This sequence comes from Daphnia pulicaria, assembly GCF_021234035.1. NCBI lineage: Eukaryota > Metazoa > Arthropoda > Branchiopoda > Diplostraca > Daphniidae > Daphnia > Daphnia pulicaria. Next base: position 934,740 of record NC_060919.1, on the reverse strand, counting down.
GGGGAAAAAGGGGCTCATTCTGCCTCTGTGTCAATTTAGCCATTCGGCGGAAATACCTGGGACGTTATTTTGGAGGTCCCAATCGTCCATCATCATCTTTATTTTAGTGTTAGAAAACAAGCGTCGATCTTTTTTCTAAGGGGGACGATTTTGAACTGTTTTATAACCAACACGCGCTTATGTTCGGCCGTGTTTTTATCAGATCGCCCCTAGCCAAACACCCCATAAAAATGACAGTCCCCAAAGCGTTTGTTTCGGATCGGTTTATTATCCAAGCCAAAACGGCCTTGACTGCGTGAGCCAAATGGGGACTGCGTGTTTTTGTGTGTTATTGTCGAGTCTCTTATCAACTGTGAAAGCTCTGCTCGGTGCATTAGTTGTTTTTCTCAATTCAACATTGTTGTCGAGTGACAGACTGGAACTGAAATAATCTAGTCAAAGTTCTGTTTTTGAGTGACTCTAACAGACTGAAAGGTCTATTGAAAATGATTATTTCCAGGAATCCATCGATCGCTATGCACACAAAGTGATTTTTAATAGTTTTCATTTTTTATTGTTTATCTTTGCGGGATAAAAACAAACAAAAAATTTCGTGAATTCGGCGGAAAAGAGAGATAGAGATACAAGCCCTTGGGGGTTGTTCTTGATCAATTGATTTCGCGACACATGTCCGTTTTCATTCGCTCTAGAAACGTCTCGTGGCGCCACTCGTCAGTCGGAACATTTTCCTTGGGGAGAGAAAAATTCCAAATAAGGAAATTGGATCAGAGCCACACACGCTCGATGATGAAGGGAACGACTCACACATCCGCAATGCTAAACTAAATATTTTTTTAAATTTTTCTTTTGGTAAAAAAGATCTCGTTACGAAAAGCTGAGCTGCTCCGCGATAACAGCCGACTGGCATCAACTTTTTTTTTGTCTCAAGTGCACCAGAATTGTTTAAGGCTAACTTGCAATCGGATGCGGTTTCACGATTGCCACACGCTCGTCATACGAGTAATGTTGAATTCTTTTTTTTTTTTTAATTTTTTTATTTTTTTTTTTTAAATTTACACAAGGGAAAAAAGGAATTTCCCAACTCGAAACCGAACCGCTTTTTTTTAAATTTTATTTTCTATAGCCGGCTGGTTCTCTCTCTCTCTTAACATCTTAATAAATAATCATAAAATGTAGTATCCAGTTGTGTTTCCCATGGATGAACCGCAGAGATGTTCTATTTTTATCCACAAGCTTTTTATTTCCACCTAATTTTCGTGATTTTTTATTTATTTTCATGAAGCTTTTTTAATAGGGGAAGCTGCTATTTTCGGCCTTTATAATGCAGACTCATTACGATCTTCACGTGCGCTAAATGAAGCGCAAATGCGTTCGGCTCGACTGCGTTCCCATGCCGTGTGTGTTATAGGATACGATATTTTTATGAAGTCCAGACGTCTGCAAGTAATAGAACGGACTTTGATCTCCTCCGTCTTTCCATTTTTGTTGTAGCCTTTTACAACTAACCGGGAAACGAGAAACAACATCGGACTCCCTCTTTCAATCCCCGTGTGCTGTATATGGCTGTAGAAAGAAAAACATTCTGGACACGATTCGAATAAAGAAAGAGAAAAAACGGGTTGATTATGCAGAAGAAACAGCATTTTTGTGTGTGTCTAATGTCCAGTCTCCTGTCAGCTGCTCTTTTGTTATTTATAGTTGAAAACGTTCTAACGCAGACTCCCATTTTTTCTCTGTGACAATTACAGACTAACGAACGCTTATCTTTTAATCCTTTAGGGGCATCGCTATCAAATGCCAATTTGGTCACCTTTGAGATATGCCTGGAGAGAGAAGAAACGCCAACAATTGGATTTAACAAGAAAAATCGGAGGTCCGTTTTTATTGATCGAATGGATGGGATCGTGGGTATAAAAAGCTCAGACAGAAAACAAAAAATCCAATAAAAGATAATCTAATAAACCAAAGGAGCTGCGAGTCCGGGGTAGGCGTGGAATTGAGGTGCCGCGATGAAGTTGCGGACGACCGGGGCGGTGTAGTAAGGCTGGGCGACGGGCACTGGCACTGGGTAGCTCTTGTAGGTGTACTCGGGCTGTTGGACAGTCACTTCCGGTCGGACATGGGTGTACTCGGTGGGCTGGTAGCTCACTTTGGAGAGGAGAGGTGCACCCAAGCCGAAGCTCATGGCGCTGGCAGCGGCGACGATGGTCAGGAAAACGAAGACCTGAAATTTTAAACAATTGATGGATGAATTTAAATGAATTGGGTTTTTTACCTTTTTGGCTATCAAGTTATCCAAATTTTGAGGTTTGATTTTGTTTTTAATACCTTGTACATTTTGATTTTTGGTTGAGGAACGAGCAAAGTGATGCTGGAAGTCGACGGTGGAAGACTGGTTTGATTCAAATGGAGCAGATGGTCCACCTTTTATACCGTGATTTCGCAGCCGATGGATCCGCGTCCTTCCGCAATCCCGCCACCGTTTTTTCACGAAAACGACCCCACCCTGAAAAAACGAGTCTTGTACTAGATTCACCTTGAAATTCGGGAGCCTCCCTTTCTGCTTCTGCACAGTGAAGAAAACATTTACAAGGAAAAGAGCAAATGCAACACAAAAATTGGATCCAACTTTTTTTGTTCACTGATTTATTCTGGCGGCAATCACCTTGAATTCCATCGCCAAGCTGAGTAGAATCTCAACCTTGGAAGAAATAAAGAAGAAAAAAAAGGTAATTTTTATTTTTTTATTTTTACAACCGACCGCACCTTTTTACCTTAAGGCTTATATACACACGGCCATCCCCTGTGAAATTCTGTGAAATTAATTTTTTCTTTTGTTTGGTTTTTCATCCAACGAATTTTGTTTTTCTTTATCCTTTCAGTTACTATTTTTATTTATTGATTGGTTTTCATGATAATGATTGAGATCCTGGTTGGGGTTAACTATTGAAGTGTCTGTCTCATAACTCGATGGTAAATTGTAGTATATGTGGCTCCTTTCATCTGCAAACAATATCTCGGGAGTCTCGGGAGGAAAAATACACACAGAGTTGTTTTTAAAGTTTTCTGGCTAGCCGTTATAGGTAAATGAGCTAAGCAACTAATAGAAAGGAGAAGATATGGCCAGCCGCTCCTCCGCTAGTCCTTCTATTGACGTTTTCTCCAAATGAAAACGGGCGTGAAAGTCTCTCTCCTTTTGAATGGAGAGCCCCGAGGCTCCGACAGCAACACGGCACAATATCATCACGAAAGAATGCGCGTATTCATATGGACAGATATCCACACACTCTACCCCCGGCTGCGTTGAGATAAAAAGTGCCGAGGATCTTTTCTTCTTCTTCTTCTATAATTTCGCCTCAAAGGCAACAAGTTTTTTTAAAAGGTAAGAAGAAATTCATAATGAACCTGATAATAAATCGTTTTTAGGAATGTTTGTGTTTCTCTCCCGTTGTTGGCCGACTGCTGTATTTTATATGTAGTTATAACATCTTGTTTAATGCGCAGATTTGTATTGTGTGTATTTATTTATATTTTTTGGGGAATTTCTTTTTGGTGTCGTAAAATGATTTTTACTGCTGCAGTTTCAGGAGAGACTGTTTGAGCTGGAGATACCAACTTGTTGGGTTGCTATCACGACCGGAAAACGACATTCGATATGCTGCTCAATAAAACACAATTCCCAAACCACTTCGCCCGTGGACGTGAAGTATTTCACGTTCTCTTAACGACATTTGGCCGCACGACGATATTGCATTTCTTTTATTGCGTGTGTATTATTGTCATTACTTGGGCTAGAGGGAAATTGTGGTGTAATAAGAATTTTTATTTTTAAAAACAAATTAAACACAAAAACAGGTTTTCTTTCAATGTCACTCGAACGCCATCTTACGGTTCAGGTAGAAAGTTCATTTAAAGAATTTAGCAGACGACTTTGGTTAAGGAACAAAATCAAAATTGAGTAGCTGCTGTGAGGCTGTGAGTGCTGCCTGCTGGACGGGCCGATTCAAAATAAGCAGGAAGAATGGAGTCGAATGGTAATAACGCTTTTTCTATTTTGTCAAGCCTGTTTTTTTGTTAATTGAAATATTTGTATGTACAATAGATGAATTTATGGCTGTACCTGGCACGTCGAATGACACTGTCGTGAACCTCATTTCTTTCAGACATGGCCATTCAGTGGATTATGATGCTCTGTATGATCTTGTCAATCTAAGAGCTAAACAGCTTCAAAGTTGCACGACTCCCATATTGGACGTGCAGCACAAATCTCTGATCCCAGAATTGAGAATCTATCAAACAGAAGCCGTTCAATGGATGATACAACAGGAACAACAGAGCTCAGTCAAAGGAGGAATCTTGGCTGATGAAATGGGTCTGGGAAAGACAGTAGAAGTTCTAGCCTTGATGCTGAATCACACAAGAGAGAAACTGCCCAAAATCGAACGCCAGGAACCAGCAATCACTGTCATCACAGAAAACGAAGAGCCAGAAGCCAAGAAGGTGAAGCTTTCCGAAGACCATTGTGCAAAATGCTTTCCAAATCGAACCATTGGGCAATCTATCGAAAATGTCATTTGGCGCTTCAGTCCAGACAATGAAAAATCAACCATCCAAGAAGTGATTGATGTTCATTGTGGTGACATACAAAATGAAAATCCCACAGCCACAAAGATACAGCGCTGCACCTGCAGCAATCCTGCAATTCGCAAAAGACTCAATGTTCATTACACCAACTCTCTGGCCGAGTACAGCTGCCTGAAAAGTCTCCAGAATCGCTTGAACGTCCCAGCCGAAAAAGACGAAGCCCCCATTCTATGCGTCTGTGGGAAAACAGTACCGTTATTGTCTCCTTTAGTCCAATGCCCCAAATGTAAGAGGCAGCAGCACAGCGACTGCGTCCACTACGATTTGACGGACCCACTGCGTGGGCCTTACTTTTGTCCTCATTGCTGGAATGAGCAGGAGCCCCTCGAGTCCGGTGCCACGTTAATCATCACCCCGTCCAGCATCAGCAACCAATGGCTGGAAGAGATCAAGCGACACGTCAGCGACGAATTCAACATCCTCATCTACCAGGGAGTTTCCAAACAGGGTTACCATCAACCGACTCAGTTGGCCCGTCGCTACGACGTCATCATCATCACTTACGAAACGCTGCGCAAGGAGCTCCACTTCGCCAAAGTCAATACCGGTGAGAAACGGACCCTGCGCAAAGCAGCTTCCTACATGGCACCTCCTTCACCGCTCCTGGCCGTCCGTTTCTGGCGCCTCTGCCTCGACGAAGCCCAGATGGTCGAAGGCTCGACCACGAAGGCGGCCGAAATGGCCCGAACGTTTCACGCCGTTCACCGCTGGTGCGTGACGGGCACTCCCATCCAGAAATCCGTTTTCGATCTCCAGGGCTTGTTCGTGTTCCTCAACGTCCCGGTGGATCGAAATGCTTTTTACGATTCCAACCAACTGGTCGAGGTTTTGGCGCCCATTTTCTGGCGGACCAGGAAGACGGCCGTGACGAATCAGATCCAGTTGCCAGAGCAAACGGAAGAGACTCACTGGCTCTCGTTTTCAGCCGTCGAGCAGCATTTCTACCAGCAGCAGCAGGTCCAGTCAGCCAAAGAGGCTAAGGAGCGTTTCATCAAATTTTCCATCAGTCCCCAAACTAAACTGAGCAACATCGAAGCGCACAAGGTCAAATGTCTTCTCTTCCCACTGATGAATCTCCGCCAGGCCTGCGTTCATCCGCAGATGGTTCGGGGGCAGTTTTTGACCCTCAAGGCCCAATTCAAGACGCTCTCGATGGAGGAATTGCTGGTGACCCTCATCAAACGAGCCGAGCTGGAATGCGTAGAGAGTCAGAGGCTGAGAGTTTCGGCCGCCAACGGCCAGGCAGCTTTGCACATCATCAAAAAGGAATGGGAGCAAGCGGCCGAAAAGTACCGCGATGTCTTGAGGTAAAACTTAGTTTTTGATTTCGATTAAAGTTCTGATTTTGATGTTGTCAATTACGAAATTTGTCCAGGTGGTCCGAAGAGATCAAGGATTCCGTCAAGACGGACTCGCTCCAACGGTTGCACTCGTTGCACAATTTAGCAGAGGTGCTTCGGATGGCTCCGGCCGGCTCCATCCCACCCACATTGCGCGACGAATCGCTGGAAGAGGAAGCCGATCTACTGAAGAAACGTTACCTGGGAAAAGCGTTGACCCAGGTGGAAGTTGCTCGGTCGACCATGGCTACCCTCACCGTCAAAGTCATGAGCATCAAGAACGAGTTGGAAGACAATCGTCTGCAGCTGAACGACATGTGGTGGACGACTTTGATCCAGTGGTCTAGCGACACCAGGAAATCAGAGAAACTAGTCCAAGATCTCAAAGACAAGATGACCGAAGAGAACGATTCGATTGTGTACGCAATTTTTAATTCTATTCCAATTGATTCCAACAAAAACTAAACGTTTTGTGTGTTTTCCTCCCGACAGGTTCACCAACGTCAACGGATTGAAATTTCTGTTGTTTTCGAGACTAGAAGAGCTGGAAGAGCAACGGAATACGGTCACGAAGCGGATGAGAGTGCTGGAAGTGACTTCGATCGAACGTATATCCCAGGACGCGGCCGATTGCCATTTGAGGCCTCTGGAAGGTCGCCGAAAGAAGGATCGCTGCAAGATTTGCGTCGTTTACGACCAGATTGAAGATTACGAATCGCTGCTCTTTCGCATGGACGACCGGAAGAATCAGGACGACGAGTGGGATAATCCGGAAGAAGACGTTGCGGGCGTTCACATTGAATCGCTTCGACGTGGTACCTGGGCCGATAGTCAAATTGAGCGAATGCTCAGGCTCATGCTCGGGTTTGCCCGCAAGCATCACACTCCTCAACCCATCCAGGACGGAGGTGCCATTCAGCTTAAATTGCTGGACGCTTACAAAAAGGAATTTCGACAGATCCGCGTCGTCTGGCGTCAGTTGAACGACCAGGCCTCGGCCGTCGATGAATTGAGTATGGCCACACTGCGACTTCGGCTCCGGCTTCCGCACGAAGTGCCCCAGCAGATGCCCGTGGTCGAACTTGCGGATAGCAGAGCGACCAATCCGAGACAGGCGATGCCGATTTACCTGCTGGAAAAACACGAAGTCAACATTCAGTTTGCCAAGTTGAACGGAGATTTGATCACGTCCGGCCATTCGCTCAAACGTCACATGGGCCACGTGGTGTACCTGAAGAATTTGGAGAGCGCCGGATACGGAAAGACGGGCAACGAGAACCCCGATCCCTGTCCGGTCTGTCACTGCGAATTGGGCGACAAATGGAGCGTCCTCGTCTGTGGCCATTCTTTCTGTATGGAGTGCATCCAGCTGCTCGTCGCCCAAGGGCCAAACAATGTGTAAGAGTCACTTTGCATTTCATTTTGAACTGGAACGTTACCTTTGAATTTTCTCTTCAGGATGAAAAGATTGCGGTGTGCCATTTGTCGCGAAACCACAACTCTGCACGAGATTGCCTACGTCGACGCACAGGCTATCGTTGTAGAAGATCCGGAATCAGTTTCCATCCGAGTCAAAGGCTCCCATTCGACCAAAGTGCAAGCTGTTGTCCAGCAACTTTTATTGATCAAGAAAGACGATCCTGATGCCAAATGTCTCGTCTTTTCAACCGTAAACATTTTTTGCTATTTTATTATTCCGGTAAGAAATTGATTCAACTTTTTTTTTTAATAATTTTTTCCAGTGGATAGACGTGCTGTTGATTGTGGGGCGGGCACTGGACGAGAACAACATCTCGCACTGTTCGTTCTTCTCAAACAATTCCCAGGTTCAGTTGAACAAATTTAAACGCGATCCATCCGTTAGCGTCCTACTCATTCCAATCCAATCGGGCGCCAACGGACTTAATCTTACCGAAGCTACTCATGTCCTCCTCATGGAACCCATTTTAAATCCTGGCAGCGAACTCCAGGCGATCGGGCGTGTCCACCGCATCGGCCAAACCAAACCCACCGTCGTTCACAGGTGAGAGCCAAAAACGAAATTCTTCTTCGTTTTTAAAATTAGATTTTCAATTCGTTTATTCTTCATTTAAATTTAAAAGGTTCTTGGTGAAACACACCATTGAAGAAAAGATGGCCGTGATGCTGGAGAAACACCGATCCGCCCTAACTTCCAGGAGCTCCGGTTCTGTCAAAGAAAATCCCGTTACTTTAGCCGATTTGAAAGACTTATTAGTCGATGAAGGCGAGTAACTTTCCCCTTTTTTTCTTTTATTTTGTCTGTTTTAAAGTTCTATAAGTTGAAGAACAAAGAATTCCACGTTTTATGTCGTTTAATTTCTTTCTTAATGTGAAAATTTTTGAGTTGAACTCGAAATATACAGGTCATTTCTTTGAAGAAAAAAAAACATCGTGTCGTGTGGAACTTTTGACCCAATTAACTAAATTAGATTAGAATTTCCCAGTAAAGTTATTATCGTAAGCTTCTTAGGCATTGACGTCATGCGCCAGTCTGTGGCCGGAAAGCTACCCTGCTACCGGGATGCGTAAAAGTTAAGAAGGTTCTAAAAATACTAATCGATATTTCTAATCCTTTTTTTTTTTTAAGGTAAAAAGATGGACGCAAAGGGTTGAATTTTTTTAGGTTTTCCAATTATTTATTGATCGTATACTTTCCAGTTCCGTATTAATTTTTTTTTGTTTACATTGAGATTACATGGTATAATGTAAATGGAGTCGGACAATGGATGGTGGTTGGCCCTCAGTTGGTTATACATTTTCTCCTTGATTTTCTTTATATAGTGAAGAGAAGAGAGAGAAATAGAGAGAGAAAGAGAGATAGAATAAAAGACGCCAAATATAACTGAACTCGATAATTCCGCTGTAGGGATGAATCGAGTGACGTCATAAGTGGGTTGGTGGGGGGGAGTAAAAGTATTATAAGCTAGGTAGAGAGATTAATTGTCTTTTCTTGAGGGCTCATCCGTTGTCGTTCCTGCTGGGCTGCTTCTCTTGTCACTGCTTAAGTGGAACGAAGACGGGCAAAGTCCTCGAAGACAATGTTCTCGTCCTCATCTTCGCGAGCGTAGTTGGACTCGTAGCGACCCTGTTGGCTATCAGCTTTGGTCAGCTTGCCCTTGCCTTGATACATAGCCGAGCCTGTAATTGAATTTAAACAAATTTAAAAAATTGTAATTGTAATTAATTAATTATTTGATGTCAAAGTCTACCTGGTGCTGGGTGCATCAGCTTGAACGGAACGTCGGCCACCAATTCACCGCCCATGGATCCGAGATCGAGTTTGACACGAGCCACGTACGAGACGACGAAACCGGTGGCTTCGTTGCATTCGGCGATGATGGTCGACGAAGCCAAATTGACTTCATCGTCCTGCATCAATCAAATTTAATTTCGTTTTAGAATTCGATTTTCAGTTTCCAGCAGATTTTCAAATTCAAATACCTTGAGGTGGCCATCGAGGGCGATGCCGCGGACTTCCTTGTTGCCGTTGATCATGGGCGTCAAGGTGAAAGTCTTGGACATGGACGTACCCGGGGTGATGGGGCAGCCCTCGCGGGTTTCCAGACTGGCCACGCGCTTGTTGTAGTGGCCATTAATCAGGGTGATCTCGACGTTCTGGACGACGGCCACCAAGATGCCCTTGACCGTTTTCTTGGACTCGTTCTTGACGTTGACGTTGAAGCGGATCTGCTCGCCGTGGTAGAAGAGCTCGCGGTCGAGCGTCAGCTGCAAGTTCAACTTGCCGCTAGAGAAAGTGAAGCCCTTGGACACCATCGTGCTCGGCTGCTTGGAGCTGGGCGTCAACGGAGCGTATTGCACCTATTTTTTAGCCAATCAAATTATCAATTTCTTTTCAAAGGTTTCCTCTCTATTATGTAGGGGTTCTCTACATACCTTACGGATGGCCATCGAGACGGACGAGCGCTTGTGGGAGCGATCATCCGCATTCTCACCGACGAAAGTCATGAAGTCGTACTCTACACCGACCAACGGGATGGCGTCGTTTTCTCGGCCGCCTTCCTGCAAGACGATGGAAGCCGGAGCAGTTGTCGGGAGCGAGAAGGAGAAGGCGTGAGCCTGGGCTCCCAGTTTCTTCAACAGACGATCCTTTTGGGTGAATAAGAAAATGTTAATTCTTTGTTGAAATTCATTGATTGTTTGGGCTTTTTTAGAAATGTTACCTGGAGAGCGGACGGTTTCTTGTCCTGGGAGCGACGGGCCGGAACCACTTGCTCGTTGATGAGCACCAGCTCCTTGACGAATTTCAAGCCCATCACTTCATCCTGCTCGCGACCGTATCGGATGGTGACAATTACCTGGGCAAATGGAGAAAATCGGTTAAAATAATTTAGCGAATTATTAAAAACCCCAAAAAAAATGTGTTGCCACTCACCTGGCAAAATACTTTGCGGCCCTTGAGGTAGTCGTTGTCAGCGACGACGACACCTTCGATGGCGTCGACATGGTCGCCGTGATCAACGAAGTCGCGCTTACCCAAATAGACGGTCAGTTTAGCATTCGGGGATGTTTTCTTGAAGACTTTAACGGACGCGACCATTTTGATGGTTGGTTGGGTAAGACTTGGACTTCGTGAAAAGATCGACTTAAACTCTCTTTCTTTCTTTCTGTTCTAGTCGTTGGGCTGTTTGGCTGACTGAGATACCTACAAGGAGATGTGAAAAGATTGACTGATGCTCCTCTGTCCGTCCGCCACGGCTATTTGTACCTGCCGGCTGTCGACGTAAAACTCATACGACACCCATTCGGTGATAAGACTCTCTCTCCATGTTAATCTCGTTAAACATGACGGCACTAGCGGCGAATCGAATGGGAGACAGCGCAGGGAAACCCTCTCAATGCTCCCCCACACACACACTCCAGCTGTGTACGGAGAACGTAATGATTCATTCGCTTTTTTCGTATAAAGAATATTAACTTCAATTTTTCATGTTCGATTTTAATTGATTAGCGAAAATCAGCAAAGACGAATTTATAAATTGAATTCGAATGATGGATGAAGAAATTTCCAGGATGTGGTTACGGGTTACTGGCGTAAATTTTTGTCTGTACGTAAAACACGTGAGGCTATTAGACAGCCAGGGTCTTGGTGATCTATTCTAATCTTGTTAGTTTCTCTACGTACGTAGTCGTACGAGTACCGAAAATAGACTCGATATCTTTCGTTTTGAAAGGTTAGTGTCGCAGTCATTTTCTTCGAACTTACGTCAACTGAAAGTATTTGACGACGGAACTCGTTTTTTCTACGTACGTTTCCATATCGGATCCGTGTAGGAAACCGAACTGATGCGGTTTTCCTGTTTCCCTGATTCCATCTTTTAATCGGTTGAGTATATAATATGGGGGCATACAAATCTGCCCAGTTGAGATCGAGTCTGACTACTACTGCATGTCGGTGATGAATTTTTGGCTGGCGGCATTACTTATTTTCGTGTCCAGGTTAGATGTTGTACAACCACGCCGGCGCCATAGCAACGATGTCGTTTTCCACGTCCTGGAGGGTCAACGTTTGTCCGCTAGAGAACTGGCCGACGAACACGGGCTGGAATACATTTCGGAGGTGTTTCCAGGGTCCAGCAGGTACCACCACGCCGTCATGAAAGAGAGAACGCTGGATCTGATATCCATGGAGAAACTATCGACTGACCCGAGGGTGATTTTTATTAAATTAAATATTTTTTATTGATTTGAATCGTGATTTAAATGGGATATTTTGAATTGCGCAGATCGTTTGGGCTGAAAAGCAGATTTATCAACGCAGGGATTTGCGGTTTATTTCGTCTGCTCAAGGCCGCCTACTAGTCGACGAAGAAGACCTTTCCAATTTGACGGATGACAATGAAATCGAATCGGATGGATCGGAAATGTTTAACGATCCTCAGTACCCACTCCAGTGGTACTTGGTATGATACAATTACCAAAATTAAACAAGTTGCAATGAATTAATTGAATTTTAAAAAACAGCACGGGAAGAACCCCGGAGACACTCACCATTTGAACGTGACACCTGTTTGGCGAAAAGGGCTGACCGGCCGGGGTGTAGCCATCGCCGTCCTTGATGACAACGTCAATCCGTCCAATCCGGAAATTAGACGTAATTATGTGAGTATGCTAATCATCGAATTAAAAAAAGAGCTATAATTTAATTATAAATTTATTTATTTTCTCCAAAAGGATCCGAATATTAGCGTTGATTTGGGAGCCAAAAGCGGGCCGGGCATTAAGAAAAATCCGATTCACGGAACGTATTGCGCTTCCATCATCGCGGCCGAAGCCAACAACAATTTCTGCGGCGTCGGAGTCGCTTTTAACGCTCGCGTCGGTGGCGTCCGTCTCTTGGCAAAGAAACGCGTCCTCGACGTCCAGGAAGCCAGAGCTCTCAATTACAAGCTGAACGAAGTGGACATTTACAGCGCATCTTGGGGTGAGTTAAACAAATTCAAAATCATTTCATTTTCTATTTTATTTATTATTATTCTATTTTCAATTCAGGGCCCCCGGACGATGGTAAACACATTGGAGGGCCGGGAAAGTTGTCCTACCACGCCCTGGAACGCGGTGTTGAATTGGTATAAATGCCTTTTATTAAAAGGAAATCAATTTTGGAGTTTTCTCATTTATTTTGATTGGAACTAATCAGGGTCGTCGGGGACGCGGTGCTATTTACATTTGGGCGTCTGGGAATGGCGGAATCAAGGGAGACAACTGCGCTTACGACAGTTACGCCTCCAGCGTCTACACGCTATCCGTTTCGGCTTTGACACCTCAAGGTAAAACCAGTTTGATTTGAAAATGCCGTGCTCAAATAGATTGTAACACATTTTGTTTTGATACATTATCGCAAGGTTTGTCGCCCTATTACGCGGAACCCTGCCCGGCTGTTTTGACGAGCCTCTACGTCGGCGGCCAACACCTTAGACCCAAATCGCCGTTCGATGCCGAAAAGACGGACAATGTGGTACGTTATTTGCTTCAATTAAATCTTACTAGAACAAAATAATTCTAAATGAGCAATTTTTATCAATCAGGTTGTCCCTGAGGGAAGCAATGGATGCCAAAACCAGTTCCAGGGAACGTCGGCCGCTGCTCCACTTGCCGCCGGCATTATCGCTTTACTCCTTGAAGCCAAGTGAGTCCTAAGTTGATTTAATTTTTACTTGTGAACTTAAATTGATTATTGTTTTTTGACAGTCCGCTTCTTACTTGGAGGGATGTCCAGCACCTGGTCGTTCTCAGCTCCTCACCACCGAAACAAGACTATGGAAACAAGGAACAATCATTGACTCATTGGCCGGCCAACGGTGCCGGACTCCGTTCCAATGTCCTTTATGGTTTTGGAGCTTTGAACGCTGGTCGGCTAATTGACTTGGGACTTGGCTGGAAATCGGTTCCAGCCCAAATTCGCACTTCAACTCAATGTCCTGCAGGACCGATGTAATTATTCCAGCAGTTCGACAATTATTGGAATGAATAATAAAATGATTAATTTAATTTTTTAAAGAATTCTACCACCCAATCGGCCAGTCCATCTAACCCTGGACGTCACGAGCAACGTTTCCATCTCTTCTTTGGAATACGTTACGATGCATATCGACGTTGATGTCAAGCCCCGAGGAGCTTTGACCATCTCCTTGCAATCACCATCAGGTAATTTGACATTTGACTTTTAAAATTAAGTGATCCATAATAATCGAACGAATGTCATCAGGAATGGTGTCACAGCTTCTGGCTCCAAGACCACACGATCTAAGTAACCTGGGATTACGTAACTGGAACTTGACTTCGGCTCAATTTTGGGGAGAAAATCCTACCGGCCAGTGGCGCCTCTATTTAACTAATTTGAGTCCCAACAGTCCAGGAATGCTTCACTTGTGTTCTCTGATTCTGTTGGGCTTTTGAACTTTAATTATTTATACGTCAATGCGCACATCTTTCAATAAAAAGAATTATTATGACGTCAATCCAAAAAACAAAATCTAATTTCTGTATTACATAATCTGCAGGTCATTAGCGTTATACTGCAGGGGTGGAGGGTGCGCTTGGAGTGAAGACTTTCAAGTTATATCCATGTACCAGAAAAAAAAGAGAGAATCAAACAACGACAGTGCCCGGCAACGTGTTCGGAAAGGCCTAGTGGACATTTAACGACCAATTTTTAAATTTCAAGGAAGAGGAATTCAGCTCCTTGGTGAACTCCGTTGTTGGCTAAGGGCGTGTCCCCACGGTACACGAATTGGCCGTAAGGCAATTGCTTGAGGGAACGAAATCCACATTTTTTCAGGGTCTTGATTGCGTAATGATTGACGGCTTGGCTGACAACAGTTTTGATGCCCAGGCTGGCGGCCAGTTGAATCGAAAGTCGAACGAGTTTGGAAGCCAATCCCCGTTGGCCGTAGTGAGGGTCCACTGCGAGCATGAAGATGTTCAACATTTTATTGTCGGCAGGTGCCCAGTCGTCTGGAACGGCTGACAGCTCTTCCAGGAACTTTGAATTCATGTACATTTTTGGGTGTCGGTCCGGATGGACAAAGTCAGCGAGATCTGGAGATGGCGGATGCTCCTGGCCGTCATCATTTTCGATTGCATTGATGGCGACGGCCACGATCCGGCCGGACGCACGGTGTCGGAGTTGAATCGAAGTGGACGGCGCCGCCAAAACCAAATGGATGAAATCGAAGACCCAGGGCCTGACTTCCAAGTCGACATCCATGTCGACCACTTTGCCGATGGGCACTTCCGGAAAGAAATGGGCCAGCAGGAATTCGGCAACTTCGACCTTTTCTTCTTGTCTTACGGTTGCCAATTCCAATTCTTCGTGTAAATTTGGTTCATCCCAGTCTTCCCACTGTATGGATTCTTTCTCGAATGTTACGGATGATGAGATCAAGGCAGCGGGCCATTCAGTCCTAGGATCGGTGGTGACGTCGGCGACGTCTTGGAGGCGACTGGACGTCGTTTCTACGGATTCCATAATCGATTACCAGCCCTACGCTTTGACCTTATGCGGGCGACGGCAAAACTAACGGAACGGATCCTGCCAGGAGAAAACACGCAAAAAGAAGCAGCACAGCCGATTCAAGCGATTACGAATCTCTTCAAAGGATTTGCGACTTTCATCGGACGTTGGTGTTGGAGCAATACTTGACTCTGTCACGTGCAGAGTTAGTTTTTATACAGCCAAGTGGGGGGCAAAAAATGAACGTGAAGGTATTTGTGCTCTCTGCCCAAAAATGTTATGGAAGAGAAACAAACTGGATTGAACTGGATGCTGTTGTTGTTTTCGCAGATGTTATTGTTTTCGTGCTGACGCGACAGATCACGATTAAATCGCGTGAATCCTTGGGGCAAAATGACGTCATCCGGGAAATCCCCGCAAATTCAAACTGTTCCAATTCTGTATACATTTTGGATGTAATCCAGCGATTTTTTCGCACTTCCGCCACTGAAATCGAATGGCATTTTGCTCGTTCGCTTTTATAAATCGCTGACTAGACAATCCAGGAAAAGTTGTCTATTTTTGTTTTCCGTCCTGGTCCAGCAAGTCAAATTTTTCAGAGAAAATGATAATACCTTTTAAAGGGATCGACGGCAAATGTGTAGGTCTTCTTTGTGTGTAACACGACCGGATCACGGGCATTCGTTCAGCGGTTCCAAAGACGAACTGAACGCCTCCTCTGATGGTGCGCTTTCAAACCGGGAAAAACAGACAATAAGTGTGACATTAGAATAAAGTAGTCGACCGTTGGAACAGACAGGATCTAAACAGATTGGGTAGCAGACGGTATATATTATCTAATCTTTGGGTTGGCTGGATAAGGTTGGTTAGTAACAGTTAATTAATTAAGTGCTGAACCTAACATGTCTGACATTTTCCGAAAAATCCTGTTTGAAGGATTTCGGATAATTAATCATTTCATCTGTTTATCCATGTTTCAAGGTCAAGTTTAAAATGTGGGCGAAGGACTTTTACCGTGCGACCGCAGGATTTTTTCCCGTTTACTTATCATACAGATGGCATCCTTGGGTTACATATGATCTCTGGCAATCTGGCACAGGTAACAAAGACAAGGTTTATTACGCAGTTGGTAACTGTTTATTACAGCTTCTGTGTAACCCGAAGATGACAAAGACCTAACTACTCTGTATTCATGTTTACTACTGTGTAATTGTTGTGATATTACAGGTAATGGGATACCTGTGGAGACTGGGCAGTGCTGGACAGCAAATAACTCGGGGAGCCAGTTATGCCAACGAAATTAACTGATCCTGATTCTTATTCTCGTCGATTGTCATGGTTACACTCATCGTACGAGATGTGATTACTGATACAGCAGCCAAGTATTAATGTGCTCTTGGAATATAAATACGACAAACACCTTGAACGATGTATTTTTAAGAAACGAAAATAATTCCAGTTAACATATACAAAAGACGTTTTAGTTATCCGCGGTGTATCAATCGAGTTGTCAGGGCGTTCCTGAGTTCTTTGTACCTGGTAAGAAATATCAACGGGTTATAAATGGCGTGAATGAGTCCCAGTTGACCAGTTCCTTGACATAGGCCGGTTGAATGTTGCGCGGTTTGCAGCGAAGTCGGCGGAGACGGACGATGGTGACGGCAATCAACAAGTTGAGCGGAATTTCGATGGAGCATCAATTTGGCAGTTATGAGGAAGAGGTCGAGATTAATGGGATTGTAAGGTTCTCCGTTTTGCATGTAAAGAATGTCCCGATTGCTGTTTATTAGGCTGCTGCTGTTGTTCATTATTTCAAATTTTGCTCCGCCTAACATGTTTTATATCCTGTCAACGGAATGATGTCAATTATATAAATCTGGGAACAAATTGTTGCCGCGTCGCAACTTACCCTTTAAACTCAGATTTTTTCGTCCTTTAGTTCAGAAAAATCGAAAGATGGAAGAGTTAATGACTAGTATTTAGACTATGTCCCATTGAGCTTCGCTTTGGAACTAGAAAGAACCTATAAAATAGAGTTTATCGGAACTATAGCTACTATAGCTAATAACTTTCTTTCGCTGGGCGACCTTTTGCGCATGCTCCATAATATCTCTAAAATGGTTGCGTAGGCTACTGAAATTTAAAATCCTTCCAGACAAAAATTATATTGACCCATCAATCACGATCAGCACACAAAAGCTGCTGGAATTGAAGCTCAAGCGTCAAAATATTTATTGTTTTTTTTTTATTGTAGACAAGTCTTTGTCTTGAGTCTTTGACAGGAAAAATAATTTTATGGGATCAGAATTTTTTAAAAATGAAA
Organism: Daphnia pulicaria; assembly: GCF_021234035.1. NCBI lineage: Eukaryota > Metazoa > Arthropoda > Branchiopoda > Diplostraca > Daphniidae > Daphnia > Daphnia pulicaria. Next base: position 917,438 of record NC_060919.1, on the reverse strand, counting down.
AACAGAAAAACTGAAAAGAAAAACTATGTAAAAAGATGTACTATATTGTTCCACGAACTAGGAACTACATGTGAAGGGGCAGGTGGTTTTTGTTCGCTTAGTCTGTGCCTAACATTCGGTATAAATCAATATCAGTATTCATAAATTTGTGATTGAAATCTTTTCATTCAACCTCGTCAATCGAACCCAGCAAACTCACCGAAACTCACGAAGAGAAAAGAGAAGAGTAATCAAAAATTTAAAAACAATATTCGGTACGATTCTGTATACAAATCAATAGATACAAACTAAGTAATCGGTATACATTTTTGAGCGTGGGTGTCTTCGTTAATCACATGTGGATTTAAGAAAAGGAATATTTAAAATGTATGCTTTTAAATCAGCTTTTAATCGTTTTTTTTTTGTGTAATAAAAAATATAGTATTGATTCTCTTCTACTCTTGTACACGTAAGTGCGCGTAAGTGGGAAACCGGATTGTACCTTCACAAATTATTGCATTCGATGCTACAGCACATAATAAAAGCACTCTCGCCCGGCCTTTAAACATGCATCAATAGCCTAACACCTCAATTATGCAGACTATCATACTTTGCTGTTCTTTTTCTCTCGCTTCAGTTCTTTCTAAGCAATGTGAAAGTGACATCTGTAATTTGAAACTTAAAAAAAAAAAAAAAAAAAAAAAACAATCAATAATTGATGAAATTCAGCAAACTCTTAAAGGGAAAATCGTTGAGTGCTTATGAATTATTATATTTGTCCAAATTCTCAAATAATTAATATAAAATATGGGTAATATACTGCAGTCTGCATGGGCACGTCATTAGTATTTGGGGGCAGCGTACTTGGGTTCGTAATTAGGTTCGTATTTGGGGGCAGCGTATTTAGGGGCATCGTATTTTGGAGCGGAATAAGAAGGACCTTTGTGATAGGAATCGGCAGCTTTGTACTCGGGGTACTTGGCATATCCGTCGTATTTGACATCGGCGACGTATCCGTAGTCATCGGCCTTGTAGGTGACGATCTGAGTGCGGCCATCGGGCAGGAGAGTGTGGTAAGAGCCGGACACGTGACCATAGCCATCGCTGGACTCGTGCTGGCCAAAGTTGTTGTAAGCGTAGTCGTCCTTTACGGCCCAGTTAAAATTGTACGGTGTCGGGACCTAATATTCAATTCAATTCAAAATAAATATTAAAGAATAAAAAATACGGTATGGGAAACTCTTTGACGTACGTCATAGCTTTTTTGGGCGTACTCGGCTGGTTTGTTATATTCCGGTTGGTATGCGGGTTTGTTGTCCTTGTAGTTGGAAGGAGGATAGTATAGAGCGGGCGGGCTCACGTAGGGTTTTTCTTGTTTGTACACAGGGGTCTGGTGGTAACCTCCTGCGGCAACAACGGCGACCAAAGCAGCGAAAACGAAAACCTTTTGAGTGAAATTCAAGATTAATAACGATTGCCAAGGTATTCTTTTACTAAGTGTACATTTAAATATTTTAGAACTATTTATTTAGTAAGTTAGAAGTAGCATACCTTCATATTGATTGTGGAAACTGTGATAGTTTAGATGAAACTGCAATGTTTGGTGGTTTCTTTTGGTCGCTTATATACCACAAAACTAAGCATATACAGTATTAGACTGATGTAAACAACATCCATTCATGGCTATATTAGTCTGACCGGAATGTCTTAGAGTAATGCTTGCTCCATTTCCTCGCACGCAAGCACACATTTCCTCACCGCTTATGTGTACTAACTTTTCTAAAGTGCTATATTTAGTATTGGGTATTGGCTTGTTACTTATGCATTCAGTTTCGACGAAGCGAACAGGAGTCAGTGTTGCTTTCCTTTTCAAATGACACACCCAGGTTTCAACTCTGCACGTCATTATAAATTTATATCGTTTCCAAACAACAGTGTCCATTAAGTTAACGTAATAGTGCATTTGGGTTACCTTGGAAATGCAAATAAAAGTCGCTATTGTGTAAATGCCGAAGCTACTAATAATAAGATCAATGAACCATCCAATTATTATCAAATTATTCTCGCAGAGTGATGGACGAGAGCTATAGAATACCAAAGTAGGTGGCAATAGTAACGTAATTCCAATGTAAGTAGTTGCTAGGAAAAATGATGAATTTTTTTTTTTTTTTTTAATTTTAGGGGCATTACTCGGAGCTCGAGTGTAGCCCAGTTTATTCACCCGAAGTTAAAAACAAACGTATTTACAAGGAAGAATAAAACAATTGGCAATATTTACACATATTTACATATATAATGGAAACTGGGCCTGACGGCAGCTCTGATGCGGGCAGCCTGCGGAGAGGCCAATGGAGGCTTTAATGTACCTGTCCGGCTTGGTAAAACCTTCAAGACCACCAGCCGGTGGTCTCCGGCATAGCTACAGCCTCCATTGGTGACCACAGGTGCAGTTACCAAAGCCCCGCCCTACGCACTAAAATGATTGGGAGAATGGAGAGCCATATACAGATGGAGGGGAAGTAAAAATTACGCTAGAGAGTTGTGCAGAGCCAGTAGGCGAAACGCACTGTAAAGTTGAGACACGCACAGAGGTGCGATACTGGCATCCCGACGCGCAGCACCAGTCTGCGTTGAGGAGCACACATCACACATGTGGTGAGCATAGATGAAAGCGCCCGTGGTGTACATTAATCGACGGAGGCTTGCGCTTCCGGACCATGTCCACCACGGGCGGAGTAAAACAGAACGAAACTTTATAGGCCTGTCAACTCAAGCTCGAGTAAGTGATGGCATCACACGAGCAAGACGCTTTGTGCGAAGGACGAATTTCACTACAGAATTCCAAAGGAGGTTTGATTGACAAAAGAATTTTAGAGAGTCCGGGGGCCAAGGAATGTCGCTTGAGGTAACTTCATCGACTAATAACGTCCTATGCGCGGAATAGATTGGGCAGTGGAAGAGAAAGTGAGGCAAAGACTCAACTGGGGCACCGCAAGAGCAAGAGGCAGAGGGCAAAAAACCAAATCGATACTGGTGGATGTTGAGGAAACAGTGGCCTGTAAGAAGCTGGGTGGTGATCGCATTGGTACGACGGGTTAGGAGCACCTTGGCAGAGTTTACATCAGGAAAAAAGGATCTGACACTTAAGTTTCCATGAGAAGACACCCACTCGCCATTCCAAACTCTAGAAACATGAGACCTGACCAGGCGTTTGATAAGGCCAGTAGACATGCCCGACGAAGCAGTCAAGAATGGAGCGGGGAATTTGCCCAGAAGCTAGCAAGAGCAAGACCTGGAGAAGCAGGACTAGTGGTCGTGAAGACATGACAGAAGCTCCCAAAAGAGGCCAAGGTGGCAAGGTTGCTTAATTCAGAAGGAAAAAGAGGAGTCGCAGGTTGTAAAAATGCCTGTGTGTTGGCTACAAAGATTTCACAAGAGCTATACATATATTTGAAACTGCGTATGATGCCCAACGCTGCAGACAAAGCAAGACTAAAACCAAAACGGAGGGAATTTCCCGGTGGTAGAGACCAATTAGAGATCTTGAGGACGGTAATGTAGTCAGAGAGGACCACACAATGTATTAACTGTTTATTTAACGTTATTGAAGGTCGATAGGCTAGTCGATAGGCTCACACGAGCGACGACACGAGCGTGTCCGTTAAACCGTTAAAGTTAAACCTTAACGGTTTAACTTTTTACTCCAATAGCAAATACCCCACGCTAGATGGCGAAATCATAGAGTTGCTCCATCTCGCGGCAGCCATTGAAAACTATTGGTCTGAACCTTCTTCATCGTTAAAACAAATATGGCGACCACGTTGCGAGAATGCAGAGTGCAGGCAGAGTGTTAAGAGGCACTTATTTACGTCAAGAATTCGTACCGTACTAAAACAAGAAAACAAAAGCACAAGTACAAACATGGTACAAAGAACCATGGATTATGGTCGGGGAGAAGAAAATATTTTCGCACAGTTCAGGGTCTCCTCAGTAAGTTTAGTTTTAGCGGTTTTAGTGAGAATTGTAGAACTTCAGCGAAGAGTGTGGTGAGTAAAAGTGGAGTGTAGAAATTCAAATGTTATAAATATGGTCGGGAATAGTTGTACAGAAAAGAAAGACAATTTTTGAATAAATTTATGAAGAGGTTGCAAAATGTGTGATATGCAGGAAGCAGGATAGCAGCCAGAGGTAAATGGGGTTACTTGAATAAATTTCCCATTTAGAGTCCTTCTTTAGAAGCGTTTTTCTGGGATGAACATTACCATTGATATCTAAACTTTCAAGTAGATTGACATCCTAAATAGCTTGGAGGTTATTTTCCTGTTAGACATAAATCTTTGTAACAGTTTATTTATTGTATCTGTTGTCCACATTTTGTTTGTAGTTAAGTTGGGGCATAGTACTTACAATAGCCTAGGTTTCTAATTAGTTCCTAGTTCTTGTTCTGTGAGTATTGACTGTCAGTATCCTTTTGCGAATAGCCCCCAAAATTGCTTGATAACATGGTACAAATTGATTATTTATGTAATGATATTAATTGTTTCTTCTTCCTATTGTAAAACAGGACATAATTTACTGGCTTAGAACATTGGAAACTAGAAAACTGCAGGAATCTGTTGATGTCACACCATGTTCTTTTAACTTATGACTTGAAAGGAATATTGCATTAAAAGAGGTAATAGTTTGCCACTGTTTTCTTCCCGAAACATTTAATAGAACTAAATTATTTTATTGACTATTGCAGAAATATGCTAGTGGCTTTGGCTACAACAGTAACTCCACATATTCTTCTGTATTCATCGAGCAGCCTTAATTGGATATGGGAGCAGGAGTTCTCACCTTTCAATATTCCATCTCCCAGAAGTTCCCCTAGCCCTGTTAAGGTAAGGTTACTGGATCACACAATAGTAGTGGTGGCTTTGTGGAAAATTTTGCTTGACCAACAACTTCATTTGCTTTGCCAATCGTTGTCGGCTTCTCGAATTTCCCCCCATCTCTTGCTTGTGCTTTATAATGCCCACATTTTACCGCTTTTTTTCCTTCGAATAACTTAATGGGTTGAAAAGTTGTGTGTGTAAAAGTCACATCCTCCAATGGTGCCTTTCAATCTCAGAGAAATTTAATATTGTTATCGCTTAAGCTTGGTTTTCTGTGCACGTAGAAAAAGTTGACATTTACGTCAACGTCCATAAATCCACTCGATTTCTGGAAACCTTTGAATTTTATTTTCAGTAAATAGATCAGATTGCGTAGCATTGAGCTTTTTCCCGCACTACTAGAAATTTTTATAAAGTCGTGGTTGACAAATTAAAGTGTTGCAGCTCCCACAATCGAATAGAATCTCCTGAAGTTTATCATAAGACCTCGCCACCTTTGTACATTTAACCACAATTCGCTTTCCCTGTGCATTTGAATTTATCAATTTTTTTGCCCAAATTAGTTAAAAACTGTGCCTTTCACCGTCGACAATGAAGTGAATGATTGGGCTAAATTAATAACCGAAATTAAATTTGCGACCAATCGATTGTTACTTATTGTTTCTCGTTGTTTTCAAGGATCAAAGACTGACGCCGATCATCACCCGATCAGATTTGGAGTTTTTAATTGTAGCTGTATGTGGTGTGTTGGCGGCTTCTTGGTGAAGACGGGATGATCATGATTTGGTGAGTAGATGAGGCGTATGTCTCGAGCTCATCTAGACCTTTTTTATATTGTTTGTTGTATCAATCGAGTATCAACGAGCTAGAGCGCGAACGTCTTCGCGTTAGTTTAATTTTAACGTTCTTCTTTCCATTTGTGATTTTAACGCTAGATGGCTTCGTGGTCTTTTATTATTTTTCAGCTGTCAGTTTCAGTTACTTTTAAACATCGGCAGTCACTATGAGATAATTTTAGGTGATAATTGATATTTATTGCTCCGGAAATAAAGCTCACTTGTTTAATTTTCGTTATTTTGCTTTTTGTCTACTTCCGGTTTCTCATTTTAATAGTTAATCGTTCTGTAAATATTCATGTGACAATCAAAAGAACCAAATATTCGTGATCCCCGTCCTATTAGGAGTCATTTTGATTTTGGTTATTGTAGACCCATCCCCAGGAACGTCAACCTAAAGAAATAAAGGCCAGTTTGCATTTTCTTCACGCTCGAAGGTCGAAACAAAAACGTAAAACGTGTCATGCGACGGGGGAGAGGTTGGGTGAGGACGACACGTGTTGCATCATAATCAAGCAGGTACAATAGCCGCAAGGCTTAAGATGTGGGTCAGGGTGAGAAAAAGAAAAAGTCGTATAAAAGGCGAGAGAAAAGGCTGCGGAAATCTGATAATTTGATATTGGTTTTGTAGACCCGACCCCAGCAACGGAAACCTGCAGAAGGAAAAGGCCAGTTTGCATGTCCTTGACGTTCTAAGGGAGATCATTACGTAAAACGTTTCATGCAGTGGTTAAGAGGTTGGGTGAGAACGGGAAGTGTTTGCTTCATTATCAAGCAGGTATAATAGCCGCAAGGCTCAAGAGGTGAGGGTGAGGAAAAATCTTATAAAATGAAGAAAGAAAAGGCTATGGGAACTCAGTCGAGTGAGCACCTCCAACACGGCAACAACTGCAGCTCATTATTTCTCACCAACTGCCTTCTTCATTGTAATACCGGTTCGCAATCACGGGTAAACATTCATTTTTATTTCGAGTCGTGCATTAATTTTATCGAGAATTTTATCTTGTCTTCACTTGATATGACCAGTTATATTCGATGATTAATGTTCAAATAGTTTATAGTACAGTTAACTATGGCGCCATGCTGCCGTTTGGTGTCGCATGGTTAATGGTTGGGTCGACCACGGGTGTACCGATGTCTCCTGGACATGGTGGATACCAAGCAACAGCAGCAAAATAATAGGACACCACGTCGCCGCCTTACTACACAACAACGTCTAGATACGCAACATCTACTTACTACGCCGTGGCTCTCGAGTACTACAGTACGGAGTATACGTATACTGTCCCAGCCTACTACACCGAAGTCCCCTAGTACTACACGACTACGAATGCTGCCCCATCTTACTACACCGAGGCTCCATCTTATTTCAATACCAAAGCGGTCGAGTACTACACCGAACCGCACGAGTACTACTCTGCCCCGAACTACACAACCACAACTGAGGCGGCCAAGTACTACTTAGCCCAGACTTACAACACAGCAGCTGTTCCTTCCCTCTACGTTTAACTGTAATACTACACCGAGGATCCAGTCTACTACACCACAACCTACGCTACACCTAGATACTACGACGAAGCCCCAACTACTACTACACCGAAAAGGCCACATAACCAAGTACACTGCCCCAGTTTCCTTCACTAAATGTAACTCTACTCCAAGATACTACCAAACTAAGGCTCCCGTCTACTGTACCAGTACACCAAGGCCATCGAGTATTACACTACAACCAAATGGTAAATATTCTGTTTCTACATGGAGTTTTTTATTACTTTATTATTTTTTTTCTGTTCGTTTATATGCCAGTTATTATTGGAAATTGATGTTAAAATTATTTACCGTCTAGTTAACTATGGTGTCCTGCTGCTGTTGGTTGTTGTTTCCTTGATGGTCAAGTCGACCACTGGTGTACCGATGTCTCGGGTGAATGTGGATATCAAACCGCAACGCCGCCGTCTTATAACACAAAAACATACGCAACAACCGGTTACTTCCCCACCAATTCCCCGGAGTATAATCCATAACTGATTATGCCCCGAACACCGAAGATACAAAGTATAACTCTGCCCCGAGTTACATCACCAAGGCACCGGAGTACTACACCACCAAGGCACCGGAGTACTACACCGCCAAGGCACCTGAGTACTACACCGCCAAAGCACCGGAGTACTACACCACCAAGGCACCGGAGTACTACACCACCAAGGCACCGGAGTACTACACCACCAAGGCACCGGAGTACTACACCACCAAGGCACCGGAGTACTACACCACCAAGGCACCGGAGTACTACACCACCAAGGCACCGGAGTACTACACCACCACGCATGCTGGCCCAAACTTTTACATAGAGGTTAAGTACTACTTCGTTCCTAGCTACTTCACAGAGGCTCCAGCTTATTACGATACCAAAGCGGTCAAATACTACACCGAAGCCCTAGTCCTACTCTGCACCGAATTACTACACAGCGGCTGCTCCTTCGTACTACGTTGGATCGAAATACTACACTGAGGTTCCAGTTTATTACAGTACAACCCACGCTGCCTTCAGCTACCATCCCGAGGCTCCGCTCCCATACCGATGCTCCTAAGTACTACACAACCAAGGCACCCGAGCTGCGAAATATTCCACTGCCCTGAGTTATTACACCATTAAGGCACCTGAAAGTTACATCACACTTTCGCTTCTCCAGTTTACTACAGGGAGGCTAATAAATACTACAGCCAAAATTTCTGATGTTTTTAATTGTGTTCAAATTTGTCGGTCACAACTTAATAGTTATTAATCACTTCGAATCGTTGAGCTTAAAAGAGAAAATAAATTTTTTTAAGGTACGGTATAACACCTTCAAGCCTTTTGACAAGTCTGGAAATGATTAGTCACTTGGTTATAAGACACAACAAACACAAAACTTAGAAAAGGAATTGCTTTATTGTCCCACCTCCACCCACAATTCCACCACATTTTACAATCACATACACACATAAATACATACATACACTTTAGTTAACCCGTTGGCTGCCACGCCATACAACCCGTAGGTTGCTCTCTACTACTCTACGCGCCACGTCTGAAGGATCTATGACCAAGGTGGGACTTGCCATTGCTGACAAGTCCGTGCTGAAAAGGGGGAACTATAGTGCATTGCCTTGTAACAGGCGCCTTGCGGCAGATTTTGGGCTGGTGCGACTTTCCGACCCCACGGCATGAAAACCACGAGGCCGAACAGCGCACGCAGCCCGTGCTAAGGAGCTAGGGGAGAACAAAGGCGTGGCAGACAACGGGTTAACTAACACTCACATACATAATACCAACAACAAATGATGATCTGCGCCGACATTTTGGAGATACCTGAATAAAAAGAAAACAATTCTTATTTAGTGACATGCCAATAAAAGTTACATAATACAGATAGAAACAATAATCAAGTTTTTTTAGCTTAAAGATTTAACGATGCAATTTTTTTAACTTAAAAACCAGCTTGCAATATTGAGAACTGTTGACTGAACAAAGCTCACTTGCTAGTTTTTCGAAAAATTTTCCGGAAGTATACCGGAAGTAACCACAGCTCCTCAACCATTGAGCTGTCATCAAATCAAACCACATATTCGTGATCTCCATGAAATTTGGGGTCGATTAAGTGTGTTTAAAACTAAATCCAAAATTTGGCCAAAATCGAGAATTTTCCTGAACTATAGTTCAGGAAAATTTTCGAAACCGGAAGTACGCGTACGTAAAAAATATAACATGAACTTTACCCCAAATTTGACGAGGATCACGAATATGTGGTTCTTTTGCTCGTCGAATGAATATTTACTGAACTACTGACTAAAATGTGAAAACCGGAAGTAGAAAAAAAATGCAATTTTCAAAATTTAACAAGTGAGCTTTGTTGGGGGAATAGTTATCGTCAGTTATTACCAAATATTTCAAAAAAACAACTGCAAATAAATGTTTAAAGAGCTGTGCAAAGTAACTGAAACTGACTGTTTTGACAGCTGCAAATTATCAAAAAGCCATCTAGCGTTAGAAAAAAGAAACGTCCAAGTAAAACTTTGTTTGCGCGTAAGAAGGGCCTGATTTTGGAAACTATTACACAGACAGAGTTTAACGCAACTAGACTATTAGATAACGGATAACCTACGAAAATAAGTCAATTGTTGGGTACCTGGGCATAATCCCGCGGTGAATGATTACAGGTGTGTCACAGCGGGCGGAAGCGAACACTGAAGTGATCCAACTCGTCAGTGAAGTAAGACAAGTTGTGTAGCAGTTCATACAAAGCAGTGAAGCTAGATGAGCGGACGTCGCGAAGATAAGGATGAGAGAAGACATTGGTGGAAGTTCCTCTTCGTCATGGACAAAGGTCAGCACAAGGTTGGCACAAGAATCTCCGTGCCAGGACCACACGTATCCATAAAGGAACTGCGTGCTCTGTAAAAAAAATGTTTTACATAAATTGAAATATAAAAATGAATAAAGCATATCAATCTTTACCTTTTCTAAGAAGCACACTAAAATGTTCATGATGAAAAAACCATAAAAATGGAATTCACAGCAATCCATGTTCAGCACTCACATGTTGAGATAAATTTCCTGATGCTAAAGACAGTGTCATGAAGTATTGCAGTGGCGTTGTGAAAGGTTGTATTGATGCTTACCTTTATCATATGGGATATGAATTTAGTAAGGCATTTGACTTTCATCAAGCAGATCTGGTATAAACATGGCAGGTCACTTCACACTCTTCACGTCTCTGAAACTCTAAGTGGAAATGAGACAAGGAAATTATCTTCATTATTTACAAATTTACACAAATTTACCCATGAGAAATAAAACTCTACCTATCTCTTAGCTGGATGACCTTCTAAACAGAAGTAAAAACAGCAACAAACATGCTGTTGCAGGGTACACCACCAAAATTGCGAGATTCAGAAAAGATCCTATGGTTCATGAGCAAGAATACCTATGTTGTATGAAAATCTGAATTGTAATGGTCTGGTAGCAATAATGGGGAAATACCTTATCTCAGAACATTTGTATTCCAGTATATGTGTGCTTCAAACATGAGTTTTAGGCTTTTGACAGCATGAGGATCTAATGGATGGAAAGTGACTGAGCGCTAAGTCAACTTGTTGGAATGACTGACAGTATGCATCTAGAATTTGAAGAAATAAGTTGGTACAGTACAAAAATAAGGAAACTAGGTAAAGATAAACCTACATATGATACGAAGTTCAATTTGGCATTTGAAATCAATCACAGGATTCATTGAAATTTCACGATGTCAGAATGTCAACATGGGCGACACTGGCGACATCTAGTAATGAGTCTTGAATCTTAAGTTAGTTGCACATCAGTCAGTCATGACACAGACATGACATTACATTACACGTCGTTACTTTCATAAGTTACTTAAAAAGTTTAACAACAGAGATTGGATAACAAGTTAACTGTTTTTACGTAATAGATAAATCAATCTTAAGCCATGCTTTAGCTGATGTTTCCTACTGCATCCTTGACCGCTTGACAATGTTTTCACTTTTCAGATAATTTCAGCCGAAGTTTTCATGTACCTGGCCAACTAGTTGCTCATGACATTAGAAATGAAATGGTCTAATCTAATAATGCAAGCTCACAACCTGTCTTCTGAAGCAAAATAATTTTTGTTGCAAGGTATTTATTGTACCAAAATTATTTTTAATTACTGTGTTCTTTAAGGCAATAATGTTCATGTTAATTTTTCCCTGTCAAGTTGTAGATCTTCAAGATATTTATGCCTTCGCCAGATCCAATTCTTTGCTGCTATCTATTTTGGGTACAACAGCGAGAAAATGCTGCTACTCAAGATTATGTGGTGTTCTTAGTTCTAATTTAGGACAATGTAAGATTGATTGATTTTAGGTTTGGTTTTCTGTTACTACATCATGCGGTTTAAAAATTTTGTCTGAATATACTCTCCTTTCAGGTTAATCCCTCTCCACTGTTCTAGTTGCTTGGAAACCGACGAGAGATTGGTGGAATTGAAGACTGATAATTTGTGTTGATGTAGATAACTTACAAGTGCATAATCTGGGCTCCCTTCTTTTCTGTGGCCCCGTTTCCCTAACTAACACTAACCAACGCCCGCCGGTGGTCACTCACTCGCTGTGTCAACCAGGAGGAGAAATGGCTCTGGTCGAACGGAGACTTGGAAGGCCCCTGATCTGATGAAAACATTTGGAGGGTCATGAGTCTAAACCGAAAACCTAGTATGACTATATCTCTCCAGTAAAACTGGCCTCGAACTTCTCTCTTCTTCTTCTCGGACCAGATACTATCTCTGGTGGCCGTCGACAATTTCAACTGCATGTGCGAGTTTTAACAAAGCAATGCGCAACCTATGCGCTACCCAATGAGACAAAAAGCGATGTTTAATTTTTGTCGAATTAGAAATTTTTAAAAATTAGTTCTGGAATAAGTAAAATTTTTAACGTGTAACTGACAAAGATTTCAGCAAAAATAAAATATCGCTTTTTGTGTCGTTGGGTTTTCTTGCTCAAATTCGCACAAAAAAAGACAATCAATTGGAATCGGACGCTCTGTTTATTGAATTAATAATTTTATTTAAAATATTAAAAAATAAAGAGGAGTTATTGTTTATTATGAACATTTTGCACATTGCAAGAGTTAAGTGGACACGAATTTGAGGAATGGTAGGTATTTATTGGTGGGATTATAAGGGTGTGGAAAATGATATGTAGGTATATGTTATGGGATTGAAAAATATGAAGGGGAATGTTGGTGGGATTATGAGTTATGGTTTTAATCATTACCTAACATTTAGGTGATATTTTTTTACAACTAACCTCAACTTTTTTTAAAATTCCCAACATCCTCTACATTCCTTTCCCAATCCCCAAAGCATGTTTATTATTTGTTTGACATGAATTACTCATATTTCTGTGTTTGTTCCCTCTTAACATGTAAACGATAAACTGCAGACCCAATAACAATTAAACAAAATAATGATGCAACTTCGGTAACACGACACCAGCACCAAGGAACAGCCAGTTTAATATGATGCAAAAAGATCTTTCACCAGTATTGGCTGCAACAACGTCCCACATCGGACAGCAACTACGGAAACATAAACGATAAACCTATAAACAAAATGAAATGAATTAATCTTCAGAATCAATGGATATACTGTCTGAAAAGACAAATTATTATCACATTATATCGTTTCCAATAGTTAATTCAAATATTCTGAAAACATACTAATTACCTGAAAGCTATTGTTGAAACAAAATTTACATGAAACTAGATGCATCTAAGACTTAAATACAAAATCATTGGAACTTTTACTCTACACTGAAACTGAAAGAAATATTCTTTCAGTATCAACCTATCTTGTGTTCAATCATTTTCCCTTTACACAGTCCAGGAACACCTTTAACCATCTGGCTACATCAAATCCATGTGCACGTCGGGCAGCAACGAAGGAGCTCAGACTTTACCAGGCTGTTTTCATTAATTAAAATTCATTTTTCATTCATAGACCGACCATTAAAAAAATTTTTTTTTTAAAGCTTACTTGGTCAGAGAAATAAACGGAGACCTTCAGCAAGTCTATGTGACGTCACTACGTCAGTACAGACACCCCTGGCACCTGGATCCGGAAAGCTGTTTTAAAATAAGAGGATAGAGACATACGTAGATTAGATTGGTGTTAGTAGGTAGAATATATATATCTAGATCCATTTGTGTCAATAAAATATTCGTTAAATCAACATAGACAATATATGAGCAGCAGCTCTGCCCTAATTACAAGGAATAAACAAATATTAGTTTAAGTGATTAAATGCAAATGAAATATTCAGTCTATGGGACCTGAGTAGAGAAAATGCGAGTATAAAAAGACAGCTTTTTCTCTGAGCTTATCATCACAACTCGTCCAGTATCAGTTGCAGCGATAACCCAAAATGTTCCAGAAATTTTTTGTAAGTATTAATTTCCACAATAACTAAATTAGTTCAATCTCTTCTTCAAATCTTTTTTAAAATGTTGTGTTTTTGTTGTTTTTTCGGTTACATTTTAAAGCTCTTTGCTTGCGTCTTGGCTGTGATGGCCGTCGTCCAGTGTTCTGTATTTGACGAATAAAATACAAAAAAAATACTTTAATACGCCCACTAAAGAAGGCAAATATACAAATAAAATACAGCTTTTTTTGTATTTTATTCGTCAAATACAGAACACTGCCGTCGTCTACACTAACTCGGCACCAACTGAAGATGAACCCGCTAATTCCGACGAGCCGGGAGACCAGTTCTTGTTCTACTGTCGCTGGTTCAGTAAGTTACCACGCTCTTCGTTTAAAAATAAGTTATAAATGACACTGAAGACACCAATCAAGGCTTGACGAAATCTATAAAACTCAACGCTTTAGAAACGACTAATTGGATTACGTTTGTTACAGCTTCTTGCAGCAACAGCACCCAGTGCTCGAGCAATGTGATCTACAAGACCTGCAACGGTGGCCGTTGCTGTAGAGATTAAACATGAGGTGTAACCTAGTCCCGCACGTTTTCTGACACCAACCACTTCTAAGAAAAATTTGGTTTCCTTTCTAGTTATACCCATTCCCTAATACATCCCAAGTTATATTAATTGAGTTCTATCACGAGTTGTCATGTCCGTCTCTTTTGTAAGATTCTCAGTTTAACGGAAAAAATACACTTTACCTTATAAACTACTTCGTTCTGCAATAACTGGCTTCTTATACCATCGAGGAAGTGCCGGTGTGGCGGCAGGTTCGTCTTGGCCATGAAATTTTCTATAGCTGCACTTTAGCGGCGATAAGCTCGTTCTACCACCTTCAAGGGGCTGGTGTCGTTGGGTCACTGTAGTCCTAACTTACGGCACCGAATGGTTTTGCCGCGGGAGGAAGGTGAAAACGAAGCCTGCTTTGAGAGAAAACAAAGCAAAAAAATCGAATTTTTAATTAAGCGAAAAAAACAACATATTTTTGCTATACGAGTTTGTCTTTTTCACCTGAGTGATTTTCATACTAGCAAAACAATTTTTTTTTACGAATATTGAAATAAAAGAGCATTTTATAACATTTCCTTCTGTCCTTCCTTATAGGTTTCTACAAACTTTGCTAATACAGAAATCATATAAATTACTTTTCGTTTAACAATCACATTTTCAGGGTACCTTTGAGAAGTCAAACGCTGAGCTGGCTGGATATTTTGGATTATCTGATGCTGGCAAAGACGAGAAGAAACACCGCAAGGTTAATACCTAAAAAAATCTTCCAATAAGCTGTTGATCCTGGACAGCAATGACCATTGAGTACTTCCGCCTGGATAATCTTCAAGGGATAAAAAATGGGTTTAATCTCTCGACAAAAAGAATATTTCACTCAAGCAAGAATAAAAAACTGGAGAGGGAAGGTTTTTGTTGTTTTGGGTTCTTGGCTTTTAATACTTGCGAAAAATGCAGAAAACTTTTTAAATAAATTCAATTGATTAGTTATGTGGTTAATAAATACAGCGTTTAGAAGGAATGAGGCATTTTTTTACCACTCAGTTTTGCCTATTTCTTCACGAAAATATAAACATATAAAAAATCCCTATAAAAGTAACGAGAAGGATTTAAGTTCGTGCAATAAGGACGAAAAGGTCGAATAAAGTAAAAAGGGACAATCTGGTAATTATTTTAAAAATTTGAAGTAGGAAAAAAGAGCAACC
Organism: Daphnia pulicaria; assembly: GCF_021234035.1. Lineage (NCBI taxonomy): Eukaryota > Metazoa > Arthropoda > Branchiopoda > Diplostraca > Daphniidae > Daphnia > Daphnia pulicaria. Next base: position 902,011 of record NC_060919.1, on the reverse strand, counting down.
ACCAAAGAACGAAACAGATCACCCGATAAAAACGTCATCAATACGGATCAACATAATGAACTTCAAGAAACAAGAAAATAAGAAAAGAATTATCAATTATGTGACATCCATTTAGAAGACTGAGCCGTTTGGCAATCGCAGGTCACATGGCGAGGTTTTTGCAACTAATGTTTGACGGATTCCGATAAGAAAATCCACGATGGATTATCCAGATTAAGAAACCGATCATCTCGTCAAACAGAACGCCACTCCGCTCCATTACTTAACCCAAGTCATAATCCACTAATCCTCCGCCGCCACAGTTGGAAAGAGAAGGATAATCCTGCCACGCGCGGATGTGGCGGCAGGAAGTGTTTGTCAGGATTTTCTACTTTTGCAACCAATAAGGAAGGAGGTCACATTCTCGAAAAAATTTTTTCCTTAATAAATATAAACCCCCAAAACTTGAAATTCCGCATTCCATCTTTGGTCTTTGCTCACTGCACATCTCGCTATTGCCTCTTCCTCAAAGGTACGTTACCTGTGTTTGTTCGCAGTTGTTCACATTAGTTTAAAAGTGCTTAAGTAGTAACGTTGACTTTTTAACTATGGATACTTACGGTAATTTACTTTCTTACTTAACTCAAATTACTTATTTACGAAGGAAATGTTTAAATGTTAATTTTTACTTTCAGATTATTATCCAGTTGGTTTCACTACGAAGTCTGCTTCAGCATCAGGTCGTCAGCGCCACTTTTACGACGAGGTCCAGCTGGAGGTACTCGACGCAGAATTCAACAGAGATCCGTTTCCCAATCGAGAAAGTCGTCGACGCATCGCCCAGCTGATTGGAGTTTCTGAGAAATCGATTATGGTGTGACATTTTTATTTTTTACAAAGTATTCAATTACCTGAAATTAATTTTTCCTCTTGATTGCATCAGTGGTGGTTTCAGAATCGCCGTCGGCGTGTCCGCCAACTTGGATCTTCAAGAACGGCAACTTCAACTTGCGAAACAAATCGCCAACATCGTCGATCATCACCTTACGTCTCTCGCCAACGTCAACATGGTACGTCCCTATTTGATGAAGAAAATTTGTGTAATTGATTACTGATTTTACTTCATATTTTCAGATACTTACGTTTCAACTCAAGTCCTTCCAACTCCTGGATTTTATTCGGATCCTCCGTCAGTTCCACCCGTGGAACCAATCAACTACTCCACGTCCGGATCATCATCGTCGTCTCCACTTCAATCCGAATGGCTTGCTACCAGCTGTCCACAACACGTCGTAAGTCCCCAGTCCAACTTCAATAACTCGAATGGATTCCGAACGGAGCAGCAACCACAGCAGCAAGACTATTCCTCCTACTACTGGAACAACTGGGATTACTCTTCTCCTTTCTATCCAACTTCAATGACAAATCCAACATTTTACTCCAACACTGTTTTTGATCCGCATTCCTCATCTTATTGTTTTTATTCACCTGAAACAACAAATCAGTTTCATGATCAGTCCTGTATGTAAATTTGATATTTGACGCATGATTGACAATCGAATAAATCACGAAACATACCTTAAAAAGCTTTTATCTTGTTATAAAAGGTTAATAGTGAATTACCTACATTTTTAATGGGTAATAGATAGTGCCGTTCATCGGGAACAAATGAATGCCAAGGGTTTATCGGTATTGCCGTTGTTATTTATCAAATCTACTAATCTAGTAAACAGATAATTAACTAATTATTCTAATCGCAAATGTATCCTAATTAATCAATCAATCAAAATACCAAATTTCACCATTTAATTATTTGTCGTAGCATTTGGATTTAAATCATCGAAACATTTCGAAAATAATTTAAAAATGAATTTTGAGGATGCAAAGGCTAGTTTTTATTTAAAATAAATTTAAACGGGGTTTTACGGAATCGAAAAATAAATTTGATTAAGTGCAGCTGGTATTTGAAGCCATCATCACAGAAAAGGGACTATCTGTAAATGCATTTCACATTCAATATTTATTTAGAGAAAAAGAAATTACCGAGAAAAAATATTTCAACGCGAAAATACCAAGTAAGGCAGAAATTTGTTGTCTTTCACTTTCTAATTCAACAAAATCTGAAAATCGAGCCATGGATTCGCCGAGTGACCCAAATCGTCCTCGTTGTGGCCTCCTCCGGAGCCGCTAATTCTCACATTCCCGACGTGTTAACCACTCGGTCATATACGTCAATACTATATTCTAATTTTTAATAGAATTTGATAGAATGATTCAGTCCACAAGTCATGTCATTTGTGAGTCTAATTTAGAGGGACACAAACTAATGTATTAGACATACTTACCATTGAAGACTGGTGTATCAAGTAATTAATTTCTGAGAAATTGTGTCGGAGATAGAAATCAACAGCAACTCCCAAAAAATCCTTGTTGTCAGAGTTGTCCATCTGAAATATAAAAGGTATCCATGGACACCTATGGAACGTTAAATTAAAGCTATCTATATGTTCTCAGTAGTACAGCATGTAACATAATGGATTACTCGAACTCTTAACGTGATAACAACCATGAACAAAGGCACATGCTGCTGAATCCTTTGAATATTCTTAAGGGTTTTTTTTTCTCACAAATCAATTCTATGCCACACTGAAGAGAAGAAAATGAATGGTTTTGGTTTCAAATCATATTTACTTGTAGGCCTGTTGAACTATTCTTCATTCCAACTCTTGCTCCTAATCACATGTTCCACTGGCAATTTTCTAAGCTTAAAGTTACTGAAAGACTGGATGAAATTACATCTTGGGAGTTATTCAGTGCAATGAAAATAAGTCACAGATAGTTAAAAGAACGATACAACGACAAATCTTAAGAAATGCGACAACACTTCACAGTTCGCACCACGCTAGTCGCGGCCATGTTGGTTTCTACTTATTGTTCCGTCACTTCCGCCCTTTCCTTTTTTATTGCTAGATGGCAGCATTTCGTATTTGTTTCCTTCTTCGCTAGATGGTGCGGACGGGATGGCGCTAATTCCCTGTAATTTGAAAATTGTAATTGAAAGATTCAGTTGAACAATTCGCATCACATCATGAACCAGACGTGGGTGATAAGCTTTACACAGAAGAAAAAATATGATGCCTGAATTCAGGGTTCATAGATTAAAAAGTTAGCCGTTATATACATAGTAAGTAGTGTATACGTATACATTCCAATGGGGAGAACGCCGGAGAAGGAAGACCCAGTTTCAAGCGTTATTATCCGATCGAACTATGCCCATCATCTTCACCATTCTAACCGGGACGGTCTCCTTTTCCTACTTGGCCCAGTTCTTGACTTGCCGATGGATCATTCTGCGCTACAAACAATTGCGGAGGTCGAGAGGCTTTTCGGAGAAACATTTATTGCGCAACATCAGAGCTCCTTACTCGTGACGCGAACTGCTATCGGTTTCCAGCTTGAAACACATCCCGGTAGAAGAGCGGAGCAGCACAAAATAGCGAAAGCTGCAACACCAACATGAAAAAGAACCACCAAGTGTTGAAATGCTTGAAAGAGAAGGTGAATTTCTCGAATTGATTGGTGCCTGAATTTCTTTTGATGGTATAAGGGATCATGCCACAAGCTTGGCACAGGCTTACGAATGGACCCAATTTCTCAAAGACCGACCTGTTTCTGGCGCAGGAGAAATTTCGCCCGTGTTGTACATGAACGGTCGGTGTGATCCAAACTGGGGGTTATCGAGTCCTAGCCGAATTCTAATATGGGGATCTATTTGTAGTGTTGATAGTGTTTGGAGTTGCGTAACCATGGAAATATAGTTTGTCAGCTAGCGCTTAGCTACTCCAAAATGCAAATTCCATTAGCCACTTTGGGATAATGAGATGATATTATAATCGACCTAATGAATGTCTATGAATAGCTTTAAATGGACTTCCAATTGTTTGTCTGTCGTTTCACCTTGATGGACATTTATGAAATAATAAACAGCCCATCATCTCCTACTCTCTAATATTGATGAATAAAAACGAAAATATAGGCCTTTTTGCATGTTCATACATAAATTTTATTTGATTGCTCATCCACTATATATCCATGGAAATATAAATATATAATTAGGATTCTTAAATATTCGTTGTTGTCAAAATCGGTTTTTTCGGAATGGTTACGTCATTAGTATTTGGGGGCAGCGTACTTGGGTTCGTATTTAGGGGCCTCGTATTTTTGGGCCTCGTATTTTGGGGCGGAATAAGAAGGACCTTTGTGATAGGAATCGGCAGCTTTGTACTCGGGGTACTTGGCATATCCGTCGTATTTCACATCGGCAACGTATCCGTAGTCATCGGCCTTGTAGGTGACGATCTGGGTGCGGCCGTCGGGCAGGAGGGTGTGGTAAGAGCCGGACACGTGACCATAGCCATCGCTGGACTCGTGCTGGCCAAAGTTGTTGTAAGAGTAGTCGTCCTTTACGGCCCAGTGGAAGTTGTATGGTGTTGGGACCTATTTAAAATTGAATTAAAAATAATTAATGAATATTAAAACATAAAATATGGCATGGGAACTCTTTGACGTACGTCATAGCTTTTTGGGGCGTACTCGGCTGATTTGTATTCGGGTTGGTATGCGGGTTTGTTCTCCTTGTAGGTGGGAGTGTGGTGATATGATGGAGCTGGATGGCTCACGTAGGGTTTTTCTTGTTTGTACGCAGGGGCCTGGTGGTAACCTCCTGCGGCAACAACAGCGACCAAAGCAGCGAAAACGAAAACCTTTTGTGTGAAATTCAAGATTAATAACGATTGCCAAGGTATTCTTTTACTAAGTGTACATTTAAATATTTTAGAACTATTTAGTTAGTAAGTTAGAAGTATCATACCTTCATATTGATTGTGGAGACTGTGATAGTTTAGATGAAACTGCAATGTTTGGTGGTTTCTTTTGGTCGCTTATATACCACAAAACTAAGCATATACAGTATATTAGACTGATGTAAACAACATCCATTCATGGCTATATTAGTCTGACCGGAATGTCTTAGCGTAATGCTTGCTCCATTTACCTCGCACGCAAGCACACATTTCCTCACCGCTTATGCGTACTAACTTTTCTAAAGTGCTATATTTAGTATTGAGTATTGGCTTGTTACTTATGCATTCAGTTTCGACGAAGCGAACAGGAGTCAGTGTTGCTTTCCTTTTCAAATGACACACCCAGGTTTCAACTCTGCACTTCACCATAAATTTATATCGTTTCCAAACGACAGTGTCCATTAAGTTAACGTAATAGTGCATTTGGGTTACCTTGGAAATGCAACTAAAAGTCGCTATTGTGTAAAATGCCGAAGCTACTTATAATAGGACCAATGAACCATCCAATTATTTTTTAATTACTCAATCAACAAAAATATATAACTTCTCGCAGAGTGGTGGACGAGAGCTATAGAATACCAATGTAGGCCTATGTGGTAATCGTAACGTAATTCCACTGTAAGTAGTTGCTAGGGAAAATGTTTTATTAACTGTTTATTCAACGTTATTGAAGATCGATAGGCTAGTAATGTACTAGTACTAGTACTATATACTAGTACGTACTGTACACTGTACTATACTAGTACTAGCCTATCAACCTTCAATAACGTTAAGCAGTTAATAAAACATTTTTCCTATCAACTAGCCAACTACTTACACTGGAATTACATTACAAATTACTACGTACAACTACGTACAAATTACGGAATTACATTTTCCGTGAAACGCGACACGAACGACTTCTGCCATATTTTCTTAATTCTAAAATCTACTACCCGTAAAATTGTGATTCATGATAAAACATCACTTCAATTTGTAAATTGTAATAGTGAAACCAATACATCAAAAATGATTTTTTTTTATAATACAACCGAAATTTTCACATAAATGTTAAATATTAGAAGCATAAAGCAGGAAGAACATGAAAGCTCAGACAAATTTTGTAGGTATACGACATACCATTTCTTATAAACCACATGTATCACATTCACATCAGATGAAGAAAGACTCACAACTCTCAAACTTCAGTCTAGGTAGCCGAAAAATTAATCACCCAACCAAGGACGAAGCATATGCATCATCGTCTGGGAAGAGAGCCTTCATTTCCGCATTGGGGATGTAACGGCGGCCATTGAAACGTTCAAAATGCAATCCAATCAAGGGGTGGTTCACGACCATGCCTTGTGGATGCAGCTCCAAATCAACTAAAAATAAATCATAAGGAATTTTAGCGCATTTTTTTTAAATACGACAATAACATATTGATATTCGTATACATTCGGGAAGGAAATCAGAGTCCCCTCCTTCCAACAAAACGTGGTGAAAAAAACTGTCCATCCGCGAGTCGATGACACCCACTATAAATTTCGCACCAGCAGTGGACATACTTGTGTAAATCACCACAAGACCAACTGCAAATTTTGTTGAAGGAGACCGACGCTTAACATCTTGATTTTTCTGAAATGAGCAATATGTGTTAAAAGATAAATATTTCAAGAATAAATAGAAATCTTTCATATGTAAAAAGTTTCGGCCTCAATTTGACGACGAAGACAACCATCCAAAAAGGAACTCCGTTGAGGGTTTGACCGCACAAAAGCTTCGATTGACTTTACATGAAAAAAATAGTTACTTTTGAATGAATTAATGGTCCGTTTTAAACTAATACCTGAATAAAGTGAATGGCTTCTTCAACTTGAATGCTGCAGATAGGGTTACAAGTTTGGACGGTTTTGGCGTAATTCAATGCCGTGCCAGCAGATGGGAAAATTGCGCAGGCCAACCGACGGAAGTGAATCAAGTTTCGACCACGCAGGACGTAGAGGAATCGGATGGAGTAACCACTTCCAAGTTTTCGATTAATCTCTCTGTCGTGTTCCCTGTCTTGTTTTTCGGAGCATTCAATCAATTTGCTGCATATCCACCTAAACACTTGCTGAACAGGAACGACCACGTACACATCGGCTGGGTTGCCCGGAGAGTTGAGATCACCACCGGCCAAAGTTAGGCAAATGAACTCATCTTCGTTCTCACTGAAATAGTAACAATTCACAGAATGGATTAACATAATCTAACATTCAAGGGGTATCCTCAAATATTACCTCCATCTCAGATGAAGAAGGCGACCATTATTGGTATTTGAGAAAACAAATTCAACGGCGGCAATCCCAAGTCTTTTCGCCAACTCTTTGTAGATGATTGCAAGCATCAACAAATTGCCTGTCCTCCTTTCAAGAACCTAATCAAAATACATCTGATAAATATAGAACTGTATTTATTAGACTGAACATTATATTATTTACCTTGTCGATGTAAAAGTTGTCCAAAGAACTGTCGTTTTCCTTAATTTGCTTTTGAAACCCGATTTTTACAAACATCACTTTACGAATGCAGGCCAGAATTTTCTTTTCTTTGTGGTTGTCATCAGATTTGTCAACGATAAGTTCAGCATTCACTTGATTGGTGATGGTTTCCAGATTTCTCTCAACTTTTGATCTCAAACTAGTGAGATCTTCTTCATCCATCATCTGACCATAATGCGAGATCAGAATGGCTCCCTCCAAAAGTGGCTGCAACTCTGAAGACATCCACTCCGACAACTTTTTTTCTAAACTTCTAGCTCTTACATGCAGCAGCATTTTTCTAGCATAGAATTTGATCGTCAAGTTTTCGTTCCTAGTTGAAAAAAATAAGAACACAACAGCATATTAACATATTAATTTAAGAAATTAAGAACTTGCAAGTGTTTTAGATACTTGCGTTTCTCACTTACAATTCCCTGTGAAAAATTTTTTCTCGTAGAATGTCTTCAACCATCTCAGGGATTGGGCCAATGACTAGCTTGTCCATAACATCCAAGGGAATTACACCTAAGGGATAACAATCTGGAGACATTTTCTGTAGAGTATCATTAACTTTGAGTTTCAGTTTCCAGAAGTTGTTGCTCTTTCGAATCAGTTCTAAGAAGCGACGACAAGTCAATCTTAAATTATGCAAATCCCTTAAAGTGACAATGGATTCGAAAATTAGACACAAAACTTCGTTTGGCAATGAAAGTAAGCCAGGACAATACATTTTGATTTTACTAAAAATAATCTGTTATCTGAAACTAAGAAAAACCACAGACGAGTCTGTGGAAAAACGAATGGCGTCTACGTTTCAAAAACTTACAAACAACGTCACGCTGCAATGCAAGCAATGTTGCCAGATCAAACGTTAAGTGGAAGCGAGAAGTTATGTATATTTGTTGCCATATTTTCTTATGGCTAAAACAAGCTAAAAAACACTAGCCATGAAATTGTGAATTGTGATGAAACATAAAAATCAAAATTATATTTTTTAAAAATACTAGCAAAATTTAAACATGTAAGTTAAATTCTTCCTTGTAGTTGATGATTATGTACTTTAATCTTCCTCATCCCACTAAATTATTGAAATATTTTATTATAGTTTAGATAGTCCAACAAATTGCCCTCCTAATCAGTAATCACTCTCAAGTTTTTGGGCAAGTTCATTACCCGGTATTTCAATGTCGCTATGCAATACTCGTCTTCACCCAATAAAACTGCTGGAACACGTTATTCCATACGTCTAAAACCCTTTGCTTCTGCGATTACCAAAATTGTATGAAGGAGATCACATAAAAGAAAAGCGAAAACTTGTTTCTCGCGTACGTGTAACGTTTTCTTTCGGTTCATTGGTACCAGTTCCCCAACAACGAATTAATACGAGTTTAGAATGCATGCAGTTAAATTTTGGCGTCAGAAACCGCTAGTGGATGTGCGTGATGTGGGTGTTCGAATTTTGCAACACCATTTCAACATTTATTCGAAACCAATTTTCATTAAAATTTTTCTGGTTAAAGCGCTTCCAACGGGGTGGAGACATTATGTCAGTTGCTATGCGTTTAGAATAAGTCATAAATTTGATGTATCGACTCTTTTACTGTGGCCAGTCAGTTGACCGGAAAACCCGCAGAATAAGAAACTGCAAAATAAAATAAAAAATAATAATTCTGACCAAACAAATGAAATGTCATATATACATATCAGATTATCAGCTATAGAACATGTGTAAAGTAGCTCTTGTGACAGTCAGATTCGGAAGAAATAACCCTGACGATGAAAACTTATAAATCAAAAGATCCGTTAAATATTACTGCAAGCATTTATTCTCTTCACTTGTCTTGAGTTTATCAACATGTGTTTTGCTGTTCTTGTATATACTAAGTGCTGGCTTATTCAAACAACAGGTCTAATTGAAATCGAAAGTTCCCTATAAATGTGTTTGCGCTGCGCTTACGAGACAAAAATGATCAGTTAACGCCCTGGCTGGAAGCAAGGACATGTAGCGGACTTTTGTTTTACATAACACTCACACCCTTGTATTATCTTCCTTCATATATAGATGGGTGTGGTCACTTTGCGAATGTGAAAATTAGCTTCTGCTGAGTGTGAGCGGCTACTTCATCTATGGCGACAAGAAATTCAAGTTGCGATAATACAGAAAATGGCTTAAACCGCAAAGAGGATTTTAATTATAATTTAGAGTTTCCCCCATTGAAAAATATTATAGCCAGCATTATTGAAATTTGAAAATCCGAACCAGGAAATTCGCCATGAATTTGATAAAAAAAAGTGTTGTCGATGGCAGCTGATATAATTCAATCTATGAGTATCAGCCTTGTATAAATTAATTCTCCTTCAATACAGCCAAACAATTCGAGAAGCTAGAAGAGTGACAACGCCTTTTGTATCAACAAAACTGGAAGGTGCTGTGCCAACAGGGAAACCTTATTTTTCCCTCCTTCACCCTGGAGCTGAAATACCAAACGTGATTGCTTACGTGAGGAAGAGATATGCTGTCCAATACGAATATGACTCTTTCTGATCACCAAGGTTGTCTCGGCATCTTTTGCATTTCCTCGGGGTAAAACAAGTTACCGACTGCCACCGCCAACTAATAATATAAGATATCAGCTCCATATAAAATCCATCAGTTCCGCACTCGTTCCTTCAGTCACTCTCAATTTCTCAATCCGTCCTCTTCATCATGTTGGCTCCTTTGGTAAGTTCCAATTGGCAAATTAATTTCCATATTCAGACTAGCCCTACCATTGAATCAATTCGATTGCCTGTTTCATTGCGCAGATTTTGTCGTTCGTGTTGGTAGTGGCCGTTTCCGGCGTTCCGATCAGTCCGGCGTCGACGTACCTAGTCGACGAGGTGATCAAAATGACCAACCTGTCGTCCATTTCGATTCCGTCGTTCAGAATCGTTCATCCCGGAAGTCAAGGCGTGAATCCCAAGATCGAATACGATTTTCTGCCTTTCATCTCGGCACCTCCGCTCAAGGAATCGGATGAAGTTATGGTTAATAGCGCCTCCGCCGAATCGGAGGAGCCCAATCAATTTGGCATTGTCGAATCCGACGAGTCTGAAGAAGAACTTTTGAATAAGCCTCTTTTGCCTCTTTTGCCGGCTGCTGACACTGTCATTTTTGATTCACCCATCACAACGAACAGCCCGACGCAATTAGAAGCACTTCCGGAAGTAACTACTGTTGCCGAAAAATAGGGAAAAAAAGGGTCATTTCCGTTCCGGCTGTGATTCCAAAAATCTTGGCGAGGGTTAACTCCAATTGTTTGGTTATTTTTTTGTTGTTGTCGTAACGAACGCCCTTCATGCATGTAACCTTGTTAGTTAATAACCAAACTTGCGTGAGTATAATTATCTTTAAAAACAAAAAAAATAAAATCTATGAATAAATTGTTAATACGCCGCTGTGTCGAGACTCGAGAATAAGATTTCTGTAGTTTGGCGCTGAAGTAAAAATTAATTTTATTTGATACCTACGCCAAACAGGAACCAGATTTTAAATATATTGAACGAGACCTAAGTACCACGTAACCCGTTCCAAATTTTAAAAAAAGACACTGGATCAAATAAAAACCTGTGGGGCTTTGGTGTTTGAGCGCGGAAAATTTACAAGGTTCCCTGGTTTTGATCAAATGAAACGAGTTGGACGGGTGGGGCTTTGACAAATAAGGAGTTAAGGACATCTTGGTGACAATAGAAAAAAGAGGGATGCTATGTTAGTCGTTAGAAAGGCTGATAACGCAACTGCAGACGAGATATGACTATATAGAGATGAATTGTATTATTTACTGAGAACCAGTTGAGAGTGTAGTTAAAATTTACTTCTACCCGCGATTCCATTTTTTTTTTCGGGCGACAAATAGATATTCTCTATTATTGTGATAATTTCTCTCAGTTACCTTATATTAGTCTGATGGAAAAACAAAGGCAAATCTACAACCGGGAGAGTTCCTTGCGTTGAGTAAACCATTTGCACGATGAGTCGTGACAGTCGCCAAACGACTCCTGCTGCCTATATGTAAGACCATAATAATAGCAACAGAAATAAATAGGAAATCAATTTTTAAAATGGCCGTCTGTGGCTGGTGGTTGTTTGAGTCGTCTCGCGTCCGACGACCTCGAAATAATAAAAAGTGAAGGCGAAAGTGAAATGTGAGCTGGATTCATTTTTCCATTGTCCTCGTAATTTTTAACTTCTTAGTTGTAACAATCCGCAAACCGAGACATAACATTTCTGTGGATTCGCATTTCTTTTTTCGCCGATTTCGTGGTCGCGTTGAATCAAAGAATCAAAAAAGAAATAAAGGGGGGAACTCCCTCGCCAGTTTCCCATGACTGCATCAATTGATGGCCGGCACTCAAGGAGTTGTTTGAACACAGATGCAGCACAGCAGCTCGAAAGCGGAAAGGGAATAAAGAAACTAAAAACCGCTAAAAACTCCGACTAGTGGAATTTAAAAAAAAAAATGTTTTATTTCGTTCGATTTACAAATTTTAAATTACAAGAAATACATTCACTTAATATTTGGGGTAAGCAGGAGATGGCTTGTATGCAGTTTTGTAGGCGGGTTTGTATGCGGGGTAAGCAGCGGGGTAAGAAGAAGGATAAGCTGGGCTGGGGTAGGCAGCGGGTTTGTATGCCGATGGCTTGTACTCGGTGGGATATTTGGCCTCTCCGTCGTATTTGACGTCGGCGACGTATCCGCTGTAATCGTCGGCCTTGTAGGTGACCGTCTGGGTCCGGCCGTCGGGGAGATTGACTTTGTAGGAGCCGGAGACGTAGCCCTTGTCATCGGCCGTCTCCTGGTGGGCGTAGTCGTTGTACGTGTAGTCGTCCTTTACGGCCCAGGCGAAGCTGTACGGCATTGGGGCCTGCCGAAATCAATTTAAAACAGGTCAAAACTTAATTTGAATGAAATAAAAAAGGAAATCCTTACGTAATCGTATGACTTGCTGTAAGATGGGTAAGCCGGGGCTGGGTAGGCCGGTTTGGGGTAAGCATTTGAGGCCACAGTGGCGATCAAGGCGGCGGCGAGAACGAATAAGACCTTATAATAAACATTTTTCAGATGTAATTAGGAGAACAAAATTAGACGACTGTGTAGTCGATGGAAGTGGAAGAGCTTATTACCTGCATGTTGATTCGAGTTTCTGGTTGTTGTACAACTGATAACTTTGAGATTTTGTGCTTCTGTTTTTATACCTGTTGTGGGGCTTTCCTCAGCACCGACTGACCATTCCTTTTTCAGGTGATGCACGACGGCGTAGTCGAGGCTTACATTTTCGCACGGATTAAATTATACACGCACAGACGAGGATACAACTTTTGCCTCTCGTAAAACTGGGCGGGGTTCCCGTTTAGGCTCTTTTGCCCTTGTGATGAATTTGAAGCTCCACTGACCTCATTTTCACTCTTCACCGGCTTGATCACAATTTTCCGAACATCATCCAACTTCATTCCCTTGTTCATTCCCAAATTAATTTTTAATGTACATCGGTCAGCTTCCTCTCAGATAAACCAGCGATGTCTGGAGTTAATGCGTCGATGTATTTAGGGCGTCGGTCGGATTTCCGCTTCACACTATATACTTTCAACAATTTTAAAGCCCCATAACTCTAAACACGAAGGGAAAGTGATACACGAAATGATATCCATTTTCCAATGTGACTCGTTTGCTCTACACAGACATACCTCACAGATATGCATCTGTAGTGTAGTGGTTATCACGGTTGTCTCACACACAACAGGTCGTCAGTTGGACCCTGGGCAGATGCAAATATTCAGTTTTTATTTCATATTCTACCCTCTATTTCCTTTATTCTATACTTCCATTTAATCGGCGGCGAATTATGCGCTTAGGTATGCATGGTTATGCGGTTCGATTAAAATAGATTTATTCTTCGCTAATAATCGTGATGACGGATGAGAATTGAACTGCCATCACTTAATGAGCACCCGTAACAATAACGCAATTCTAAAAAAAAAATTAGCCCATTTTTGATAAAATTTTGATTAGACCAATTTGTATTGAATTTCTTTCTATATATGTATATGTAGAAGACAGTCGCAGCAATAACCATTCAATAATTAATTCCTTTATACCTATATTTTTTCCCTCCAAAACCCAAAAGTTGTTTGATAATAATTTTATGTTGCGCATCAGAGTGATGTCGGTTAATTTTGGAGGAGGATGACCATGTAAGTCACCACAGCACCTATCAACTTCAAAATAAATATACGCCGTCATTATTAAAATCATTGTGCGCGCCCGGACTCAAAACATAAGAACGACCCAATTATTTTAAAAGGGCGCGCGCGCGATTCAAATATTAACACTCACGGATGGAATAAGATGAACTCCGACCTGGAAAAGTCCAGCAGCAGATAATCGGACGCGATCTTCATTGATCTGCAGCAACGTGATAACCATCTATATATTTTTCAAAAAAACCAGCGCTAAATTAAATTCCATTTATAATCGTGGAATAAGTTAAATAAGAAATTAAAACGGGACCTCAACTGAATCGGTCAATTGGGCGAATTTCGAATACGTCGCAGAGGTAAATCTTTCACGAAGGAGACGAACCTGATTAATAATACAAGAACATTCAACCATCAAATAATTGAGCGAAGATTATATAGTCTCAATAATAACCTGATGAACTGGCATGTCGGCTGTTGAGAGAAGAATTAATAATCGGATCCAGTCGGTGAAGAAGAGAAAAGGGAACGCCAAGCTGAAATCGTCCAACACCTCATTTGCGTGAATTAAATTGAAAATCCAGGCGTATGCGCATGTGACGATCGAGAGGAATTTCGTCGTCAAAAGAAATAAAACTGGCCCAGAAAAAATGTCATTCAACTGCGAAGACGCTCGGCAAAGGTGGTCGAATATCAGGGCGTTTCCTTCCAACTTATTCTCAGCCCTGTCCAATTATCAATAAAATTATTCTTCAAATTAATTCACGTCATTTGACAAATTTAGCTATTTGAATTTAAGAGGTTTAGACCTTTTGTTAAGAGCTGCTGGTAGTTCGTCATCTTCTACAGCATCAAAGTGGAGCGATAAGAGTTTTATGTAATGAGCGATGATGTAATAAGACAGGTGAATCAGAAGGTATTGGCATTCAAACATGTTGCTAATCGAAGTTAAAATGGAGAAAAACGCAGTAGCTGTAAAGATGTCCAGATCCTTTGGCAGGAAGGATTGATATATTGGAAACATCACACACAGCGCAGCTGTTGACTAATAATATAATAGCCAATAAATAACTGGATTGGATACTTATTCAAAATATATCATTAAACTAATATTTTAAAAAATTATACCGCAGTGACTGCGAGAGTGAAACCGATGGCCGTTCGCGTCACGAGTGATGAGCTCTGATGTTGCGCAATAAATTGTTCTCCGAAGAGCCTCTCGACCTCCTGCACGGCTTCCACTGCTCTCCGCAATTGTTTGTAGCGCAGAATGATCCATCGGCAAGTCAAGAACTGGGCCAAGTAGGAAAAGGTGACCGTCCCGGTTAGAATGGTGAAGATGATGGGCATAGTTTGGTCTGATAATAACGCTTGAAACACTTCCCGGTAGAAGAGCGGAGCAGCACAAAATAGCGACAACTGCAACATCAACATGAAAAAGAACCACCAAGTGTTGAAATGCTTGAAGGAGAAAGTGAATTTTTCGAATTGACTGGTGTCTGAATTTCTTTTGATGGTATAAGGGATCATGCCACAAGCTTGGCACAGGCTTACGAATGGGCCCAATTTCTCAAAGACCGACATGTTGGCGCATCAGGAGGAATTTTGCCCGTGATGTTCATGAACGGTCGGTGTGATCCAAACTGGGGGTCATCGAGTTCTAGCCGAATTCTAATATGGGGATCTATTTGTAGTGTTGATAGTGTCTGCCGCAGTTGAGTAACCATGGAAATATAGTTTGTCAGCTAGCGCTTAGCTGCTCCAAAATGCAAATTCCATTAGCCACTTTGGGATAATGAGATGATATTAATCGACCGAATGGATGTCTATGAATAGCTTTAAATGGACTTCAAATTGTTTGTCTGTCATTTCACCTTATTGATGGACATTATGAAATAATGAACAGCCCATCGTCATCTCCTACTCTCTAATATAACCCCATTGATGAATAAAAAACGAAAATAGCCTTTTTGCATGTTCATGTATAAATTTTATTTGATTGCTCATCCACTATATATCCATGGAAATATAAATATATAATTAGGATTCTTAAATATTCGTTGTTGTCAAAATCGGTTTTTTCGGAATGATGGTTACGTCATTAGTATTTGGGGGCAGCGTACTTGGGTTCGTACTTGGGTTCGTATTTAGGGGCCTCGTATTTAGGGGCCTCGTATTTAGGGGCCTCGTATTTAGGGGCCTCGTATTTAGGGGCCTCGTATTTTGGAGCGGAATAAGAAGGACCTTTGTGATAGGAATCGGCAGCTTTGTACTCGGGGTACTTGGCATATCCGTCGTATTTCACATCGGCGACGTATCCGTAGTCGTCGGCCTTGTAGGTGACGATCTGAGTGCGGCCATCGGGCAGGAGAGTGTGGTAAGAGCCGGACACGCGACCATAGCCATCGCTGGACTCGTGCTGGCCAAAGTTGTTGTAAGAGTAGTCGTCCTTTACGGCCCAGTGGAAGTTGTATGGTGTTGAGACCTATTTAAAATTGAATTAAAAATAATTAATGAATATTAAAACATAAAATATGGCATGGGAAACTGTTTGACGTACGTCATAGCTTTTTGGGGCGTACTCGGCTGATTTGTATTCGGGTTGGTATGCGGGTTTGTTCTCCTTGTAGGTGGGAGTGTGGTGATATGATGGAGCAGGATGGCTCATGTAGGGTTTTTCTTGTTTGTACGCAGGGGCCTGGTGGTAACCTCCAGCGGCAACAACGGCGACCAAAGCAGCGAAAACGAAAACCTTCCAATCGATTGAACAGTAATCAAAAATTAGAACTGAAACTTTAAATCGAACAGAATTAAGTTAAAATTGTTTTACTACCTTCATGTTAAGACTAAGGTAGTTGAAATGAAACTGTACGATTTTGGTAGTTGGTTCAAGGGTTTATATACTGCTGGCCCGCACTGGCCGCCGCATTGGGAACTGTATTCAAACCCTCTATTGGATTTTTACAAAACATTTGAATTTTGAGTTTTCTAATTTTAGCAAAGCTAAAAAGCCCCTGCTTACGTGACACAAATATATGGCCTTTCTATACTAGGGACATGTGAAAGTGCACCAGTTAGTCCAGAATTTACCAACCGCCCATTACGGTGTATCTTATACGTATACTGTATTTCAACTTTACTATGCGCTGTAAGCATAGGCTATCTGGTAAATTTAATTATGCAGTTTTGGTTGGATTTGAACTATTTTTAAACGTATTTGGACAACACAGCTATATTTGTACTTCGATTGCAGTGTAAATTCTAATTCAAGTGCGCACTGAAATATTGCGGTTTCAATCTCTAACAGTAGCCTACTACTTGTTCTCGCCCTATAGAAAGTCTTTAAAATTTAATTCCTATTTATTTTTATTTATTTATTCTTATTAAGATTAATTAAATAATTAAAAATTCTTAACTAGACTTTAAGTTAGAATTAGATTTTAATTTAGGTAATATTATAAGTGATTAAAGTATATAGTCCTCTGCTCTATCATCTTGTTTATTGAATCAAATATTTCAATTGCTGTATACTAAAATGCTAAATCTGATTTCTACTTGAATCCTTGTACGTACAAAACCGATCTCAGTGTAAGATTACAGAAATCCTTGATTCCTTTCAAGTTTTAAAAAAAGGTAAATTCTTGCTGCGCATTTCATTTACGTAACGCATTTACTTTTGGTTTTCAGAAAATGGAAATCGAATTGCTCAAGTTTAATTGGCTATTGCTATTGCCTATAGGATTCTGTTTCAATTTCTTTATTTCCAGAATAATAAATTTAGTTCCTTACATTCCTCATACTATCTATAGCCTCCCAAAAAATCCACTCTCATTCAGTGCAATTGTTCTGCTTCAACTAATATCCTGAAAAGGTTGGAGGACCGTATATGGACATATAGAACCGTAATTGTGTTTTGGTGTACATATATACATCGTTGGCGAAAAGTGGTTGCTGGTAACGGTCATTGCGTCACATTTAGTTTGGAAACAAATACGCGAGCGTTGTATAAGAACAACACACAGAGAGAGTCCATTCTAGATATATCGCTCGTATATGCTTGTCTTGGTATATAAACTCTTGAACCAACTACCAAAATCGTACAGTTTCATTTCAACTACCTTAGTCTTAACATGAAGGTAGTAGAACAATTTTAACTTAATTCTGTTCGATTTAAAATTCCAGTTCTAATTTTTGATTACTGTTCAATCGATTGGAAGGTTTTCGTTTTCGCTGCTTTGGTCGCCGTTGTTGCCGCTGGAGGTTACCACCAGGCCCCTGCGTACAAACAAGAAAAACCCTACATGAGCCAT
Organism: Daphnia pulicaria; assembly: GCF_021234035.1. Lineage (NCBI taxonomy): Eukaryota > Metazoa > Arthropoda > Branchiopoda > Diplostraca > Daphniidae > Daphnia > Daphnia pulicaria. The sequence continues at coordinate 884,121 of NC_060919.1, read as the reverse complement.
CCTGCTCCATCATATCACCACACTCCCACCTACAAGGAGAACAAACCCGCATACCAACCCGAATACAAATCAGCCGAGTACGCCCCAAAAAGCTATGACGTACGTCAAACAGTTTCCCATGCCATATTTTATGTTTTAATATTCATTAATTATTTTTAATTCAATTTTAAATAGGTCCCAACACCATACAACTTCCACTGGGCCGTAAAGGACGACTACTCTTACAACAACTTTGGCCAGCACGAGTCCAGCGATGGCTATGGTCACGTGTCCGGCTCTTACCACACCCTCCTGCCCGACGGCCGCACTCAGATCGTCACCTACAAGGCCGATGACTACGGATACGTCGCCGATGTGAAATACGACGGACATGCCAAGTACCCCGAGTACAAAGCTGCCGATTCCTATCACAAAGGTCCTTCTTATTCCGCTCCAAAATACGATGCCCCAAAATACGAGGCCCCAAAATACGAGGCCCCTAAATACGAGGCCCCTAAGTACGAACCCAAGTACGAACCCAAGTACGCTGCCCCCAAATACTAATGACGTAACCATTCCGAAAAAACCGATTTTGACAACAACGAATATTTAAGAATCCTAATTATATATTTATATTTCCATGGATATATAGTGGATGAGCAATCAAATAAAATTTATACATGAACATGCAAAAAGGCTTATTTTCGTTTTTATTCATCAATGGGGTTATATTAGAGAGTAGGAGATGATGGGCTGTTCATTATTTCATAATTGTCCATCAATGTGAAACGACAGACAAAAACAATTTGAAGTCCATTTAAAGCTATTCATAGACATCCATTAGGTCGATTAATATCATCTCATTATCCCAAAGTGGCTAATAATACTATATTATGGAATTTGTATTTTGGAGCAGCTATAAGCGCTATAGCTGACAAACTATATTTCCATGGTTACGCAACTGCACCAGACACTATCAACACTACAAATATAGATCCCCATATAGAGTTCGGCTAGGACTCGATGGCCCCCAGTTTGGATCACACCGACCGTTCATGAACTTCACGGGCAAAATTTCTCCTGATGCGCCAACATGTCGGTCTTTGAGAAATTGGGTCCATTCGTAAGCCTCTGCCAAGCTTGCTGCATGATCCCTTATACCATCACAAGAGAAATTTAGTCATCAAATGAAAGTTAGTATGCATTATGTTTTTCCCGAATAATTTAAAACGAATGGAATCTAGTACAACTATACCCATCAAAATATTTCCAGCTGAATTCCACTTTCGTTTCTCTGTATATGGATTTTCCAGTCCGACCAACGCCCTTATATCGACGCCTTTTTCAAGGCATCGCGTTGATGATGTGTCAGTTCATCTAAGGGAGAGAACAAATTAAAAATGTTACTTATTAGGCCACATCGTCTCTGCAGTTGCAGACTCTACTGAGAAAAATGGTTCGACGATACAATAAGCACAACTACGCGTATTATCGATCCTCGTATCGCAACAACTTTTTTTCTGATCCGCTACGCCTAACTCATCTTGATCGGGATCAAGGTTAGGGACGGAAATAAGTCGTGATTGAACGAAAGTGTAGGAAGATCCGTTTGTCGGAATGAAAACGGATAGCCTATTTGCAGTAATCCAGTCAAGAGTGAAAATGAGGTCAGATGAGCTCCAGAATTCACCACAAGGGCGAAAGAGCCAAAACGGAGACCCCACCCAGTTTTACGAGAGCAAAATTTCTATCCCCATCTATGCGCGTACAATCTTATTCGTGCGAAAATGTTCGTCGTGCATCACCTGAAAATAGAAAAAGGAATGGCCAGTTGCTGAGGTACAAACCAGGTAACCAGGTATAAAAACAGAAGCGCAAGACCTCAAAGTTATCAGTTGTACAACAACCAAAAACTCGAATCAACATGCAGGTTATTAGCTCGTCCACTTCCATCGACTATACAACCGTCTAATTTTCTTCTTCCTAATTACATCTGAAAAATGTATTAAAGGTCTTATTCGTTCTCGCCGCTGCTTTGATCGCCACTGTGGCCTCAAACGCTTACTACCCCAAACCGGCATACCCAGCCCCGGCTTACCCATCTTACAGCAAGTCTTACGATTATGTAAGGATTTTATTTTTATTTCATTAACTGTCGATTAAGTTTTGACCTGTTTTAAATGAATTGAATTCCTGCAGGCCCCAATGCCGTACAGCTTCGCCTGGGCCGTAAAGGACGACTACACGTACAACGACTACGCCCACCAGGAGACGGCCGATGACAAGGGCTACGTGTCCGGCTCTTACCGCACCCTCCTGCCCGACGGCCGGACCCAGACGGTCACTTACAAGGCCGACGACTACACCGGATACGTCGCCGACGTCAAATACGACGGAGAGGCCAAATACCCCACCGAATACAAGCCAAGTGGATACAAGCCCGCTGCTGCCTATTCCAGCCCAGCTTATCCCTCTTCTTACCCCGCTGCTTACCCCGCATACAAACCCGCTTACAAGCCCGCCTACCCATCTCCGGCTTACCCCAAATATTAAGCGGATAACATCCTGTAATTTAAATTTTATAAAATATAAAAAAGTCGTGATTATTTCACCAGTCGGAATTGTCTAGTTACTTTACATTTTCGCTTACGTGGTAAGTCGTGGTAAGCCTTTTCAATTGGAAGGGCTTTTTCTCCCCCATAAAATTTTCTTTTTTCATGTTTCAACGAACATGAAATGGGCGAAAAAAAAGCGAACCCATAAGAATGTTGTCGGTAACGATCCGATTAAGAATTAAAAAACGCGAGGTAAATGGAAAAATGAATCCAGCCAAAGTTTCACTTTCGCCTTCACTTATTTCGAGGTCGGCAACTAATATAAAACTAGAAAATTTCACGACCACTGGCCAGGGCTAGGCGGCCACCTAAAAGGACGATTTCCTATTTCTTTCTCTGTGCTGTTGTCTAGCAACTCTCATGACTCGTAGTGCGAATAGTTTACTCAGTGCAGAGAACTCTGTCAGCCCCTTTCTTTCGTTTCCAAATTATAAGCTCAAACAATCAGCTGAACTACAAGTTAAGGACTAACATAAGATTTCGATTGAATTGAGCCCAAAAGAAAACCAGATAAAGATTAATACAATTTAAAATCAAGCGTACCAACACATAATGGCGTTGAAACATGTGTGATGATTTTGTCACTTTTGCTCTGAGAAGCGAATTAAATTATTAGTTCGCTTTATCATTTAGTGGCCCTTACTTCAACCTCCAGGCATGGCCAAACAAAAATTGTTGTGACGTTATTTATTCGTGGAAAAAATTAGGTTGATGAATTAACGGAATTAATGCAATAAAACTGTTATGTGTTAAAATGACTTATGACTATTTTAATGTTTACTTTGTTTGCTTTGTTATCCAGCATTCCACATTTCCACTCCCTTCTTTTTAAATTGGCAACATTCTGAAATGAAACAATGCACGATAAGGATTTATTATCCAATTTTTTAAATTTAAATCATTTTTTCCCGAAAAATTCATATCGTTTATATTTTATATTTCTCGAAAAAAAAAGAGTGGAACAAAATTCGTATTTGTTGTCATGGTAAAGGGAAAAAGAGTTACATTGTTGTTCGGGCGGCAACCGCCATGCTCAAGTATCTCCATGCTTTCAGTTTCCCATGTTGTTTTGAACGCGAAGGCTACTGGTTGTTATTGTCCACGTCCGCTCGTGGGATACCAGTTTTAGGACTACATATTTCTTGTAAGAACTTAGTAAGTTATGAAGTCACACCTACGAGAATTCAGAAGTTTTACCCTTCTTTATTTAGTGTTTCGTGTATGAAAATTGGCTACTTCATTTGATTGTATAATTTTACTATTGTGCTAGAGGTGAAAAATTCAAGGTCACGTTTGATACAAATGGGCCAGCGGAGCTAGTGTAGAAAATCCTAACTCTTGAATTTTCCATGAAATGAACTTTTCAATTAAGTTGAAGTATATAGTTAAAGTTTTGACGTTTTGTAGAGTAAGATAAAATGGTATTCGATGAGGTGTTCTCCTACCCTTAACTTACCAATCATTCAAATGAACTGTGAGCTAAACAATTTTCGACTAAAATACTTAATGGGTCTTTCTTCGATTCAGTCATATGCAGGATTGTGCTGCATCACCACATTTGGATTTACACAAATATTTTGGTCACTTTTCTAGTTCAGATGCTGCCTTGGAGCTTTTTCAAGGCTAAATTAAGGTAAACTTAAATTGAATTTCATCTATTGTCTTGTTTTGTGTTCGTCAACAGATGTGAAAAGTAAAGTGGAAGTCACAATCACATTAGGAAAAAAATAAGTTGTCACTGCTAATCTAAACTATTATAATTCAGCTGGAGTTTGACTGGATCTACAAAAATGAAAGACGGCTGCTTCTCAAGGGATGGAGCTACAAACATTAAAGGAGCTGGACATACATCCTCCTTTGATCAGATCGTAGAGGACCAACAACAGGTAAAGGCACATGTTTTTTGTGTGACTGTGACTAATGATAATAAGTTAGACTTTTCAAGAATTTACAGTACAGATTAATACATGGAAAATTTTGAAATTACAGCAAAATAAATCGATGGAAGAGAAAAACGACGAACAAAAGCAGTTACCAAAGAAAAAACCTTACATCGCCTTCTTGATCGACCGGCCATTTAACGCTACTGTAACTAAGGATGAAGAAGAAACGACTTTAAATCTAATGAACTGTTTGCGCTATCGTCTCAACTTGGGATTGCATTCGAAAGGAATCGGACAGAAGAGCGAAGACGACGACGCTGAATTAGAAGCTCTGATCGCGTTAAGCCTAGGTTCATCATCTTCACGTTCTTTGCTAACTTCAGGAACCAAGGAAAGTCCTCCTACCAACAAGAAAAGCTTGTACGATACCTTGCTGGAGCTCGTGGATGAATTCGATGCAGCCGGCGTAGCTGAGATTTTCCGACTGTTGCTGGAACGAAGAACTGCAATTCCGTTATTCGTGCCCGATTCAAAAACGCATTTCTTGAACCTGATGAGGCACGTCACCTTGCCTGGAATCGACAACATCCGTTTGGGCGAAGACAAGTCGTTGATGCGCGTTGCCGTCGTCTCTTGCCGTCAGAGAAATCAGAGCCAAGCAAGTGAGATCCTGAAGAGCCTCTTCAACATTGATAGTATCCATTTTCAAGATTTGTCAACTGGCAGTGCCTCTTCCAAGTCCTTTTTGGCCGAAATCGGGTCTGGCTGCGTTCTGACCGGAGAATCTGGCCCTGAAAAGGTGAAAAACGTTTTAGTCACTCACGTAATCGGGGACTTTAAACCACTTTGGCCATTTTTGCGACTTTATTCCGACTACTTATTGATTGAAGACTCTTCTGTGGAGGTTGAAAGTTTTTGTGCTTCCACGCTGACGTCTGGCGAGCACATTTCTCATCCTGAATCGAATGCGTTTCCTTTTATCTGCGTTTGGAAGCCGTCGGTAGGTGAGACACGCTACGAAATCAAAGAATTGAATGGACTTCGTCAGTTATGCATAGACGGTCAGTTAGCAGGCAAAACTATCGGCATCTTCAAATCGAGCGTCGTTGCAGTTATAAAAAAAATGAATGCGGCAGATCAATCCCAAGTTGAGTCCCAAGAACGTCTGAGGTTATTCCAAATTCCTCTTTTGATGGATGAAGGATACCATGCTTTGGAGTGTGTCTCTCCAATAGAAATCAAGTCACGAATTTTTAAATCTGTTCAGAACTTGAGAGACGTGAAGACCAAGGAATTTCTCCTCCAGAAAAACTACATGGAGCAAGCTAAGCACGAAGAGACTAAGATGGAGTTCCGTCTAAATGAAGAAAAGGTGCGCGAGGAAGATGCAAAAATTAAGAAATGTCGGGAAGTGCGTCGAGCCGAAAGCCATCGCGTTGAAAAACATCCGCTACTACAACTATTCCTCAGTTTTCTCTTAGAAGGAGATCCTGGTTCTCGCGTTCTGTCAATTCGCATGTTGGAAAAAGAATTGGTTGGACGTTGCGAGCGGACAATTGGACCTCAACTGCAAGAAATCCGCAAGTTAAATTCTGCGTACGTTAATAAATTGGCGAGTGGAGAGGGAAGTAATGTTGCTTCTGGGAAAAAAGATCTGGGTGTGACCAGAGAACAACTTTTTTTAGCCAAGGCCCAACTGCGTGATGGTGTACTCAATGTAGAACATTTGTGGAGGGAGCTGAGCCATTTATTCACTGACATGGAACCAAAAAGTCGTTCATCAATTGTTGAGAAAATTCCTTGTCTAGCTGCCCAGCATTTACTGGACGGCTTCTGTCTGGAGCTGCTCGACGGGGATTCCAACATGATACACCTCGAATGGATTACCGAAGTTTTACGAGAACTCGGATTGCTGATCGGAAAATTGAAACGCATTTTCGTTTTATCTGTCATTGGTATGCAGAGCAGCGGTAAATCAACTTTGCTGAACACCATGTTTGGCATCCAAATGAGGACCAGCGTCGGACAGTGCACCCGAGGAGTCAACATGCAGCTGGTGCCTGTTGAAGGCCGTGCGGAGTACGACTACATTTTGTTGCTGGACACGGAAGGCACAAGAGCTCCGGAGTATCACGGTATGCCCGACAGTGAAAAACGAGACAACCAGATGGCCACGCTTAGTATTTTACTTGCGGACGCCACAATCGTCATTACACCGGGAGAGAATGACGCTGCGATTAAAGAAATTCTGCCGGTTGTTTTGATGGCCTATCAGGGATCCAAACTGGCCGAGGACAATGGCGGTCGACTTAGCTCCAAGGTATTTTTCGTTTACAACAGAATCGACACCAGTCAGAAGAACAAATTGAGCAGCATCATCCAGTCACTTGGGACATCACTTCAGGAAGCTTTTAGCCAAGTTCAGAACTTAGCCGGAGACTCCGCATTACTGAAATCAGAAGCGAGACCTTTTGGAAATCTTGACGTGTCGAACCCAAACTCGTCTGAGAGTGACGTTTGTATTTTAGGAAATGTGAAGAAAGAATACGAACCTCCGGGTGACATACCGGATTCTGCCTATGGTGAAACGCTTGTCAAGTTTCGTGAGCACATCCACCGACGGGTGACCAGCGTCGTGCAAGATGGAACAACCTGGAAGAGTAGGTCGATTGAAGAATTTTCGAATTACATTACGGAAGTGTGGAAGTGCATTTGCTCAGCCAATTTCACTTTGAATTTCGCCTCGGTGGTGGAGCGCATCACATTCGATAAATTGGATTTTGAGTACAAGAAAGTGGAACAAGAATTGGTAGAAGCCTACCTGGAATCCTTTGCAGGTCTCAAGAGGAAAATGATTGAAGAAAAAGGCGAAATTATTAGCTCCGGTTCGACGGCCTTGATGGATGTTGTTAGCAATGAAAATCTCTTTTCAAAATTCGAAGCCAAGTTACGCGAAGAAATTTTTCCTGCTGAACAAAACTTAGACAACAAAATGAAAGAGATGGTTATGAAAAGAGGACGGGAGAAGTGGAGTCTGCAATTTCAAAGGCAATGGGAAACAAACAAGAGAGACCAAGCTCGTAACTGGGCATTTAGATTGAAAACCAGCTTCGTTTTGCTGTTTAACTACGAGCATCACGTGGAAAATTACAAGAAGAAAATGCGCAAAGAAATTAATAACCTCTTCAGTAACTCTTCAACGAACTTCAGTAATTTCGAGTGGACTGGTGGCGAAAAGACTACAAAGTTTGAAGAATTGTACAACAACATGTTGTTTGAAGTTTACCAGCAGTTTCCCCCAAAAGATATGAGAGCAGAAGTCTTAAACGTTTATCAAAACAGTAGCGTCATCAAGAATAGGAAGATTGATATGCTGGTATCTGATGAAGATTCGTCGCTGCTTTCAATACGAAAGCAGGAATATTTTTGGAGAAAGAATCGAAATGCCGTAGAAAAATGCCTGAAATCTGTTGAATCGATTATCAACTCCATTGCCGCAAGCCAACAGTGCTATGATGACAGTATCATTTCTAATTTTATCTATGATGTCGATGCAAGTATTACCTTCCATGAGGTTTCTACTAACTCTGAAGTTCGAAAGATTCACATCTACGGTCAAAACTTGATAATCGCATCGATGGAGATTATCGGAAGAGAGTGGGAGGCAGAAAATTCGGTGCTATCTAAACTCAAACGCAACAAGGAGGCCATGCGTGAGTACTTCATGATGGTTTCACAGGGAGCCGAAAAAATCAAACTGTTTTCGGCCACCATGACAAATGCCTTGAAGAGCGTCCTTATATCAGGTAATTATTATTAATTTATATTAATTTTTTTTGTGTAATAATTCTTATTATAATTTACTTTAGCATTCGAAACAGAAATGATCCAGAAAGCGTTCAACATCATTCGTGATCAACGGTGGCTATTTGACGCCAGATTCATGAACAAGCACATAGATCTCCAATTGATCGAGTTGCTGGATGAGCAGAAAGTTCTTGAAGTTCTCTGTTGCATAAAGAGTCCGCAAACCTTGTATGCAAATGTGTTACACCGGCTAATTGCTCAAAATTTTACCAACGTCGAAAAGGAATGGCACGACTTCACAATTTGTTTAAAGCAAGCCATTAAAAAAGCGGCTTTAGCAACGACGGAAGTCGAGAGTGGTAAAGCCCAGAATTTCGTCAACCAACTGCGGAATGAATTTTTAAAAGGTGGCCTGCAGAATGAACTTCTAGCCTCAGCGTTCTTAATCAATTTAAGCGGCGAATATGAGGACTGCGAAAATGAAGAGAATGGCGAATTTCAAGATGTCTGCACGAACAAAATGCTTGAAGCGCTCGACAATCAAGAACCTTTGAAAAATCAAGAAGAATTCGTAAAAGAACTGAGCCCCAAAGTCGTTCAATATATGAAAATCCGGAACGATCCCGTTGCCCTACCGCGTTGTGATGCTTACTGTCGCCTGTGTAGTAGTTTGTGCATCGAGGCGGCTAATCACGAAACCAGTCTCACACCGCACGACGCCATTCACCAACCGGCAGGCATAGCTGGATTCACAAATGTTATCGATTCGACCTTGCTTTCGAAAACTTGCAGTGATTGCCACCAAAATAATTGGAGATTTCGCCTATCTGAGATCAGTGCATGGCATGACTTCTCAGACTACGGTAAAGTCTTTCCCGGATGGAGAGTTCCTCGAATCAATGAAGAATCACCACTCCGTGAATACATTTTCGCTGCGTACAACGAAGAAATCGCTGAAAAATACAAGAAGAAGCCCTGTCCCGATGTCCCTGCCAAATATTTCCGGGATTTGTCTACCATCCGGGAACAGTTGAAAAGAGATATCGATGGAATTTAGAAAGTAAGATCATCTTTGTTGGCATAGCTTTACTATTCCGGGTTTGTAACATATTTTTTTCTTCCAGATGTGTCCTGCGCTTGAAACAAAAGATCTGTTTATTCTAATTCTTCAGTGAGGAAAAATTTCTCTGGTACGGTAGTACGCTATTCTGGCCATCATGAGTAACACAGAATTATTTTGCTTTTGAATTCAATTATTCTTATGTAGTTTGCCTGAAACCATTTTCTTTTTATTTGATTTGCCATGGTTGAAAGATTGATCAACAAAAGGAGATTTCTTTCTAAGGACTGACCTTTAGAGGAAAGTTCAACACACACAGTTACATTGTTGATTGTTTTCGTTCATCCTTTAAACAAAGCACGTTCATTACAAAAATGTTGCCTAAACAAGTTATCTTTCGTCCCATGCCCGCTCTTCCTTTGGCAACCCTGAAACTGGATTGGTTAAACACTTAATAAAACAGATTTCTTTCGTCAAAGTTCAAGTTTCTTGTAGTTGAGCTATAGAATCTGCTTTAGTTGGGGATTGATAAATGTTCGCAACTTGTCATTTGTTAGATGGAGCAGAGCAACTTAAGTTCCGTTATTCAGGATTCCAGCGTGGCCTTCACCTTCACTGCACCACATGACCACCGTGAAACAAACTTTTATCTGGCGAGGAGTGGCGCTAGTTTGACCAGTATTGCTGCAACACGTACACTGCAGCCTATTCGTTTCCCGAAGCATCGCAGTGTTTTAGTTTAACTGTTGTTTCTCTATTTTTCTTTTCAGTCTGTCCGGTGATTTTAGTCTCTTCAGTGCTGTGGATCCGCTCTTCAGTAGAAACAATACTGATAACTTTTAATTGTTCCTCAAGTGATGCTGTAAGGATATATTGACCATATACTTTTTCAAGGTAATTCAAAGTATTAAAGACATTGATTTATTTTAACCAAAATTTATTTAGCAGGAAATAACCATCTATACGTGACATCCCTCAACGTCAAATACGATTAAATTAGACTTTATGGTTTGATCACGTTATACAATTCTCAACTATTAAATTTTGATGTTAACAAGTACGCTATTTAGGAGGGACAAACTACAAACTCGTTTTACTAATGGGCTCCAACTCCCGGATATCAGTTTCCGCTTTGGGTCGCGATGTGACGGTCGGAGACCTTTACAACTACTACACAGATGACATTTTAAAAAGTAAATTATTACATTGAGTGCATGAAATTGTATTTTCGAATTATCGAGAGTATTATCGTTTTATTCCCAACAGGTGGTATTCCAGTGCCTAGCGAGTGCATCCGCATCGAGCAAAAATTAATTCCCGAAACGGAGCGCTACTTTTTCTTCAATCAACCCGCCAAATTCAAACCTTCTTTACTTGGAATTAATTCCCATTTGAAGCAAAGCATTGACCAAGGGTCAGTGGACTTGAATCTCCTCTGGTTCGCCGATTTCCTTAGGCCATGTCAGACGGAAGACGACGAGAATGAGGCGCTAGTCACAGTGTTCTTCCGTGTCGTTCGGCGGACCGAAAGTCTAGATCAACAGTTTCTCGACTCGAAAATGTACGACTATCAGGTGGAGAGCGGTGGCTGGGCGACCCATTTGGTTGAACAAGTCGTCTACGGAGCCGAGCTGATTTGCTGCATGCGCAGATCCGTCGATTGGCGTCGAGAAACCAAGGACAGCGCCGAAGAAAATATCTACCTGGTAGCCAAAGCTTATTTTGATTATATTATCGGAACGAAAACGACAATTATTACCGACCCACCAGTTGAACTGGAAAAAGTGTCTTGTAGAATTCTCAGCAGCCTGGAAGACGTCCACATGACCGACAGTTCGTTCCGCCAATCCTGCGAATTCCTGAGAGACATCATCAATTTCAAAGAGGATAATCAACCCGCCAAAATATGGCGTCCCATCTACATCGTCCGGCGCCAGATACCCAAGCAAATTGAAACTCGAATCGTTTTGGACAGGATAATCGACAAAAGACTAAAAATTGAACGGAAGCTGCACTGGATCACGAAGGAGAGTTACCGGATATCGAAACATCCGTTTCTCAATCGAATCCCTCCGCTGGAAAGAGCCATGTTCCAGTTCCTCAATTTGCTGGAACCCGTTCGCAACGAGATCAAACAATTCGACGTGAATCACATCGCGAAGAAGTGCGTGGAAGACCTGATCGCCAAAGACAAGATTTCCAACGACATGAAAACGATTTCAGACTGCGCTCTGTTATCCGATATGGTCAGCTGGCTGATCCAGCGTCGAAGCGAGATCGACGCCATTTATTTGCTGTTGAAGGGCAACCAGATGGATATGTTTGACATTGCCGAGATCGAGTCTCGGCCTCCGTCGAGCAGCGAGAAACGCGCCAGAGTTTTCGTCTTGAAAGTTGACTACACCCCAGATCCCCTGATGGAGCGCATCCAGAATTTCATTGGTAACCTGGAACCGGTTATCAAACTCCCCGTGTTTTCGGCCATCACGTCGGGCAAGGAAAGACAGGGAGTAATTGGCAAGGCCTTTCATGGATTCTCTGAAGAAGCTCGATGGTGTTCAAATGAAAATAACAGTTACCAGATAGGACTGGTTTCGGCTTGCTCACCTTTGGCTGACGCAACCATCAAGACTTTTCTGTATCCAGCCATTAAAAAATCTCAACTGTGTCTGCCAGCTGCTCAGTCCAGTCCGATTGAAACGCAGAAAGCCAGCAGCAGCAACCCAGAAAGTCAAACTGATGAGCAGCCAATCCGCCCGGCACCCGTCAACAATTTCTTGCGTCAATCCAATTCGCCTTTTACCCACAGGAAGAAACTCAGCTGTGTCCCGAATGAAATAAGTCAACAATCTAACGAAAAAGTAGCTAATTTTCTACTGAAAAGTATCACGATGATTTCCTCTGATATTTTCTATGATGAGAACGACGGATGAGGCAAATGTCTAATGCCGTCCGTTTCGATTTGACTATACGACAGGCTAATAACAATGGGGACGACGCTATTATGGATGATGAAGAGGAATTCTTTTTAAATTCAATCACTCAATTCCAATCGAAACGCATGGACGATCAGCGTTGCTCGCTGGCCATCGTCGATAACAACCGACAAACCAGAATGTCTAATGTCGATCTGTATAAAATGGTCCATTTTGATTCCAGACACTAAATGCGGCATGGGTGGCAAACTAACACGGTGGTAAATGTTCTTGTCAATTTTTCTTTGCTAAAATTCGTGAAACACTGAAATATTTCTCAATAAATATTGAACAACTAAATTTAAAAATTAACTGCATTCATTGGCTTTTATCCTTTTGAAACTGCATAATTAAAGGTTATCAGCTTTGTCTAGAGAGGGCGTCTGGTAAAACCAGTTTTGACTCCGCCGCCGGCTCAACCGAGGCTGGTACTAGTTTAAAAAAGGTAATTCTTTTATAATAAAACATGTTTTTAAAATTTTAAATGAATGAACTTTGTGAGTAAAATTCCACTCTAAAAAAATCGGTTCACGTTGGATTAATATCTTTAGTCGATCCATCTTATTAAACCAAAATAGCTCGAAAAACTTGAATGCTCACACTGATTGGAACACTCTTCTCTATATATGTACAGGGCATCTGGCTTAATTGATTACGGAATATAGAAATGGATGATAGTAACGATACGCATCGTTTAAGAAAAGACTTAGTTTACCAGGATGGAGTTTATCATCGTTCCAATCCTCGGAATCCCCCAGAGTGGAATCGGAGTATAGCCGTCGGCGTTCTCTGTAGCGTTTTAATTCTGATCGCTTTGATCGTTCTCGGAGTATACTTTTTTAATCCTTTCACCGTGAAAAAAATCATTTCCGGCCAAAGTATTTTAGCTCCTACTTGCACAGAAGAACCAGCTATGGGATACAAGAATTTCTGTGCCCAGGACACGTTCATTTCACCCGATCACAAATACGTTTACCACCCCGGAAGACTGTCTTTCACCAAAGCTCAACGAGTCTGCGCCGCCCTACCCGGAGGTGGTGGCAACCTGACGACCGTTCTGTCCGAACAGCAAGAAAAACGATTCGACAGGCGCATAGAAAATCTACACCAAATTCTATTTGTCAACGACGATACCCTCTTATCCGGATTCCGGAAGCAAATATGGACTGGCGGATACATAGACTTGGAGTTAGACGGAATCAACCGAATGCGCTGGATAGATGAAGCTGTTTTGTCCGAGTGGCATCAGAATTTCTGTGAACCTAAACAAGCTATGCAAATATTGAAAGTGTCGCTGGATGAACTCCGCAAATACGGCGCAATCACAAACTCTTTGGTTTACGTTGTCAAGGACTACCGTCCCACCAAAAACGGATGCTGGCAGCTGTACAGCTCATTGTTCTATGAAACCGAACACCTGGAATTTAGCTTCGTCTGTCAAGTGGCTGCTGCCGGCCTTCCATTCAACCTCAAACGCAATTTCCTCGGAGATTTCCTACCGGACGAAAAGAATCAATTGTTTGCAAATGAATACGCGGCTTTCTCGGGTCGAGGATCGTATTTGATGGCCCGGGAAACTTGTCAGCATTTGGCATCTGGCGCTCAAATGTTGGCTCCAAAGACGTCGGCTCTTGATACTGAAATCAACAACGGTGTTGAGCGTCATTCTAACGAAATATTTGGAGAAGACAACGGAGATCCGCAAAGGCGGAAACTAATCTGGACTGGTGGATATTTCAACCTGACGTCAAAGGAGCCTACGACACTTCGATGGGCAGACGATCCTAGCACTCTTCTGGACATTGCGGAGCCATCCACCTGGTCGTTCTTCGGAAGCAGTAGCGCCAATAAAGTAAAAGAATATGAGAATTTCTGTGGCACACCCGAATATTATCAAGGATTAATCAAAAAGGCTTTAAATGAGGATCGAGGTGCTGAGAAAGGTTGCGTCAGAGAACGTCTTTTCCTGATCGTCAAAGACTTCCGTGAAGATCAATTGGGCCAGGGGTGCTGGGAAGTTTACGATTCAGATTACCTCAGTCGACATGACTACAAACTATTCCTTGTTTGTAAACTACCGTATCCAGTCAAAAAGACATAAGTTTCGTGTAAATAACGAAATATTCAAGCAAATTTTGTAAGCGCATTTCCTCCATTTCCTTGATTGAAAATTCAATAAATTTGAAAATTAAAAAAAAATTCGTTGTCTTAAAAGTTAAAACTTAAACTTTTTTTAAAAAAGTAAAATGGCTTTATCGATGCGATTAGATTTACAGGGTTCGATTTTTAATGGTTTTCAATTTTCATGTCTCAACGATCGACAGCTGACAGCTAGTAGAAGAGAAATGTCGTCTGCTCTGCTTTTGTTTTGTTCCGAAGTTAAAGATGAGATGAGCAGCAAAACGGCTGAAGGTAAAATTCAATTTTGAAATGAGTAAATATTCAAATGTATTGCTAAAGTATGTTTAAGTGTTTAAGTGTTTAAGGTACATCGGGAAAGCAATTGTGTTAATTTGTGAAAACATCTTGGTAAAATACTAAATTTCCTATTTGCTCTTTGCTTAATTAGTTTTAGTTTAGAAATTGAAATTATAACTAAAATTTGAAAATGATTTAATAACTTAAGCTGTGAAATCGACATCAGTTGTTTTTCAACAAATCATTCCAGTGCATTCCTGACTTCCTGTAGAAAAAACAAACAAGTTTGGGCAAGTTTGAGTGCTTGGGAAACAATCACGTTGATACATTATACATAGATTAGAAAACATGGTGGGCCTAATCATAAAATTTTCTTGCCAGTTTTCTTGAACTCTTTGTTAGTAATTTTAGTTTAAACCGTTTTACTTTGCAAACGAATCATTCTTTGTAAATTTAGATGTTATGATTTTCTTGGAGAAACAACACTCATGGTTTTTTAACTTGAATCTCTAATAAAAAACAAAACTAGGAAATTTATGATCCAGAGGGATCTGTTATCAATCGTCTGGTATCTCCCCTGGTAGCACACTTACATCCATCGTCTATCATATAGATGTCTTAATGTCTAAATCAAATCTGATCTATCTGCAACCTAAATTGGATATCACATGGATACTCAATTTACTACGGCCTTATGCTATCTTCGTATAGATGTCCTATAGATCTACGTTTCTCATACGAACACGGACATCCATTTGTGTCTAGAAATTAGACGCTTAACAGACAGACGTAACATGACGTCTATGAGATGTCCAAATTATCTGTCCACAGGATAGATGAGGAAGACAAGGACTTTACATTTTCATAATTTTAACTGCTAGTATTAATGTAAAGCCGTTGAACAAAACACAGTTAAAAAGTAATATAGAGTGGTGTAGTGGGTAGAGCACTGGAGTACCACTCCAAAGAACGTGGTTTCGCGCCCATCGAGAAACGTTTCTTTTTTTCTTTTTGCTTAAATTTAAGTCTTTTGAAGACGGCTGTAAGCCGTACCCATTTGGATGTCTTACAGCGCGACATTAGTATAGACATAGGCAATCCTATGGACGTCGGGTTAAGACATCTCACTCGGCTGCAAAAGATGGGCGACGTACATCCTATAGATAGAGGCGTGCTACCAGGGTCATGCTTGCAAAACAACACCGAATACTAAAATGACAAGAAGAATTATTTCACAGTGTTTTCAAATTCCACCTATGTCCCTTTTCAACTGTTCCCGGATGGTAGACAAATCCCGGAAATATTTGGCAGGGACATTGGCACAGGGCTTCTTCTTGTATTTCTTAGCGATTTCTTCGTTGTACGTAGCGAAAATGTATTCACGGAGTGGTGATTCTTCGTTGGTTCTAGGATTTTTCCATCCGGGAAAGACTTTGGCGTAATCTCTGTATTTTTGCCATTCACTGGTGTTGGATAGACGAAAACTCCAATCTTTTTGGTAACAATCACTACACGTTTCCGAATCTATGGTCAAATCATCTACATTTTTTAATCCAGTTATGCCTACCGGTTGGTGAATGGCGTCGTGCGGTGTGAGACTGGTGTCGTGATTAGCCGCTTCGATGCACAAACTACTACAAAGGGTACAGTAAGCATCACAACGCGGTAGGGCAACGGGATCGTTCCGGATTTTCATATATTGAACGACTTTGGGGCTCAGTTCTTTTGCGAATTTTTCCTGATTTTTGGGGGGTTCTTGATAATCGAGGACTCGAATCATATCGTTCATGCAGGCATCTTGAAATTCGTCTTTCTCTTCATTTTCGCAGTCATCATATTCGCCACTGAAATCTGTCAAAAACGCTGAGGCTAGAAGTTCATTCTGCAGGCCACCTTTTAAAAATTCATTCCGCAGTTGGTTGACGAAATTCTGAGTTTTACCACTCACAACGTTTGACGTTGCTAAAGCCGCCTTTTTAATGGCTTGTTTTAGACAAATTGTGAAGTCTTGCCATTCCTTTTCGACGTTGGTAACATTTTGAGCAATGAGCCGATGTAGCACATCTGCATAAAAGCTTTGCGGTTGATATATTTTATCTAGAACTTCATTAATTTTCTGCTCATCCAGCAAGTCGATCAAGTAGAGATCCAAGTGCTTGTGCATCAATCTGGCGTCGAACAACCATTGTCGATTGCGAATGACATTAAACGCCTTCTGGATCATTTCTTTCTCGAATGCTAAGATGAATCGTAAAAAGAATTATTACACAAATAAAATAAAATTGACTTTTATTTAATTACCCGACATAAGGACTCTTTTCAAGGCGTTTGCCATGGTGACCGCAAAGAGTTTGGTCTTTTCGGCGCCCTGTGAAACCATCATAAAGTACTCATACAGGTCCTCTTTGTTGCGTTTGAGTTTAGCGAGCACCGAATTTTCTTCATCCCACTCTCTTCCGATAATCTCCATTATATCAGTAATCTTCTTTTGAGCGAAGATGTGAATCTTTCGAACTTCGGAGTTAGTAGAAACCTTATGGAGATTTATACTTGCATCGACTTCATAGATAAAATTAGAAATGATGCTGCCATCATAACATTGTTGACTAGCGGCAATTTGGTTGACAATCGTGTCAACAGATTTTAGGCATTTTTCAACGGCATTTGGATTTTTCCTAAAAAAATAAATTGGTTGCTGCTGTAGTTTTAAAAGCAGGGACGAGTCATCTTCAGATACCACCAGCATATCAGAATTGAGACATTTATCAAAGAAATTAATATTTTTATTCTGATTTGCGCTTGAGTAAACGTGAACGCGTTCCTGCATCAATTTCGAAAAAAAGGACGCGTCAGCATCGGATAATTTCATATCAATCATTCTATTCTTGATGACGCTGCTGTTTTGATAAACGTTTAAGACTTCTGCTCTCATATCTTTTGAGGGAAACTGCTGATGAACTTCAGCCAACATGTTTTTGTACAATTCTTCAAACTTCTTATTCTTGTCAACGTCTGTCCACTCGAAATTATTAGAGTTCATCGATTGAAGCTTGAAGAAATGGAGAATTTCCTTGCGCATTTTCTTCTTGTAGTTTTCGACGTGGTGTTCGTAGTTAAAAAGCAAAACGAAACTGGTTTTCAATCTCAATGCCCAGCTACGAGCTTGATCTCTCTTGTTCATTTCCCATTGCTTTAGAAACTGCTGACTCCACTTCTCTCGTCCTCTTTTCTTAACCATGTCTTTCACCTGCTTATCTAAGTATTGCTCAGCCGGCCAGATTTCTTCGCGTAACTGGGACTCAAATTTTAATAGGCGATGATCATTGCTAGCAACATCCATCACGGCCGTGGAGCCGGAGCTAATATTCTCACCCTTTTCTTCAATCATCTTCTTCTTGAGACTTGCAAAGGATTCAAGGTAGGCTTCTAACAATTGCTGTTCCACTTTCTTGTACTCGAAATCCAATTGATCAAAAGTAATGCGCTCCACCACCGAGGCGAAATTCAAAGTGAAATTGGCTGAGCAGATGCACTTCCACACTTCCGTAATGTAATTCGAAAATTCTTCAATCGACCTACTCTTCCAAGCTGTTCCTTCCTGCTGGACACTGGTAACCCGTCGATGGATGTGTTCCCGGAGTTTGACAAGAGTTTCACCAAAGGCAAAATCCGGTATGTCACCCGGAGGTTCAAAAGTGTTCTTCACATTTCCCAGAATACAGACGTCACATTGTTCTTCATTAGACGAGTTTGACACGTCGAGATCGAATCCACCGAAAGGACTCGCCTCCGACTTGAGGTGTTGTGCAGAGTATCCGGCTAACTTCTTGACTTGACTAAAAGCTTCGTGAAGTGAAGTCCCAAGTGACTGGATGATGCTGCTCAACTTGTTCTTCTGACTGGTGTCGATTCTGTTGTAAACGAAAAATACCTTGGAGCTTAGTCGACCACCATTGTCCTCGGCCAATTTGGATCCCTGATAGGCCATCAAAACAACCGGAAGAATTTCTTTAATCGCAGCGTCATTCTCACCCGGTGTAATGACGATTGTGGCGTCCGCAAGTAAAATACTGAGAGTGGCCATCTGGTTGTCTCGCTTGTCACTGTCGGGCATACCGTGATATTCCGGAGCTCTTGTGCCTTCCGTGTCCAGCAACAAAATGTAGTCGTACTCCGCACGGCCTTCAACAGGTACCAGCTGCATGTTGACACCTCGGGTGCACTGTCCAACGCTGGTCCTCATTTGGATGCCAAACATGGTGTTCAGCAACGTCGATTTACCGCTACTCTGCATACCAATAACAGACAAAACGAAAATGCGCTTCATTTTTCCGGTCAGTACTCCAAGTTCTCGTAAAACTTCGGTAATCCATTCGAGGTGTATCATGTTGGAATCCCCGTCGAGCAGCTCCAGACAGAAGCCGTCCAGTAAATGCTGGGCAGCTAGACAAGGAATTTTCTCAACAATTGATGAACGACTTTCGGGTTCCATGTCAGTACATAAATGGCTCAGCTCCCTCCACAAATGCTCTACATTGAGTACACCATCACGCAGTTGGGCCTTGGCCGAAAGAAGATTTTCTCTGGTCACCTCTAGGTCTTCTATTTCACAAGTACTCGCTAATTTATCAACGTACGAAGAATTTAACTTGCGGATTTCTTGCAGTTCACGTTCCAGCGTCCGTTCGCAACGTCCGGCTAACTCCTTTTCCAACATACGAACTGACAGAACGCGATAATCAGAATCTTCTTCCGAAAGTAAACTGATGAATAGTTGTAGTAACGGATGTTGTTCAACGCGATGGCTTTCGGCTCGACGCACTTCCCGACATTTCTTAATTTTTGCATCTTCCTCGCGCACCTTTTCTTCGTTTAGGCGGTGCTCATTCTTAGTCTCTTCGTGCTTAGCTTGCTCCATGTAGTTTTTCTGGAGGAGAAATTCCTTGGTCTTCACGTCTCTCAAGTTCTGAACAGATGTTGTCATTCGTGACTCAATCTCTGTTGGAGAGACACAATCCAACGCTCTGTATCCTTCATTCATCAGAAAAGGAATTTGGAATAACCTCAGACGTTCTGGAGACTTTACCGAGGACTTTACTTGGGATTGATTTGTCGGATTAATTTTTACAGCCATTGCAACGACGCTCGATTTTAAGATGCCAATAGTCTTGCCTGCTAACTGACCGTCTATGCATAACTGACTAAAACCATTAAATTCTTTCATTTCGTAGTGCGTCTCATAAAACGAAGGCTTCCATACGCAGACGAATGGAAACGCATTCGATTCAGGATGAGAAGTTTGTTCGCCAGACATAAACGAGGAAACGGGAAAACTTTCATTCTCCACAGAAGAGTCTTCAATCAGTAAGTAGTCGGCATAAAGTCGCAAAAATGGCCAAAGCAGTTTAAAGTCCCCGATTACGTGAGTGACCAAAACGTTTTTCACCTTTTCAGGGCCGGATTCTCCGATCACAACGCAGCCACACCCGATTTCGGCCAAAATGGACTTGGAAGAGACACTGCCAGTTGACAAATCATGACTGTGGACACTGTCGATGTTGAAGAGGCTCTTCAGGATCTCACTCGCTTGGCTCTGATTTCTCTGACGGCAAGAGACGACGGCAACGCGCATCAACGACTTGTCTTCGCCCAAACGGATATTGTCGATTCCAGGCAAGGTGACGTGTCTCATCAGGTTCAAGAAATGCGTTTTTGAATCGGGCACGAACAACGGAATGGCAGATCTTCGTTCCAGCAACAGTCGGAAAATCTCGGCCACGCCGGCTGCATCGAATTCGTCCACGAGCTCCAGCAAGGTATCGTACAAGCTTTTCTTGTTGGTAGGAGGACTTTCCTTGGTTCCTGAGGTTAGCAAAGATCGTGAAGATGATGAACCTAGGCTGAACGCGATCAAAGCTTCGAATTCGGCGTCGTCGTCTTCGCTCTTATTGTTCCCGATTTTTTTTTTATGCAATCCCAAGTTGAGGCGACCGCGCAAACGTTTCATTAGAGTTACTGTTTCTTCTTCCTCCTGAGTTTCGTTAGCGTTAAATGGCCGGTCGATTAGGAAGGCGACGTAAGGTTTTTTCTTTTGTAGCTCCTTTTGTTCGTCGTTTTTCTCTTCCATCGTTTTATTTTGCTATAAAATTTGAATTCGTTAATCGATATTCGAAATTTTGATAAGTCTATCTTATCTTTTTTGATCAGCCACATGTGGTCTCTTTATCGAAAAGGATTTACCATATAATTAAAATAATGTACTCACCTGTAATTGCTGGGCCTCGCCAATCTGATCAAACCAAGAAGATTGACGTGTAATTACGTTAAATATAGCTTCATCTTTTGAGAGGCTGTCGCTACATTTTTCCATTCTTGTATGTCTGCTCAAGCTCTAGCTTAATCATAATAATTACATTACAGATTAGCAGTTTCAAGCCGACAACGTAACACACCTTATCTAGGCTATATTATTTGCTGTGCATGTGATTGTGACTCACTACCCTACTTTGAGCATCATACTGTCGAACATAAAAGAGAAACAAATTCGTTAATGCTTATAGGCTACCTTAATATGGAGATGAAACAAGTTCAAAGGAACCTCCGGATGTGATGCAGCAGCAAAAGCTATGCTGTGCGACTGACTTGCAGAAAGTGCCGTTACGTACTTGGTTCAAAAATTGATTGTCGAAAATATTTTTTGAAAGATTCAAACACGTACAGAGTATAAAAGGTCGACGAAATATCAAAGGCGATAAGAAGATAAGGCAAATATAGAAATAGTGAGCGTTATCAACTCGTAGTCAAATGCCCAGTAGTGATTGGTGTTGTTACAGTATTGATATGTTTCGCAAGTAAATCGTTGTGTCGTTTTCGTTCATTCGACGGCCTCAAAAGTGGAGGCAAAAGCCGGGCAAAAGTGAAATTGGGTTGGATTTCTTTTTCGCCAATTGCGCCCTTCGTTTTGCGTTGAATCATTAGGAAAAGAGAAAAAAAAAGGGGAACTCCTAGTCTACGAAGTAAGCAAGGAAAAGAAGAGAACAAAATAATCAACTAACTATAGAAAGTAAAAAACTGGCTGGTTGAATGTTACTTCTTTATATTTATAAATTTTAAATAACAGAAATACATTCACTTAATATTTGGGGTAAGCCGGAGCTGGGTAGGCGGGTTTGTATGCGGGTTTGTATGACGGGTAAGCAGCAGGGTAAGAGGAGCCTGGATAAGCTGGGCTGGGGTAGGCAGCGGGCTTGTATCCACTTGGCTTGTACTCGGGGTATTTGGCCTCTCCGTCGTATTTGACGTCGGCGACGTATCCGCTGTAATCATCGGCCTTGTAGGTGACCGTCTGGGTCCGGCCGTCAGGGAGATTGACTTTGTAGGAGCCGGAGACGTAGCCCTTGTCATCGGCCGTCTCCTGGTGGCCAAAGTCGTTGTACGTGTAGTCGTCCTTTACGGCCCAGGCGAAGCTGTACGGCATTGGGGCCTGCAGGAATTCAATTCATTTAAAACAGGTCAAAACTTAATCGACAGTTAATGAAATAAAAATAAAATCCTTACATAATCGTATGACTTGCTGTAAGATGGATAAGCCGGAGCTGGGTAGGCCGGTTTGGGGTAGTAAGCGTTTGAGGCCACAGTGGCGATCAAAGCAGCGGCGAGAACGATCAAAACCTTTCAATACATTTTTCAGATGTAATTCAGATAATTAAAAAAATTTAGACGATTGTAGAGTCGATGGAAGTGGACGAGCTAATACCTGCATGTTAATTCGAGTTTCTGGTTGTTGTACAACTGGTAACTTCGAGATTTTGTGCGTCTGTTTTTATACCTGGTGCTGTGGGGCCTACTTCGGCAAGTGGAAGTGGCCATTCCTTTTTCAGGTGATGCACGACGATGCACGACGAACATTTTCGCACAGATAAGATTATACACGCTCAAATAGGGATAAAACTTTTGCTCTCGTAAAACTGGGTGGGGCCCCCGTTTTGTCTCTTTCGCCCTTGTGGTGAATTCTGAAGCTCATCTGACCTCATTTTCACTCTTGATTGACTTGATCGCAATTTTTCGAGTACCCGATTTTATTCCAAAAACGGTTCCTCCTACACTTTCGTTTAATCACAATCGTGATCAAGATATCCCCGTATCAAATGGTAGTCGCCGGAATGAGATTCATCTTATTGTTTGTGTTGTTGATTTGTGGCCGACGCTAGGAGAAGCACAAGGTCATGGTCCGGGTACTTCGACTGTTCGACAGTACATAAGGCCCGTTATTTTCGACTTGTTGGTGTCACGCTCCGAAGTTATGCAGCCAATGAAGTAGGAGTGCGAACCCAGGTCAGATACCAATCCAAATACCTTCCCTTTTATGGTTCATCAAAATATTTTTATTATAATTTCTTTTAAATCCACTGACGAACCGACTGATATCCATTAATCATTTAGTAAAAGTAACGCAAATGAGTAGACAAAAGGACAGAAATGGCTAAATAGAAACTAATATGCGGGAGTAATGAATTGACGCACCCACACCGTGTTTTAATCTTTTGGCTTTGTCATCGTCAACCTTCACATGGTCGGCGTGCTACTGTGGGCGTCTAACTCTTTTCCCTCTATTTTTCTTGGCTGGAAATATGAAAAAGAAAACTTTAAAAAAATATGTAGAACAAGGTCTTTCTTCTCCGGCGTTCTCCCCATTGGAATGTATACACTACTTACTATGTATTTAACGGCTAACTTTTAAATCTATGAATCCTGAATTCAGGCATCATATTTTGTCTTCTGTGTAAAGCTTATCACCCACGTCTGGTTCATGATGTGACGCGAATTGTGCAACTGAATCTTTCAATTGCAATTTTCAAATTACAGGGAATTAGCGCCATCCCGTCCACACCATCTAGCGAAGAAGGAAACAAATACGAAATGCTGCCATCTAGCAATAAAAAAAGAAAGGCTTACTCGGAAGTAACGGAGCAATAAGTAGAAACCAACATGGCCGCGACCGGCGTGGTGCGAACTGTGAAGTGTTGTCGCATTTCTTAAGATTTGTCGTTCTGTCGTTCTCTTAACTACATGTGACTTATTTTCATTGCACTGAATAACTCCCAAGATGTTATTTTATCCAGTCTTTCAGTAACTAAGCTTAGAAAATTGCCAGTGGAACATGTGATTAGGAGCAAGAGTTGGAATGAAGAATAGTTCAACAGGCCTACAAGTAAATATGTTTTGAAACCATTAATTTTCTTCTCTTCAGTGTGGCATAGAATTGATTTGTGAGAAAAAAAACCCTTAAGAATATTCAAAGGATTCAGCAGCATGTGCCTTTGTTCATGGTTGTTATCACGTTTAGAGTTTGAGTAATCCATTATGTTACATGCTGTACTACTGAGAACATATAGATAGCTTTAATTTAATGCTCCATAGGTGTCCATGGATACCTTTTATATTTCAGATGGACAACTCTGACAACAAGGATTTTTTGGGAGTTGCTGTTGATTTCCATGTCCGACACAATTTCTCAGAAATTAATTACTTGATACACCAGTCTTCAATGGTAAGTTTGTCTAATACATTAGTTTGTGTCCCTTTAAATTAGACTCACAAATGACATGACTTGTAGACTGAATCATTCTATCAAATTCTATTAAAAATGAGAATATAGTATTGACGTATATGACCGAGTGGTTAACACGTCGGGGATGTGAGAATTAGCGGCTCCGGAGGAGGCCACAATGAGGACGATTTGGGTCACTCGGGCGAATCCATGGCTCGATTTTCAGATTTTGTTGAATTAGAAAGTGAAAGACAACAAATTTCTGCCTAACTTGGTATTTTCGCGTTGAAATATTTTTTCTCTGAAATTTTTTTTTCTCTAAATATTGAATGTGAAATGCATTTACAGATAGTCATTTTTCTGTGATGATGGGTTCAAATACCAGCTGCACTTAATCAAATTTTTTTTTCGATTCCGTAAAACCCCGTTTAAAATTTATTTTAAATAAAAATTAGCCTTTGCATCCTCAAAATTCATTTTTTAATTATTTTCGAAATGTTTCGATGAAAAATCCAAATGCTACGACAAATAATTAAATGGTGAAATTTGGTATTTTAATTGATCGATTAATTAGAATACATTTGCGATTAGAATAATTAGTTAATTATCTGTTTACTAGATTAGTAGATTTGATAAATAACAACGGCAATACCGATAAACCCTTGGCATTCATTTGTTCCCGATGAACGGCACTATCTATTACCCATTAAAAATGTAGGTAATTCACTAACCTTTTAAAACAAGATAAAAGCTTTTTAAGGTATGTTTCGTGATTTATTCGATTGTCAATCATGCGTCAAATTATCAAATTTACATACAAGACTGATCATAAAACTGATTTGTTGTTTCAGGTGAATAAAAACAATAACATGAGGAATGCGGATCAAAAACAGTGTTGGAGTAAAATGTTGGATTTGTCATTGAAGTTGGATAGAAAGGAGGAGAGTAATCCCAGTTGTTCCAGTAGTAGGAGGAATAGTCTTGCTGCTGTGGTTGCTGCTCCGTTCGGAATCCATTCGAGTTATTGAAGTTGGACTGGGGACTTACGACGTGTTGTGGACAGCTGGTAGCAAGCCATTCGGATTGAAGTGGAGACGACGATGATGATCCGGACGTGGAGTAGTTGATTGGTTCCACGGGTGGAACTGCCGGAGGATCCGAATAAAATACAGGAGTTGGAAGGACTTGAGTTGAAACGTAAGTATCTGAAAATATGAAGTAAAATCAGTAATCAATTACACAAATTTTCTTCATCAAATAGGGACGTACCATGTTGACGTTGGCGAGAGACGTAAGGTGATGATCGACGATGTTGGCAATTTGTTTCGCAAGTTGAAGTTGCCGTTCTTGAAGATCCAAGTTGGCGGACACGTCGACGGCGATTCTGAAACCACCACTGATGCAATCAAGAGGAAAAATTAATTTCAGGTAATTGAATAAAATGGTAAAAAATAAAAATGTCACACCATAATCGATTTCTCAGAAACTCCAATCAGCTGGGCGATGCGTCGACGACCTTCTCGATTGGGAAACGGATCTCTGTTGAATTCTGCGTCGAGTACCTCCAGCTGGACCTCGTCGTAAAAGTGGCGCTGACGACCTGATGCTGAAGCAGACTTCGTAGTGAAACCAACTGGATAATAATCTGAAAGTAAAAATTAACATTTAAACATTTCCTTCGTAAATAAGTAATTTGAGTTAAGTAAGAAAGTAAATTACCGTAAGTATCCATAGTTAAAAAAGTCAACGTTACTACTTAAGCACTTTTAAACTAATGTGAACAACTGCGAACAAACACAGGTAACGTACCTTTGAGGAAGAGGCAATAGCGAGATGTGCAGTGAGCAAAGACCAAAGATGGAATGCGGAATTTCAAGTTTTGGGGGTTTATATTTATTAAGGAGAAAATTTTTTCGAGAATGTGACCTCCTTCCTTATTGGTTGCAAAAGTAGAAAATCCTGACAAACACTTCCTGCCGCCACATCCGCGCGTGGCAAGATTATCTTTCTCTTTCCAACTGTGGCGGCGGAGGATTAGTGGATTATGACTTGGGTTATGTAATGGAGCGGAGTGGCGTTCTGTTTGACGAGATTATCGGTTTCTTAATCTGGATAATCCATCGTGGATTTTCTTATCGGAATCCCTCAAACATTAGTTGCCAAAACCTCGTCCATGTGACCTGCGATTGCCAAACGGCTCAGTTTTCTTAATGGATGTCACCTAATTGATAATTCTTTTCTTATTTTCTTGTTTCTTGAAGTCCATTATGTTGATCCGTATTGATGACGTTTTTATCGGGTGATCTGTTTCGTTCTTTAGCGCGGTGGTTGCTCTTTTTTCCTACTTCAAATTTTTAAATAATTACCAGATTGTCCCGTTTTACTTTTTTCGACCTTTTCGTCCTTATTGCACGAACTTAAATCCTTCTCGTTACTTTTATAGGGATTGTTTATATGTTTAGATTTTCGTGAAGAGATAGGCAATACTGAGTGGTAAAAAAAATGCCTCATTCCTTCTAAACGCTGTATTTATTAACCACATAACTAATCAATTGAATTTATTTAAAAAGTTTTCTGCATTTTTCGCAAGTATGAAAAGCCAAGAACCCAAAACAACAAAAACCTTCCCTCTCCAGTTTTTTATTCTTGCTTGAGTGAAATATTCTTTTTGTCGAGAGATT
Organism: Daphnia pulicaria; assembly: GCF_021234035.1. Classification (NCBI taxonomy): domain Eukaryota; kingdom Metazoa; phylum Arthropoda; class Branchiopoda; order Diplostraca; family Daphniidae; genus Daphnia; species Daphnia pulicaria. The sequence goes on along the minus strand of NC_060919.1, from coordinate 857,153 downwards.
AAATCCATTTTTTTTATCCCTTGAAGATTATCCAGGCGGAAGTACTCAATGAGTCAATGGTCATTGCTTTCCAGGATCAACAGCTTATTGGAAGATTTTTTTAGGTATTAACCTTGCGGTGTTTCTTCTCGTCTTTGCCAGCATCAGATAATCCAAAATATCCAGCCAGCTCAGCGTTTGACTTCTCAAAGGTACCCTGAAAATGTGATTGTTAAACGAAAAGTAATTTATATGATTTCTGTATTAGCAAAGTTTGTAGAAACCTATAAGGAAGGACAGTAGGAAATGTTATAAAATGCTCTTTTATTTCAATATTCGTAAAAAAAAATTGTTTTGCTAGTATGAAAATCACTCAGGTGAAAGACAAAAATATGTTGTTTTTTTTTCGCTTAATTGAAAATTAAATTTTTTTTTGCTTTGTTTTCTCTCAATGCAGGCTTCGTTTTCACCTTCCTCCCGCGGCAAAACCATTCGGTGCCGTAAGTTAGGACTACAGTGACCCAACGACACCAGCCCCTTGAAGGTGGTAGTATCGCCGCTAAAGTGCAACTATAGAAAATTTCATGGCCAAGACGAACCTGCCGCCACACCGGCACTTCCTCGATGGTATAAGAAGCCAGTTATTGCAGAACGAAGTGGTTTATAAGGTAAAGTGTATTTTTTTCGTTTAACCGAGAATCTTACAAAAGAGACGGACATGACAACTCGTGATAGAACTCAATTAATATAACCTGGGATGTAATAGGGAATGGGTATAACTAGAAAAGAAACCAAATTTTTCTTAGAAGTGGTTGGTGTCAGAAAACGTGCGGGACTAGGTTACACTTCATGTTTAACCTCTACAGCAACGACCACCGTTGCAGGTCTTGTAGATCACATTGCTCGAGCACTGGGTGCTGTTGCTGCAAGAAGCTGTAACAAACATAATTCCATTAGTCGTTTCCAAAGCATTGAGATTTATAGATTTCGTCAAGCCTTGATTGTTGTCTTCAGCGTCATTTATAACTTATTTTTAAACGAAGAGCGTGGTAACTTACTGAACCAGCGACAGTAGAACAAGAACTGGTCTCCCGGCTCGTCGGAATTAGCGGGTTCATCTTCAGTTGGTGCCGAGTTTGTGTAGACGACGGCCATCACAGCCAAGACGCAAGCAAAGAGCTTTAAAAGATTGACGGGAAAAACAAAAACACAACATTTTAAAAAAGATTTGAAGAAGAGATTGAACTAATTTAGTTACTGTGGAAATTAATACTTACAAAAAATTTCTGGAACATTTTGGGTTATCGCTGCAACTGATGCTGGACGAGTTGTGATGATAAGCTCAGAGAAAAAGCTGGATTTTTATACTCGCATTTTCTCTACTCAGGTCCCATAGACTGAATATTTCATTTGCATTTAATCACTAAAACCAATATTTGTTTATCACTTGTAATTAGGGCAGAGCTGCTGCTCATATATTGTCTATGTTGATTTAACGAATATTTTATTGACACAAATGGATCTAGATATATATATTCTACCTACTAACACCAATCTAATCTACGTATGTCTCTATCCTCTTATTTTAAAACAGCTTTCCGGATCCAGGTGCCAGGGGTGTCTGTACTGACGTAGTGACGTCACATAGACTTGCTGAAGGTCTCCGTTTATTTCTCTGACCAAGTAAGCTTTAAAAAAAAAAATTTTTTTAATGGTCGGTCTATGAATGAAAAATGAATTTTAATTAATGAAAACAGCCTGGTAAAGTCTGAGCTCCTTCGTTGCTGCCCAACGTGCACATGGATTTGATGTAGCCAGATGGTTAAAGGTGTTCCTGGACTGTGTAAAGGGAAAATGATTGAACACAAGATAGGTTGATACTGAAAGAATATTTCTTTCAGTTTCAGTGTAGAGTAAAAGTTCCAATGATTTTGTATTTAAGTCTTAGATGCATCTAGTTTCATGTAAATTTTGTTTCAACAATAGCTTTCAGGTAATTAGTACTATAGATAATGTTTTCAGAATATTTGAATGAACTATTGAAAACGATATAATGTGATAATAATTTGTCTTTTCAGACAGTATATCCATTGATTCTGAAGATTAATTCATTAAATTTTGGTTATTGGTTTATCGTTTATGTTTCCGTAGTTGCTGTCCGATGTGGGACGTTGTTGCAGCCAATGCTGGTGAAAGATCTTTTTGCATAATATTAAACTGACTGTTCTTTGGTGCTGGTGTCGTGTTACCGAAGTTGCATCATTATTTTGTTTAATTGTTATTGGGTCTGCAGTTTATCGTTTACATGTTAAGAGGGAACAAAAACAGAAATATGGGGAATTCATGTCAAACAAATAATAAACATGCTTTGGGGATTGGGAAAGGAACATAGAGGATGTTGGGAATTTATAAAAAAGTTGAGGTTTGTTGTAAAAAAATATCACCTGAATGTTAGGCAATGATTAAAACCATAACTTATGATCCCACCAACAAGGCAATATTCCCCTTCATATTTTTCAATCCCATAACATATACCTACATATAATTTTCCACACCCCTATAATCCCACCAATAAATACCTACCATTTCTCAAATTCGTGTCCACGTAACTCTTGCAATGTGCAAAATGTTCATAATAAACAATAAATCATCTTTATTTTTTTAATATTTTAAATAAATTTATTAATTCAATAAACAGAGCGTCCGGTTCAAATTGATTGTCTTTTTTTGTGCGAATTTGAACAAGCGTACCCAACGACACAAAAAGCGATATTTTATTTTTGCTGAAATCTTTGTCAGTTATACGTTAAAAATTTTACTTATTCCAGAACTAATTTAAAAAAAAATTTCTAATTTGACAAAAATTAAACATCGCTTTTTGTCTCTGGGCTGCGCATTGCTTTGTTAAAACTCGCACATGCAGTTGGAATTGTCGACGGCCACCAGAGATAGTATCTGGACCGAGAAGAAGAAGAGAGAAGTTCGAGGCCAGTTTTACTGGAGAGATATAGTCATACTAGGTTTTCGGTTTAGACTCATGACCCTCCAAATGTTTTCATCAGATCAGGGGCCTTCCAAGTCTCCGTTCGACCAGAGCCCTCCCCTCCTCCTGGTTGACACAGCGAGTGAGTGACCACCGGCGGGCGTTGGTTAGTGTTAGTTATGGATACGGGGCCACAGAAAAGAAGGGAGCCCAGATTATGCACTTGTAAGTTATCTACATCAACACAAATTATCAGTCTTCAATTCCAGCAATCTCTCGTCGGTTTCCAAGGAACTAGAACAGTGGAGAGGGATTAACCTGAAAGGAGAGTATATTCAGACATAATTTTTAAACCGCATGATGTAGTAACAGAAAACCTAACCTCAAATCAATCAATCTTACATTGTCCTAAATTAGAACTAAGAACACCACATAATCTTGCGTAGCAGCATTTTCTCACTGTTGTACCCAAAATAGATAGCAGCAAAGAATTGGATCTGGCGAAGGCATAAATATCTTGAAGATCTACAACTTGACAGGGAAAAATTAACATGAACATTATTGCCTTAAAGAACACAGTAATTAAAAATAATTTTGGTACAATAAATACCTTGCAACAAAAATTATTTTGCTTCAGAAGACAGGTTGTGAGCTTGCATTATTAGATTAGACCATTTCATTTCTAATGTCATGAGCACCTAAGTTGGCCCGGTACATGAAAACTTCGGCTGAAATTATCTGAAAACATTGTCAAGCGGTCAAGGATGCAGTAAGAAACATCAGCTAAAGCATGGCTAAAGATTGTTTTATCTATTACGTAAAAACAGTTAACTTGTTATCCAATCTCTGTTGTTAAACTTTTTAAGTAACTTATGAAAGTAACGACGTGTAATGTAATGTGTCATGTCTGTGTCATGACTGACTGATGTGCAACTAACGTAAGATTCAAGACTCATTACTAGATGTCGCCAGTGTCGCCCATGTTGACATTCTGACATCGTGAATTTTACATTCTGACATCGTGAAATTTCAGTGAATCCTGTGATTTCAAATGCCAAATTGAACTTCGTATCATATGTAGGTTTATCTTTACCTAGTTTCCTTATTTTTGTACTGTACCAATTTATTTCTTCAAATTCTAGATGCATACTGTCAGTCATTCAAACAAGTTGACTTAGCGCTCAGTCACTTTCCATCCATTAGATCCTCATGCTGTCAAAAGCCTAAAACTCATGTTTGAAGCACACATATACTGGAATAAAAATGTTCTGAGATAAGGTATTTCCCCATTATTGCTACCTGACCATTACAATTCAGATTTTCATACAACATAGGTATTCTTGCTCATGCATCATAGGATCTTATCTGAATCTCGCAATTTTGGTGGTGTACCCTGCAACAGCATGTTTGTAGCTGTTTTTACTTCTGTTTAGAAGGTCATCCAGCTAAGAGATAGGTAGAGTTTTATTTCTCATGGGTAAATTTGTGTAAATTTGTAAATAATGAAGATAATTTCCTTGTCTCATTTCCACTTAGAGTTTCAGAGACGTGAAGAGTGTGAAGTGACCTGCCATGTTTATACCAGATCTGCTTGATGAAAGTCAAATGCCTTACTAAATTCATATCCCATATGTTAAAGGTAAGCATCAATACAATCTATCACCACGCCACTGCAATACTTCATGACACTGTCTTTAGCATCAGGAAATTTATCTCAACATGGGTTGCTGTGAATTCCATTTTTATGGTTTTTTCATCATGAACATTTCAGTGTGCTTCTTAGAAAAGGTAAAGATTGATATGCTTTATTCATTTTTATATTTCAATTTATGTAAAACATTTTTTTTACAGAGCATGCAGTTCCTTTATGGATACGTGTGGTCCTGGCATGGAGATTCTTGTGCCAATGCTGACCTTTGTCCATGACGAAGAGGGACTTCCACCAATGTCTTCTCCATCCTTATCTTCGCGACGTCCGCTCATCTAGCTTCACTGCTTTGTATGAACTGCTACACAACTTGTCTTACTTCATTGACGAGTTGGATCACTTCAGTGTTCGCTTCCGCCCACTGTGACACACCTGTAATCATTCACCGCGGGATTATGCCCAGGTACCCAACAATTTACTTATTTTCGTAGGTTATCTACTAATAGTCTAGTTGCGTTAAACTCTGTCTGTGTAATAGTTTCCAAAATCAGGCCCTTCTTACGCGCAAACGAAGTTTTACTTGGACGTTTCTTTTTTCTAACGCTAAATGGCTTTTTGATAATTTGCAGCTGTCAAAACAGTCAGTTTCAGTTACTTTTCACATCTCTTTAAACATTAATTGGCAGTTATTTTGTTGAAATAATTAGTGATAACTGACGATTACTGTTCCCCCAACAAAGCTCACTTGTTAAATTTTCGATATTTTCTTTTTTTTTCTATTTCCGGTTTTCACATTTCAGTCAGTAGTTCAGTAAATATTCTTCTGACGCACAAAAGAACCACATATTCGTGATCCTCGTAAAATTTGTGGTAAAGTTCATGTTATCTTTTTTACGTACGCGTACTTCCGGTTTCGAAAATTTTCCTGAGACATAGAGCTGTATTTCACGACGGCGTGACAAAGACATATCATTATAAAAGAGTAGTAGATTTACGATGGGGAATTTCAATTGACTAGGCGAAGGTAGACGAGAGATGGAACAATGGAAATAATATACAGAGCGATGAAAAACGAGATATAATACACTACGATGCAACGATACAGAACAAGTTCAAGCAATATACATATACATACATGCCATATAATTACATACAAATCCATTAAGGGGCCGGAGTAAAGGCTTCCTGGTCATCCCCATGTCCGCGGATGTGGCGATGGATAATGGAGACAGATCCCTGGATGGCCATCAGACGGCACTTCCTCCGGAGGCGGCGCCAAGGAGCCGGGGGGATGTTGAGGGCGACGGCCACTGCGTTGTTTGAGGGGAGCCAGGATCCCAAGGCGCCAATAACGAAGGGCAGAGTTAACCCCAGGCAGCTGTATTTCTCAATTTTTCTGGCATGGCCAGCGTTAAGGGACTCGGGAGCGTCGAAGGTGATGGTGAGATCGATTATTGTTGGTGGGTCGGTCGAGGAGATGACTATGTCCGGCCTAAGGGTTGAGCCAGGGAAGACTCTGTTAACAGACGCTGCATGGCCGGCCCTGGTGATGGTTTTCACAATTTCTGCCAGCACGAGGTCGTGTCGGCGGCCAATGGCCGGAAGATTACTGCGGCAGTGGCTGGTTACGTGTGAGGTAGTCTCGGCATCAACCTTGCATCTCCTGCACTTGGTGTTGGGAGCAGAGCAACCAGGATTCCCGAGGAGCGGAAGCAGGCCGAGGCGGCTCTTGTGGATGAGATTCCACTCGTTGAATGAGAGGCAGGTCCGATGAGACGAGAGGCGGGCAACGTCGTTAGATGGGTCCAGTAGTAGCCCCCTTGCTACCCTGCCCTGATGCAAGGCATTTGTGAGGGAGATTGTCCAGCGTTTCCGGATGACTGAGCGGAGGCCCCTTACAGCTTTCAGCGAGAGGCAGGAGACGTCGTCGGCGATCACTTTGGTCGATTCATCGCCGGATACATCGATCCTAACTTCAAGTCTTCGTGCTGATTTCCTGGCACGGGACCAGGTATTGGAGCCACACTTGTAGAAACGGGTGTCGTGGAGTCCGCCTTCTACCGAGCCAGAGAGGTAGTTAGAGAGGGGCAGCGGATCAGGCGGCTTGCCGTTGAATCCCCTGGAGATGTTTTGGCTGAGCTGGGATCTGGCAGTGAGGCGGACCACCGGATCGTTGCTATCGAGGAGTTGAGCGGCACGAGCGATGATCCAGATGTCCGAATCTTTTGCCAGTTGAGAGGCACCTAAGCCGCCAGCCCTGCGATCGGAATAGAGGAAGCCGTTATGAGCAGTGTGGGGGACGTTGGAGACAAATCTAAGAAATTCAGAGCAGCGAGCGTCCATCTCGCCCAGGAAGCCACGAAGGACCCGCCCTGTGGCAAGATGATGAGAGAGAGACGGAAGTAGGTGGGCTCTGAACACTTCCAATTTTTGCCAGGGCGCCAGATCACAGTCAGCTAGCTTGGTTAGCTTGTCAGGCAGATCGGAGACGGGGCGGAAGGTGAGACGAGTTCCGAGAGGGACCCCAAGATAACTTTCAGTTTCGCCCTCTTCCAGTCCCCGTAGAGACGTGCCGTGTATGGTTTTTTTTATGGAAATTTTTTCGATAAACTAGCAAGTGAGCTTTGTTCAGTTAACAGTTCTCAATATTGCAAGCTTGATTTTAAGCTAAAAAAATGTCATCTTTAAATCTTTGAGCTAAAAAACCTGATTATTGTTTCCATCTGTATTATGTAACTTTTATTGGCATGTCACTAAATAAGAATTGTTTTTTCTTTATTCAGGTAATGCAGAGGAAACGTCGAGAAGGTGGACACCGAAACGTCGCCGGTATCTCCAAAATGTCTTCGCAGATCATCATTTGTTGTTGGTAATATGTTTGTGAGAGTTAGTTAACCCGTTGTCTGCCACGCCTTTGTTCTCCCCTAGCTCCTTAGCACGGGCTGCGTGCGCTGTTCGGCCTCGTGGTTGGAAAGTCGCACCAGCTCAAAATCTGCCGCAAGGCGCCTGTTACAAGGCAATGCACCATAGTTCCCCATTTTCAGCACGGACTTGTCAGCAATGGCAAGTCCCACCTTGGTCATAGATCCTTCAGACGTGGCACGTAGAGTAGTAGAGAGCAACCTACGGGTTGTATGGCGTGGCAGCCAACGGGTTAACTTTGGTGTGTGTATGTATTTATGTGTGTATGTGATTTTAAACGGGGTGGAATTGTGGGTGGAGGTGGGACATTAAAGCAATTCCTTTTCTAAGTTTTGTGTTTGCTGAGTTTTATAGCCAAGTGACTTCAATAGTCGCAATGTCAAAAGGCTTGAAGGTGTTAAGAGAAATCGTAGAAGATGATTACCATAAAAAAATTTTATTTTCTCATTTGAGCTCAACGATTCCAAGTGATTAGTAACTATTAAGATGTGACCGACAAATTTGAACACAATTAAATACATCAGAAATTTTGGCTATGGTATTTAAGAGCCTCCCTGTAATAAACTGGAGAAGCGAAGGTTGTGATGTAACATTCAGGTGCCTTAATGGTGTAGTAACTCAAAAGAGTGGAATACTTCGCAGCTTCGATGCAGTAGGTGGGAGCAGCCTAAGTAGTGGTGCAATATTCGGGTGCCTTAGTGTGTAGTACTTAGGAGCATCGGTATGGGAGCGGAACCTCGGTATGGTAGCTGAAGGCAGCGTGGGTTGTAGTGTAGTAAACTGGAACCTCAGTCTAGTATTTCGGTCCAACGTAGTACGAGGGAGCAGCCGCTGTGTAGTAATTCGGTGCAGAGTAGTCCTAGGGCGCTTCGGTGTAGTATTTGACCGCTTTGGTGGCGTAATAAGCTGAAGCCTCGGTGAAGTAGCTGGGAACGGAATAGTACTTAGGCCTCGGTGTAAAAGGCTAGGGCAGCATACGTGGTGGTGTAGTAACTCCGGTGCCTTGGTGGTGTAGTAACTCCGGTGCCTTGGTGGTGTAGTAACTCCGGTGCCTTGGTGGTGTAGTAACTCCGGTGCCTTGGTGGTGTAGTAACTCCGGTGCCTTGGTGGTGTAGTAACTCCGGTGCCTTGGTGGTGTAGTAACTCCGGTGCCTTGGTGGTGTAGTAACTCCGGTGCCTTGGTGGTGTAACTCGGGGCAGAGTTATACTTTGGGGCCTCGGTGTAGTAATTCGGGACATCATCAGTTATGGATTATACTCCGGGGAATTGGTGGTGAAGTAACCGGTTGTTGCGTTTGCTGTTGTGTTATAAGACGGCGGCGTCGCGGTTTGGTATCCACATTCCCCCGAGACATCGGTGCACCGGTGGTCGACTTAACCATCAAGGATACAACAGCCAACAGCAGCACGACGCCATAGTTAACTAGAAGGTAAATAATTGGAACATGAATTTCCAATAATAACTGGCATTTAAACGAACAGAAAATAAAAAATGCTACAAAACTCCATGTAGAAACAGAATATTTTTCATTTGGTTGTAGTGTAATACTTGGTGGCCTCGGTGTAGTAAACAGGAGCCTCAGCTTGGTAGTAGCTTGGAGCAGAGTTATACTTAGTGAAGTAAGCTTTTCGGTGTAGTAGTAGTTGGGGGGCTTCGTCGTAGTATCTGGGTGTAGCGTAGGTTGTGGTGTAGTCGACTGGATCCTCGGTGTAGTATTACAATTCAACGTAGTAGGAAGGAACAGCTGCTGTGTTGTAAGTCTGGGCTACGTAGTACTTGGCCGCCTCAGTTGTGGTTGTGTAGTTACTGGCAGAGTAGTACTTGTGCGGTGCAGTGTAGTACTCGACCGCTTTGGTATTAAAATAGGATGGAGCCTCGGTGTAGTAGGCTGGGGCAGCATTCGTAGTCTTGTAGTACTTGGGGACTTCGGTGTAGTAGGCTGGGACAGTATACGTATACTCGGTGATGTAGTACTTGAGAGCCACGGCACAGCAAGTAGATGTTGCGTATCTAGACGTTGTTGTGTAGTAAGGCGGCGACGTGGTGCACTATTATTTTGCTGCTGTTGCTTGGTATCCACCATGTCCAGGAGACATCGGTTCACCCGTGGTCGACCCAACCATTAACCATACAACACCAAACAGCAGCACGGCGCCATAGTTAACTAAACTATAAACGATTTGAACATTAATTATCGAATATAACTGGTCATATCAACTGAAGACAAGATAAAATTAATGCACGACTCGAAATAAAAATGAATCTTTACCCGTGATTGCGAACCGGTATAACATTGAAGAAGGCAGTTGGTGACAAATAGTGAGCTGCAGTTGTTGCCGTGTCGGAGGTGCTCACTCGACTGAGTTCCGTAGTCTTTTCTCTCTTCGTTTTATACGATTTTTCCTCACCCTCACCTCTTGAGCCTTGCGGCTATTATACCTGCTTGATAATGAAGCAAACACTTCCCATTCTCACCCAACCTCTTAACCACCGCATGACACGTTTTACGTAATGATCTCCCTTCGAACGTCAAGGACATGCAAACTGGCCTTTTCCTTCTGTAGGTTTCCGTTGCTGGGGGTGGGTCTACAAAACCAATATCAAATTATCAGATTTCCGTAGCCTTTTCTCTCGCCTTTTTCTTTTTCTCACCCTGACCCACCTCTTAAGCCTTGCGGCTATTGTACCTGCTTGATAATGATGCAACACGTGTCGTCCTCACCCAACCTCTCCCCCGTCGCATGACACGTTTTACGTTTTTGTTTCGACCTTCGAGCGTGAAGAAAATGCAAACTGGCCTTTCCTTCTTTAGGTTGACGTTCCTGGGGATGGGTCTACAATAACCAAAATCAAAAGACTCCTAATGGGACGGGGATCACGAATATTCGGTTCTTTTGTTTGTCACATGAATATTTACAGAACGATTAACTATTAAAATGAGAAACCGGAAGTAGACAAAAAGCAAAATAACGAAAATTAAACAAGTGAGCTTTATTGCTGGAGCAATAAATATCAATTATCACCTAAAATTATCTCATAGTGACTGCCGATGTTTAAAAGTAACTGAAACTGACAGCTGAAAATAATAAAAGACCACGAAGCCATCTTAGCGTTAAAATCAGAAATGGAAAGAAGAACGTTAAAATTAAACTAACGCGAAGACGTTCGCGCTCTAGCTCGTTGAGACTCGATTGATACAACAAACAATATAAAAATGGTCTAGATGAGCTCGAGACTTACGCCTCATCTACTCACCAAAATGCCCAAATCATGATCATCCCGTCTTCACCAAGAAGCCGCCAACACACCGCATACAGCTACAATTAAAAACTCCAAATCTGATCGGGTGATGATCGGCGTCAGTCTTTGATCCTTGAAAACAACGAGAAACAATAAGTAACAATCGATTGGTCGCAAATTTAATTTCGGTTATTAATTTAGCCCAAGCATTCACTTCACTGTCGACGGTGAAAGGCAAAGTTTTTAACTAATTTGGGCAAAAAAATGGATAAATTCAAATGCACAGGGAAAGCGAATTGTGGTTAAATGTACAAAGGTGGCGAGGTCTTATGATAAACTTCAGGAGATTCTATTCGATTGTGGGAGCTGCAACACTTTAATTTGTCAACCGCGACTTTATAAAAATTTCTAGTAGTGCGGGAAAAAGCTCAATGCTACGCAATCTGATCTATTTACTGAAAATCAAATTCAAAGGTTTCCAGAAATCGAGTGGATTTATGGACGTTGACGTAAATGTCAACTTTTTCTACGTGCACAGAAAACCATTAACCAAGCTTAAGCGGTAACAATATTAAATTTCTCTGAAATTGAAAGGCACCATTGGAGGATGTGACTTTTACACACATAACTTTTCAACCCATTAAGTTATTCGAAGGAAAAAAAGTGGTAAAATGTGGGCATTAATTTGAAGATTTCAAGTAAATAAAAAGGATCTATTTGATATTGATGTTTCTTTTACCCTTGCAAGTGGGAGGGGATTTGCTGTTTATCTGTAGAGCGAGTTGGAAAACAGGGGCAATAAAGGAACGCAACTAAAGCACAAGCAAGAGATGGGGGGAAATTCGAGAAGCCGACAACGATTGGCAAAGCAAATGAAGTTGTTGGTCAAGCAAAACTTTCCACAAAGCCACCACTACTATTGTGTGATCCAGTAACCTTACCTTAACAGGGCTAGGGGAACTTCTGGGAGATGGAATATCGAAAGGTGAGAACTCCTGCTCCCATATCCAATTAAGGCTGCTCGATGAATACAGAAGAATATGTGGAGTTACTGTTGTAGCCAAAGCCGCTAGCATATTCCTGCAATAGTCAATAAAATAATTTAGTTCTATTAAGTATTAAATGCTTTGGGAAGAAAACAGTGGCAAACTATTACCTCTTTTAATGCAATATTGCTTTCAAGTCATAAGTTAAAAGAACATGGTGTGACATCAATTTCACTTCACACTTCTGTAAACTTAACATTGTTGAAAGTTGTCAGGTAGCACACAATCTAGAATTTCAAGTAGAAACACGATATGGGTATAAAAATAAAATAGGCAGGTATTAGAATCAGTAAAAGAACACTTACATTTGATTATGCGTTTAAATTTATTCCAAAAACATAAGGAAAACTATGAAGAAAGCAGCAAGAACTTTCGAGTTTCGACGTTTCGACCTGACCAAGACAATAATGCAATGCTAGCGACATCTAATTTGATACTTGAGTATAAACAAAGGCGAGCCTCTAGTGGTATAATCGTAAACCTAATACAAGTCCAAAAGCTTAAATTTTTTCAATAGATTTAATTATGTTTTTAGCGTAAAAATTTGCGAAAAGTACGTATAGTTATTATTAAAAATTGTTAGATTTAATTTTTACGGTGATATCTTACTTTGTACAATGATCTGGTTTGCTATCAGCAGCAGCGGCAACAGCGAGGATCCTTTCTTAAGAACCAAAACAGTGCCTCGGCAACGGCTGCAGCGATTTAAACTTTGTGAAGGTATACATTTGATGGGAACTAATAATCTACCAAGTGTAATTTGTAAACTATCTTCAACACACGTCAATGCAGACTAGTCTTTTACCGGTTCGACTTGAGATTCAATAATTATCCACTAAAAAAAATGGCAAGTTGACTTCGTGTGTTCGTGATAATATGATAAGTTGATTATGAAGGCAGAGGCGGTATACTATCAGGTTATTATCTGGTTACCGTCACATGTTAAACAGTTCACCGGTTTCACGGTAGTTGCAGCGCAACTTCAAAGGAAATGTCACAGTTTGCTTCATCTCGTTCAACTTTGAAAACAATTTTTAAAATGTCACTTTACCACTTAGAACTAATGCATCTTGATGAAAATTTAAAAAGTAAATTAAAATACGATTGCGATGCTGCAAATAGATATCTATAACCTTAATCCATTATTTTCTACGATTTTCTAGCAGACGCTTGCGGTGTCAATCGAGTTCCGTAATCCTAAAGTTTTTCACTTTCACTTCAATAACTCTGGAAAAATTAAAAATTAAAATTTTAAACGCAAATACGTAGAAAAATAAAATAAGAATTGGATGGGGCGGTGTGAGATGAACATCGACGTCGGACAACACTTTTTACTGTAATGTCTTACTTTGTATTTAATGATTTAGTTTACTCCCAGCAGCTGCGGAAAGAGAGCGAGGAACTTTCTTAGAAACAAATTTAACTGCTTTTCTTTTCTGTATTTGAAAACACACAAAAAAAAATTACTTGGTTATACATTAGATTAAAAACATACAAAAGCATGAAAAATAGTTCTTAGTTTTTTTGGGGAAAAAAACTAAACAGGCTTGAGCGAAAGCCTAACGAAAATATAAATGTTGAACAGTCCATATCCATTGAATCTAATTAAACTTTCTTGCAAACCATTTTATGCTGAGCCCAGTGTTGATGTTGGCATTCCACGCTACAATAAACAGAGCTTCGGCAACGGCTGCAGCGTTTTGGACTTTGAGAAACTTTCTTGCAAGCGGCGCAACAGTTGTTGTCACTCATGGATCTGCTTGAAGAATCAGCAGATTCAACATCCAAATGTGGGTTATCGCTGTAAAGTGGTGAGACGAATGTAGCCATCCACGGACTGTCTTCTCCCAACGTAAGGTTTTTTTTCTGCCAAGTGCTGGGTTTGATCTTGGAACTGTTGAGCCGCAAGACGAATTTTAAAAGCTTCGAATCTTCAGTCGTTTTAATCGGAATGGTCATTATTTCCTTGCCTCCAGGGAAAACTCGCTTCAAATCCTCTGCATTCTTTTCCTCGCTCCATTTGCCGCCTTTAACAAGTTTTTCTGCCAATCGGAAATCAATAGCCGAAAGCAATAGGAATGGTCTGCCCGTCGGAGTTGTTGAAACAGGACGATGAACTAGAAAGAACCAGTCGGGTTCTGGTGCATTCATCCGTTGGATGGTGACATAACGAGGACGAGCGGGATCCAAAAACAGAGCTTTCATAACGCGTCGAACAACATTCAAAGGGGATTTTTTCATTAGGGAAGTGTTCGCCAGATGATTAATGTTGAACTGGCTACTAATGTGAGTTTTCAAGGACCGTTGGAGTGATTTTTCTTCTTTCCAAGGTTTTAATTGATCTGGATCTATGACGTTGTACAAATCGTCAGCACGTCTGTACTCACACGGCCATAGTTCCCATAATGCTTTCTTTACCACTAATTCAACATGGCGGCATGTGGGATCAAGGATAAGGCGGATGTTTTCGAGAATGATCGGATACGGAAATGACAGCGACAACGGCTCGTAATTTTTCTGCTGCTGCATCCGGAGAACTCTAATTTCGTGGCTGGATTCACAAGGCGCCGGAAAATTTATGAATAATACTATTCCTAAAACAACAACAAAATTAACAGATGAAATGACAAGAAAACGTTGCACAAACCCACCTGCGGCATTTTCGGGTGAAATAACTTTTATTTTCAGATGGAACTGATCTTCGGACTCGACGCAACTGTAGACTTTCATGTGAAATTCTTCAGGAGCAGGAACTTCCAGTTGGATTTTCGAAGGAATAAAGGGATAAGGTATACTCCAATCCTCGACCTGCACTGATTCAAACGACTCAAAGACGACAAATTCCGATCCATCCAGTATATCCACGAGGATAGCACGATGAGTTTTTTCGAGCCCGTGATGAGGAATCAGGAGAAAGGAAATTGATGCGTCTTCAAATCCGGTTGAGAAGTTTTCCAGTTTCACTTCAAAGTTGTCGATGAAATGGACACCTGGTCCAGAAAAGTCGGAACAGTTCCCTTGCTTCGCTTTCGGAAGGAGTATCAATCGAATGCTTGGAATTCCTGATAGAGAAGCCATTTTGGCACAGGACGCAGTAGGCATGTTTGCGGATAACTTAAGAATCTTCTGGCCATTTTTCCAAGCTTCAAGTGTTCGTCTAGCGAGTTGAAAATTGGGGTTCATCTCAGCCGGCCTGACATCATTCTTCAGCCAATGGTCTCCTCCAAGCCGTTGAATCATCGAGTTCACTACGTAGCTGAACGTTTGCGGGGTATACAGCAACATGCCACATCCGGCTCCGGGAGGGACACCAGTGATTCGTAAAGGAAACTTTGCATCAAAGCAAACGTTCGCTAGCTGTTTCAGGAACTCGCTCAGTGCAGGAGAGGCTGACATGACAACGTTACGAAAGGGAGGTGCTTTTTGCCAGCAAACCTCAACAGGGAGAGACGTTGGACATCGCAAGTCAACATATTCGGGCAATCCAAGTTCGATGCGGCTTTTGAGACGCAATCCATAAATAGTTGGGATCATGCTCAACGGGCAACAAAGGACTTTCTCGAGGTAAAACTTGACAGATTGAAATTCGAACCATCTTAATGTGTCGGTGAACAACATTGCTGATGGGTGATCGGACAACTTTCCGCTGCAAGCCAGGATCAAATTCGCTAACCCAACATGATCTGCCATGTTGGAGCAGTCAATAACGTCGAACTTGTTGACGTTTTCAGAATAGCAGAACTCCAGGGCATCCTCCAAATAGAAGAACAATTCAAAGGTTTTCCTGTCGATGAGGCGTTTTCGATAGCAAGACAAAAGGTTTTTGAGAATTTTCTGGCAGGAACGTATCATCATCTTGTTTTTCATTAAAGTGACCAGTTCTTCTTTCAGGAGCGGCATGTATCCGTCAAATGGACACAGGGAATAATGGAGTGTCCAGCGGAGTGTTGCGTGGTCAAGCAATGTTGGATTAAGACAAACGATCTTGATATCGTTTTCAAGTCGACAGCTACCTGTTTCAAAATATTGCTTAGCCTCTTCATGGATATTCTGCATCGACGAATCGTCCAACCCTCCAAGTCCAATACTTCTTTCCAAGTTAGAAGCTAGATCATCAATGGCCATCGAAAAGGAATCGCAGTTTTTCGCGTTTTCCAATTCTTTTCGATGCAACAGCTGCCAGTGTTTAGAAATAGACATCTTCCTGAAAATTAAAGGAAGATAATTTACTACATCGATCTAGTTATAAACTGGAATAAAAATTTTACCTTTCTAAGCCAACTTTTTCCATTAAAACTCTAGCTTCAGATTCAGTTTTTGACAAAACAGAAAGCCAAGAACCCCACACTTTCTTTAACATTTCAGACTGACTAGTTTTTGGAACTGAGACATTTTCAGGGAACACACCGTTCAACAGGTCCTTCAAAACTCCTTGAAATCTGTTACGGCTGACTTTTGGCCATTCAAGATTATACCAAACATCCCAAAGGAAAGCTATGTCTTCATCATCTTCTGGATTGAAATCAGATGCTGATATTAGAACCCCACACTTTCTTTAACATTTCAGACTGACTAGTTTTTGGAACTGAGACATTTTCAGGGTACAAATCATTCAGCAGGTCCTTCAAAACCCCTTGAAATCTCTTACGGGTGACTTCTGGCCATTCAAGATTATACCAAACATCCCAAAGGAAAGCTAAGTCTTCATCATCTTCAGGGTTGAAATCAGGTGCTGATATTATTTTCAAAATTGTGATGTTGCGAGCTACCACTGATGGATTCAGGTCATTTAAATGGATTTGCATGTGATTGAAACTTTCGTCTTCTGCAATCTGAAGAGTGTTTCTCAGGTCACCACTACCCAGAAAGAGAACCTAAATGTACACAGTTCAATTCAGAAATTATTTATCAGTTAACAGAATACTCTGCTGAGGGTTACCTTCAAGGATGAACTGCATAGGTTAAAACCACCTGCTTCACAATTGAAGTCTTGCAACACATTTTTACTCCGGGTATTGCCAAAAGGGTAATTTATAGGATTAGCTTCAATTACGGTTCGTTGTACAGAAGTCAACATTGCAGCAATGATTTTGTGTTTTCAACTAACGACCACAATAATGTAGTAAAAGAATTAGGGCAATGAACATTAAACCACCATGAACATTGGTTGTTCCTTTGTTCGTGATTGATTCGTTTTTTTCTACTTACTGCATGTGCCTGCATGTAGCATGTCTACATCACACGTGACCACGCTAACGCTTAAACTAGCCAACTAGGGGCAGAGGATGCGCTTGACGAGGAGTCGACGACACAACGAGTCAGCACACCATCTAGCGGTCGGCATCCAACGACTTACGTGGAAACAAAGGGGGGAAATTACGATTTGAATTCTAGGAATTTTCGAGTTTTTGTATTGACCTGCGGACTGCGGTGGACTGTTTAAAAAATGCCACATTATGTGAAAATTATAGGCTCCATAACGTGTTAATTCACACAAATATTTTACAACCAGAAACTTTAAGAAATCTTAATAAAAATCGAAAAAAAATTACCATTTTTAATTAGAATCATGTAAAATAATATAATGTCAAGAAATTGAGTAACATGCATATTTCACTCGGTGTCTCAGCGAAAAATGGCAGGATTCTTTTCCTCGCGAATACAATCGCGCTACCTGTTACTTTAGAGTTTAGACATATTTTTAGGCACCTAGTAACATTTAATGGTGGCGGCATTGCTTTCAGAGAGCTCAGCATTATCTAACTAATAAGGTATTCTATAAAACAAAAAAAAAATCATCAGATGCAAGTAAATCTTGTGTTAAAGATATTAAAATTTAAAACGAATATTTAAAAAATAAACACAAACACCAAACCGAATCCAGAAGGTTGGCCACAGTGTGATGTTATTTACTTCTTAATGGTAGTGACTGTATCAATTTCGTTAAGCTATTGCATTTAAGGTCGATTTGTAGCCGTGATAGAAATTATTATGAGATATTGATTTATTCGATAGATACATTTGATGGACCCACAAATCCGATGGGCATTGAAAATCATATAATACAACAGCCCATCAATCAAAAGCACTTTTTCGTCTATGGCTTACCGAACTACGCCGTACCGAACAATCTCAGTTCGACACGTGCGATCAATAATCGCCAGGAACCAGGAATTATTTAACTATTAACAGAATTAGCAATGAAGTAAACGAGAGGTACAGTTAAATAAGACAATAATACGGTTTAACGATCGAAATATCAATATTATTTAATCATTTGATAAAATGCTCATTCATTTATGATACTAAGCCCAGTCAGTCTAACTAACATTTTGTCCCTCCTGGCGTACGTGCATCATTTGCTGCGAGTCACGCCGTATCTTCATCAGCTATATAGAACTAATAAAGGAGCTGGACTTGTCATACTTCTACAGGAACCACTCGAGAAAAGACGTCTGTGAATAAAACGGGAAATCATGTTATTCATTCGCGGTTTAATTGTCGCTAAACTATTAGCTGTCGCTTTTGCAGCCGGAAGTATCACCCAGGAAATCGAAATAACTAAATCTATTACCGGCGCGCACGTAAGAATCCTCGCCTATCACGTAAGTTTTCAAGTTGAAAAATTATGTTAAAGCTATAATATATAATATTGAAATTTGAATACTTTACAGGAACCGCCGATTTTCAACATAATCCGCAATCCGGCTAATCAGAGCTTGGTCCGCTTCATCGGATTTCCCAAAGACGTTTTTGATGTTTTGTCAGCCAGTTGGAATTTTACGTGAGTTATTGATTTTCAAATTTAATTACATGGAACATTTAAAAGTTCTTTTTATTTGCTAAATAAAATGAGCCTCCAGGTATTCTTTCGTCGAGGTAACGCCAAGTATGGTGAAGAGCAAAGGATCGGTCGACGCAGCCATGATCGATCAACTTTTGCTAAAGGTCATATAAGATTTAATTGCATTCATTTCATTTAATTTTTGAAGTATCATTTCCTACCCAATTAAAAGAATGCTGATTTAAACGGACGTCTTTCTTCGCCAACTGCCGAACTTTTGACCCACATAGACTATACCGTCGCCGTGTCCGTTTTTACTTTCGCCATCATCCAGCCGATGCCACAAATCCACTATGGATTTTCCGCTCCGATCAAACCCTTTCAGCCAACGGTGTGTGATAATTCTGGATATTTTTGCGTCATTTCCTATACCATATGTAAACTTTATTGAAGAATTAGGTGTGGTATTTGATAATTGTGGTTTTCGTCGCCACTGGGTTATTTTTGAGCGCCATTACAAAAGCCACTGGATCGAACGGACTCATCCGAGTACAAAGTAACACGCGAATCATTTGGGACAACATCTGGTACCCTTGGATTGTTCTCATGACGCAAGGTACAGCCTAAATGACGTCAAGGAATCAATTAATAGACAATTATAATTTAAGAAAAAAGGTTAAATTCAATTACCATCGTCATGTTAGGAGGACATTTGCTATCCAGCCGTTTGCCGCTCCGTTTCGTGGCCGGTTCCTGGTGTCTAATGGCCGTCGTCCTCGTCTACGCTTACACCGGAACGCTCATCTCCCACATTTCCTTGTCTAAATACGAATCGGTTATCAACACCTTTGACGATCTGGCGGCCAGCACAAAATTCCGCATTATCACCCAAAGAGGAAGCCTATCAGCCGAAATCATTTTGGTAAGTCAAATTATTTAAAAAACAAAAAAAGGAAACAATTTCACTAATTAATGTACATGTAGAACTCGAAAATAGATGCGCTGAAAACCCTCGGCGACTCGCTCAGACAGAATCCTGAAGATCTTCTCCTTTCGTTACCCGGAGAAACTGAACAAATTCTGCTCTCCGGTTGCTGCGCTTACGTCGAAGTTGATTCAATTCATTTCCATTACAAGATTGATAGAATGGATTCCACATTTCTTTGATTGGCTTTCATCAGGTCAAGAGACTTGGGGAGATGCTGGTGTACAAGAGCATGGCGGAACATGGCGGCGAATGCAAATTGACCTTTGGAAAAGAATTGGATTATTCACAAGTTTGGAGTTTCGGCGTAGCTAAAAACTTTCCTCATTTATCCAAAATTAATAGAGGGTACATTACGTCATTTTGATGGAATTAAGACAAATTTCTCACCGATCCGACACTTTAACAGGCTCCAAACGATGCGTGAAACGGGACTCTATTCTCGAATTACCCAGCGGTATTTGAAGCCGATCGACAAGTGTTTAGCGAGGGAGGCCTACCGACCAAAGAAAAGCCAATTGACTCTTTACGACATGACCAGTTCTTTTATTGTCCTCGGCCTAGGTGGCGGCTTTTCTTTCCTGGTTTTTCTATTGGAGCTGTTGGTTTCATCTCGTTTCTTCAGGACGAAAACATCCGCTGCTCCGGAACCATCAGTTTCCACGGTGTAGTAACGGTGTAGTAACGGTGTAGTAACTGTGTAGTAACTGTGTAGTAACTGGTTAATATTGTAACCTATATTATTAGTTAGAAAATATCCTAAGATGTAGACGCCATCGTTTTGGAATAGAAAATTATCAAATGGGATTATTTAATTGATCAAAGTATTTCAGGGGATTATTTAATTTCTCAACTTACTGTATTTAACTTTACATTCGTCCATTAGAATTGTTTTCTCCAGTGTGCAGTATTTAATTGTGATGGAACATAAAAAAGGCAATTCCACATTTGGTTATTCACAGGTATGTAGTAAATTCAATTTAAGAGAAAAAAAAGTAAGTGAAAATATAATACACCTGGTGAGTGACAACACAATCCCCGTTTAAACTAGATTCTAACCTTGTTTGGGCTCACAACATTTCCAAATTTAAAAACAATTGCGATTTTCGGTGCATAACTTTGAAAAAAAAAGAAAAGATCCGGTCGGTCAGGGAAATGCGAGATTATGCATGGCGTAGTTTTGAATTCATTTCATCTTGCAAAACAAATTTGTTGAACTCAGCTGATTCAGTGGCAAAAAAGGTTGTGCACGTTAACTCATCAATGGGGCGACGGCCAGCAGCTGGACGGAAACTAAAACGGTCGCAATGAATTGAAAAGTTAACGACGAGGTGCTGATGATGGATCCTGTGGCTCCGCTGCGACTCCGGTGACACGGTTCGGTGATGTGACGCGTTTTGGACATGAGCCAGTAAAACGCTCGCTGCAAAAATATCAAACACACACAAATGGCCCGATAATGACGTGAACCATCAGTTGGTGACCCATTTTTATCCGAACAAGTATAGAATCAAACGACAAAAGCTTGTAAAAAGATGAACGTACCATTCTGTTTTGACGTTTCAATTCCTCTCCTACTTTTATCCTCACCATGGCCTGGTAGTGGTTCAACCAGTGAAGCTGTTTTCAGACATTTCCAGTCAAAAGGAAAAAAGTTGAGAACGGAAATAGGGTAATAATAATGAAATAGATTACCTGTTTATGTGTCATTAATTCAGGAACGATCAAGTACGGATCGAAGGGCACCAAGGAAACCACCTCGAACCCCAAATAACGGCTGTCTCGCTCATGCTATAAATAAAATAGCAGGAATCACATGGCAACCAAACGTCGAAAACGATAAAAGCTGTGAGCTGAACATTTTGAAAAATACCTCGAATGTTTTACGGATGACTCGCAGAATGGATTCCAAGCGGATGCCGTATTCGTTTTCCTGGTAAAATCCAGGCTCTGTTCACATGTTTCAATTATAAGCGTCAACTCGTATTAGATGAACAGATTTAATGAGGAAGACGTACCGTCGGAGAAAAAGTAATTTTCTTCGAAATGATGACCGACTTTACCGTAAATTCTGATCTGAATGGGACCTGCGGAAAAAGTCATTTTTAGACTGAACAAGGAATATTTAATTCTTGGGCGTAGGCTATAGCCTATAGGCTACTTTCGTGAACGTTGAGGAAAGAGCCGATTCCGTGGCCGGTTCCGTGAAGGTAGTCCAGTCCAGCGCTGTAAAGGTGTTGACGAGCTATAACATCGATCCGGGTGTCATCAATCGAGTCCGGAAAAACCAGTGTGGCCAGATCAATGGCTCCCATCAAGACTCGAGTGTAAATTTCCTTTTGGAGTTGCGTGGCTCGTCCAAAATGGAACGTTCGAGTCACATCCGTCGTTCCATCTACAAGAAATGCAAGACGTCACATATCAAAACGAATCCATCATCTCGGGCCGCAACAGCCCAAACTGGATGACGCACCGAGATATTGGCCACCAGAGTCGATGAGCAAAAACGAGGAATTGTCAATGACCCGATTGGTTTCCACCGACGGCCTGTAATGGATGACGGCGCCGTTGGGTCCAAATGCGGCGATCGTACTGAAACTGGGCCCTCGATTCAAGTCCTGCTGGGCGCGATACTCGTCCAAGGTGTGCACCACTTTCAACTCGTCCCATTGCTCCTTGCCCTCTTGCACCTTTAAAAGGACATGTCCAATTCAATCAGAGGAAAAGAAAAAACAAGAAAACCAAAATAGAATTCGAGTGGAACCTGTTCTTGGAGCAGCGAAATAAAATCACAAAGGGCCACGGCGTCTTTCAGGTGGGCGTTTCTCATTCCTTCCACTTCAACTGCATTCTTCGTCGCTTTCAATAAAATCAGTGGCGAAGGTGACGTCCGTCTCTTGTCCGCCGGAATCTGTCGAGAAACGACATTTTTTACTCAATAAGAACAGACGACCAAAAAGGGGCAAATTGAATTGGAGTTTACTGTTTCGTAGATGGCGAAACTGACTCCGCCGCTGTAGGCGTATCTGGACGGAAGAAGGATCGAATTGGCTTTGGCCGTTAAACGAGGCAGATCGGTAAATACATTCTCGTATCTCCTTATCCTTTAAGTTCCACCGATGGAATCCATTCACACACACACCAAAGTAATAACAATAAAAACGAATAAATATTGATGGCTTTTTCAAAATCCGTAAATGGGACGAGTGATTAGATACAGGGGCACCTCCCCATCATTATTTTTCATTGTTGTCCATCACCGAAAACAAAGCGAGAGTGTTTCGCTTGAACACAAGTCCCGCAACATCACAACCAACAACCACAACAAAAAATCTTCCGGCGTGAAGGGCGTGGCCCGCAGCCTATGCGGCCGCCGTGCATATAAATCAATAACCGCGCATCTTTTTTTTTTTCCATCCGCTCAACCAACGAAAAATAAAATAAAAATAAAATAAAAAGAGAAAAAGGCTAAATGGATTGTTGGCTATGCCGCGTGTGCTATCGACAAAAAGGAATCTCTGCCGAGACTTTCACAGTCATTAGCGGCCCCGTCGTGACGTTTGTGATGAATGATGAGCGTTACCTTATATGTCATTCCCCCCCCCTCTCTCTCTCTTCTTCTTCACAGGCCCGTAAATAACAGCAGCGTCGCCTTATCAGGGACGATGGCCAGAGGCTTTCGACACACCCTCGTTCCATCCGACGTTTTTAAAAAAAAAGCGCCGATGGAAGGAATGAAAATAAAAGAAATTGCGCGCAACTTACTCGACGCAAAGGTCAACGGACTGCTCCCGGGGACAGCGATCGCTGTCCAGGTGCTCCCTGATGGGCGCCACTTTCAATTTGAGCGGCTCGACGAAGAGGACGACTTGATGCAGGGACACGTAGGCGTAGCTCTTGACCAGCGGACTGTACGGCACGTCGGCCCCGCGCAGATTCAGCAGCCAAGCGATTTCGTCCAGGGCCGTCACGACAATTCCGTCAAGGCCGAGCTCCTTCAACTCGTTTCGCACCACGCCCACCTTCTCCTGCCACGACTGGCCTGTGCCACCCAAACCAAAACATTTCTATTCATTTCACAGTTTTTATTTTTTAAAAAGGTTTTTTAAAAAAGATTTTAAAAACCTGCGTGAACAATGTCGTGAATAAAGGCGGGACGAGGATTGGGTTTGGGTCTTCCGTTGTCCTCGTTCCAAATCGAGTCGACCAAATTGGCCTGAATCGCATCCAGTTTGATTCCGCTTTCGGCTAAAATCAGAAAGAAAACAAAATTAGACGTATTCTGAATTAAAGATGAGTTGATTGAATTTGAAAAAGTTACCGAGTTCAGAGCGCCATTCAAGCCACTGGTCGGCGCTGACTAATTTGGGATCGGCTCCGACACGGTCGCCGGAAGAGAGAACCGATTTGAGCCACTCGCTGATGCTGGGCACTTGTTCCTGACCGGATTTCATGATGATCCATTGGCAGTCGAGTTGCTGGTCGGCCTGCAGGTGATAGCGGCCGTCCACCCAGAGAGCGGCCGAGTTGAGCGTCACGACCGCCGTTCCGGCGCTTCCCGTGAAACCCGTCACGTACTGGCGTCTCCTGTCGCTCGGGGAAACCATTTCAGTCTGCACAAACAACAACAACATCAAAAAGGTAAACATGAGAACATGAATCGTGTCAAATTTTGTCTGACATTCCTGAAACAGCCATCAGTTTTGAGCGGGAAAGTTTGAAACGTGTCCAACCCAAACATCTTGAGATGCTCAACCAACAACTCACAAAGATTCCTCGTTACGATGACAAGGAAACTCCCCCCAGGGCTGTATGATGGGTTCAAAATATGGGTGTTTTGAATTACAAAATACGGCTGACATTATTATTCCATCATAACGGATTCCCTCAGGCCCGTCAGCCTTTGATTAGGCATAAATTATCATCCCGCGTATACAGTTAATCAATTGAATGGATTTTGCAAATCATTTTTATTTACCTGATGCTCGTCGTCACTGGTGATGATGTAGGCCTTGAGCGGGGCTCCTCTGACCAATTTGGTGGCCGACATGGCGACCCGCAGCTGCTGCAGCCGCAGCGTCGTATTGACGCGGTTGATGGGCTGCTGCTCCTGGACGATGCCGTCCAGGCAACCCAGTCGATCGGGCGTGATGCGTCCACCACCGCCGCCACCGCTTGCCGCCATCATCCAAACGCCTTTCGTCGCTATTTAAAAAAGAAAAAATTCTCAACCAGATGCTGCCGTATCAAATCTGATGTGGCGTTAATAGCCTTTTGGGCGTCTTTTTAAAAATAGGCGCCGTACGGGGGCGTCCAGTGACACGCCGACATCAACATTAAAAGCCAACGTTGGCGGCATAGTACACACACACAAATTTAAAAGGAGGAGATTCTTCATGGGGAAATAGTTGTCTTTAGTTCAGCATGTGTGGTCGACCTTTTTTTTTTAACTATGCCGACTGCCAGTGTGTATGTAACAAGGTGTACACCAAAAACCATCAACTCGATTATCTTTTAAGATTTTCTGGGGAATTCTTACAAGATGCATGGGTTTGGCGGAGTGACTCATCACCTATAAAAGTGCACTCCTTTTTTCTTTTATTTTTGGTTGGGTTACTTCCCTATCTGTTCGCTAACGAGTTTTTTCAGACAACACCAGCACACATCCCCAAGGCCGAGTGATGGATCTGCAAAGTCTAGAATTTCCATCTGCCAACTGTCTCTCGTTGAGCTACAAGTTACAACAAATGTTGATATCATTTTTGATCATTTCCCACCTTGATTCGAAATTTCGGGAATGTCTGATGACGCGCTACACATCTAATCGCGGGAGAAACATTTCTCCACCGGTGAAATTTTGTCGGTTCGACATTTTTTCCCCTCACGACAAAATGTTTTTGAAAATAAAAGTAGCGGTGGCGCTAAAAATAGAAATTTTTTAAAATCCTGCGAGTAGCGGCGATCGGAAGTCAAAATGATTTACGCGCCATTGTTTTTTGAATTATTTTTCTAAAGCAAACATCCGGTAATGTCCAGGCGAATAAGAAGAAATAATTAAAAGTAAATTTTGTCCTACCGTAGAGGATGAAGAGGACGAGAAATTGCGCACGAAACATTTTGCGTTGAATTTTTGAAGAAGAAGAAGAAAAGTCTTCAGTCGATTGTCGATGAAGAATGACGAGGCATGAAAGATGACGCCACTCGAAACACGTTGAAAGAGAAAAACAAAATGCAAATGCTGTTTTTTTCCCGCACGACTTTTTCGACACGTTTTTTGACAAAAGAGCAGAGAGAACACGTTGGTGGCAGATGATGATGATGATGTGCGAGCTGCTGGCGCCTCACTGAGCCTTCGGGACCAACAGCAGCGGCTCGTCATGTGTATTCAATCCCTCCCATGACTAGGGCTTCTCTCTTTGCGTGTTTCTTCATCTCTCACTCCTTCCTTCACCCAACCCCCCCCCTCTTTTTTTCTCCCTTATATAACAAACTGCAGCGCCCGCCGTCTAATTTCGGTCATCGGCTCCCAACGCTCCATACCTCAATAAATACATCTAAATTTAGATAGTTTTTTTGTTTCTTCTTCTTCTTCTATTTTCAAATTTTGTTTAGTGGGGGAATTTTTTCAAGTTTTGTTTCTTGATTCGATTGTTCAAGTTTCGTGTTCTTCTTTAGATTGGGACGATTGTCTCTGGGCATTCAATCAATGGCAGGGGGAAATTCGACTATTCAGAGCTCTGCGAAATGGGCGCGGTCGCCGTGTGGATCGTTGTGAACAAGAAGAATAAAAAAAACATTTTCTGCGTATTTTCTAATCTCCGGTAATATAGCGCGTTCGTGCGTGTACCGCATTACAGGGGGGCGTTGTCGTTTTTCTTTTTTCGTACAGCTTTTGCGATGCCAATCTGCATATATATTTCCTCCACCCCTCCACCAGCACTCTTCTTTCGCAGATGTCTACAAAATGTTGAGATACTCAATACGCCTCTTTTTTCCTTATTTTAAAAAAGAATCAAGCCTTGTTTTTATACTGGTCGGAGGATTTATCGACCTCTGCTCCAGGGGGTTACACACACATCCACCAGCCATAACTCTTGTAATATGTTGAGATATCTCGACCATCGAGTGTATAGACTTTTGCAGCCAATTTTTTCTTGTTCTTCTTTTTCAAATATAAATATTCAGACGATGTATTTTCGGGAGTATCCAATTGTCTTGAACGGAGAATGTCGGGAATGTGAGCGACTCCATCCGTCAGGATTTCTTCAGCACAAAGAAAAAAAAGCGGATCGAATGTAAAAGTTATAAGCGAAATTTTCGGTTACTTGGTTAAAAATGAGATAGTTCTAAGAAAGAAGCGTGTCGAATGCGATGCTGGGGGCGAATATCTCAAAGGGGTAGCGGACGAGTTTTGGACAGGAGCCAGGGCAAGCATCCGCTTGTTTTGGAGGAAGTGGCGGATGTTTTCCCTGGCGGGTTTGGTTGTTGTCGTCGTTGCAACTCGGCGACGACATTCTGCCGGACCAGTTGGTGGTAATCGTTCAGCCACTTCATCTAGACACGGGAAAACAAAACGGGAAACCCAACAAAATATTACGAGATAAAAATGGCAATTCTCCCCAGTCGATTGTTTAGTTTGGCTTGACTGGGCAAGAAAGAAAAAGAGAAAGGTACACATCAGAAAAAGATGATGGGTTATGTAGAGGTGATGATGGGCGTTTTTGAGGGGACTCACTTGTTTGGAGGTCATCATGTCGGCTAGAATCAAGTCGCTCTCGAACGGAACCATCGTCACAGGCTCGAAGCCAAGGAATCTATTCCCGCCGCCCTCCTGTTGTTTTGCCATTTGTTGTCATCCATCAGTGACCCACCCGACGCAACAGCCGAAAAGAAAAACAACAAAAGTAACAAACGAAGACGAATCTTTAGGTAAACAAAACCGCAATCGCGTGTGTGTGTTTAATATACCGTCATGTTTAGGTCGACGACGCGCAGGATCGTTTCCAATCGGATTCCGTACTCGTCGGCCAAGTAATAACCCGGTTCTGCAAATACAACCAAGTGAAAATATTTGGCGGGGTCAATGGTGAAAGCAAAATATTACCGTCCGAGAAAAAGAAATTGGGCTGGAATTTGTGCGGTTCTTTGCTGTTGATTCGCAGTTGAATTGGACCTGTTAAAAGAATAGATGATGAAAGGGAATTAAAATTGGATTCAAAAGGACACGCACTTTCGTGGACGTTCAGAAAGGAGCCGATTCCGTGGCCGGTTCCGTGCCCATAGTCCAGTCTGATCTGGTATAGGTGTTGACGAGCTATAACGTCAATCCGGGTGTCATCAATCGAGTCCGGAAAAACCAGTGTGGCCAGATCAATGGCTCCCATCAAGACTCGAGTGTAAATTTCTTTTTGGCGTTGCGTGGCTCGTCCAAAATGGAACGTTCGAGTCACATCCGTCGTTCCATCTACAAGAAATACAAGACGTCACATATCAAAACGAATCCATCATCTCGGGCCGCAACAGCCCAAACTGGATGACGCACCGAGATATTGGCCACCAGAGTCGATGAGCAAAAACGAGGAATTGTCAATGACCCGATTGGTTTCCACCGATGGCCTGTAGTGGATGACGGCGCCGTTGGGTCCAAATGCGGCGATCGTACTGAAACTGGGCCCTCGATTCAAGTCCTGCTGGGCGCGATACTCGTCCAAGGTGTGCACCACTTTCAACTCGTCCCATTGCTCCTTGCCCTCTTGCACCTTTAAAAGGACATGTCCAATTCAATCAGAGGAAAAGAAAAAACAAGAAAACCAAAAATAGAATTCGAGTGGAACCTGTTCTTGGAGCAGTGAAATAAAATCACAAAGGGCCACGGCGTCTTTCAGGTGGGCGTTTCTCATTCCTTCCACTTCAACTGCATTTTTCGTCGCTTTCAATAAAATCAGTGGCGAAGGTGACGTCCGTCTCTTGTCCGCCGGTATCTGTCGAGAAACAACATTTTTTACTCAATAAGAACAGACGACCAAAAAGGGGCAAATTGAATTCGAGTTTACCGTTTCGTAGATGGCGAAACTGACTCCGCCGCTGTAGGCGTATGTTGATGGAAGGAGGACCGAACTGACATTTTGTGCCAAAACAGCCAAGTCTTTGAAAACGGCTTCGTAGGCTCTGACTCTGTCAACAAAGGTTAATTTTAAAAAGGAATTCCAAACAAGCCAAAGTTGGGATCAGCAAAGAGACGGAACGCCCAACGCGTTTCTGTTGTCTGTATAATCAAACCAACGCACTCGACACAAATAGGCTCCTCTTGACAGCGGTCGCTGTTCAAGTGCTCCCGGATCGTCCCCGTGACTTTCTCCGGCTGGATAAAGAGCACAATCCGATCCAGCGATAAAAAGACGTAGCCCTCCACCAGCGGGCTGTTGGCTACATCGGAGCCACGTACGTTGAGCAACCAGGCGATCTCGTCCAGCGTCGTCACAACCACCGCGTCGACCTTTTGGGTCATCAACTCCTTCCGCACCGCACCCACTTTGTCTTGCCACAATTGACCTGCAAAAATTTAAATAAAAAGAAAATCATTTCAATAACAAGATGGACTTTTTTAAAAAACATCAAACGAACTCAATGGCCTCCCTATCTTTTTTTTATAAGGTAAACGTATAAATTATATGACCGAGATAGAGTGCACAATAAATATAGCCAACCACATACCAGCGAAGGCAACGTCGTGAACATAAGCGGGTCTTGGTTTAGCGCTGCTGCTGCTGTTGCTGCTGCATGTCGGTTTATTAGAGCTTTCGATTTTGGCGTCGTTCCAGACGTCGTCGACAAGATTGGTTGGCAAAGCATCCAGCCAAATGTCGCTGACGGCTGCATAACCGGGAGAGAGAGACAGAGAGGTGGGGGGAAAAACCCAGACAGAAGGGGAAATAAGGTTTTAATAGAAGCTCACATGAATAGGTGAAAACTTTAACAAAGGTAATATTGTTAAGGCAATCTGCTGGGATGTTGCCGAACGAGAAGTGGATGTCCAACAGACGCACAACACCTGTGCAGAGTTTCCTATACTTTATACCTAGATCGTTTCGCCATTGGAGCCAATGGGAAAATCTGACCAATTTCGGATCGGCCGCCACTCGATCACCCGGTGACAGGACGGACTTTAGCCAATGGCTAATCGCCGTTACCTGCGCACGATGAAGACGAAATCATCGACAAAATTAACTCTGCATTCTCTGTTTGGCGATGTGGGGAAAAAAAAAATTTACATTGAATATAAAAAAAGCGGCAAACCTTGTCGTCTCCGGGTTGCATGAGGGTCCACTGGCAATCCAGTTGCAGATTGGCCTGCAGATAGTAGCGGCCGTCTGTCCATAAAACGGCTCGTTTGTCTGTCACGACAGCTGTCCCCGAACTGTCCGTAAAGCCGGAGACAAATTGCCGCCTGTCTTTGTCGGGAGAAATGAGTTCTGTCTGTTAATGGAACAAGCCACAAAAAATATCGAGTATCAAATCAATCGTCAAAAACAATCATAACATGTTGGGGCAGACTGGGCCAGTTTGCAACTCTGAGTGGAATACCTGATGCTCGTCGTCTCCTGTAACGATGTAAGCGTCGACTTTGGACAAAGTCATGGCCTTTCTTAACATTTCCAGACGCTGCGACGTATTCACTCGGTTGACTGGCTCATGTTGGCCATTATCCGGCGGACAGGCCAGTCGATCTATCATTTCATTCCGGTAGACGCTGGTTGTTGTAGCCTTGCTGGTGGCTACTGGCGAGACTGAAGCAGCCAGAGCTCTTTCGGTCATCAACCAAATAATAACAACTATCCGGGACAAAAAAATAAGAAATTGGAACTCGTGAGATTTATTAGGTACTGTAGTAATTATAGAATATGACTTACTTGTGATGAAATGAAATTTGCTTGAGGCCTCCATATCTCTTACTTCTTACTCTTGTAAAAAGAGCGATGAAACTGGACTTGAAAAACTGGACTCAGCAGCTATTATTTGCACGGTCGGATGAACCCTGGGAGAAGAATGAATAAAGAAAATGTTGAAACAACTGGGAGATGACCAGCGGCACTTCTTTTATCAAATCAAAACCGCTGGGAGATGATGGTGACAATCAATTTTGTAACTGTATACGTACTTGTCGGATTAAGAGGCTATATTTACACATGATGGTCGAGGATGGTGATGACCTTCAATTTCTTACCTGTGGTTTTCTTGGCCTTCACCTGTCCGTCGTGGAATTGGTACTTACTTTTCTCCTGGAAAAGCCAAATGGTCGATAAAAAAACAGAGCAAGAAATACATTGCCTTAATTTTGCAATTGAATTTCAAATCACTTCTTAAAATATCGATTCAAAGTTGTATCGATTACTAAGACAGACTTGTCGTCTGCTACGTTTGTTTAAATTTCGTTTGTCTGTTGTCAGTCGCCCTGTCAATTTGGGTATAATATCGGTAGTGCTTTCTTGTTTCTAACTGGAGATCAGTAGAATTAGGTTTAACAGCTCCCAAATTCTCTTTGCCAGCTGATCATGGATGCAAACAAGAAACCTTTCAAACTCGTCAGTCAAGACCGAAGAATCAAAAAAGGTGTTGTGGCGGGAAGCATGGAAGAGTTGATGCAAAAAGGTATTATTCGTTAGTTTTAAGATATGTTTCGAGTCTAATGAACTTTTTCCTTCAATTTAGCCAGAACACTTTTCAACTTGGGCTCAGAAAATATCCAAATTGTACTGGAAGAAGACGGGACAGAAGTTTTGGAGGATGAATACCTATTATTCCTAGACAACAACACCAAGCTGATGATTCTTCCATCCAACAACCAGTGGAATCCCCCTATACCTGCATTTGACGTGACTGACTGCTCAGGAACGGAGAACTCCAACTACAACCCTGTGAAAATCCTGCAAAAGCTTGTGCGAAGTCCTGGGTCTATTGCTCTGCTCAGCGAAGAAGAACTGGATGTGGTTTCCTCCTTCACCAGCCATCAAAACATTGGCATACCACAGACTGAAGTGGAGTACCTGATTGGAGCATGTCAGAGGGAGTTGGAGCAGAAGAAAAAAATCAAAGATGCTTTGGACCTGGTTGAATTGTATCAAAGAGCCAAAGAGCAGTCAGAATTACATCCTTAAAAAACCGTGTCAAAGTACCCCGAATTCATCGTTTTCGTTCAGCTTTCCACTTGTAAATCGGCGCTGTGCTCTTTGTCCCAGGTGTTACTCGAACTGGCTTCGTATCGCTTTTTCCCTATAAATGAAAGGGTCGATTAAATTACATTTCGTACAGTTTTGTCGAATCAATTTGTTATACTCTAAGCATTTTCTTGAGTTCCATTTTCTGCTGGGCAACCATCAGTTGCTTCTCACGGGCAATTCTCTTCTCGAGTTGACGGTAAGATTTCATTCGCTCCTCAGCCACATTCTATCATCAAAAGAGAATTTATCAAAATATTCCAAGCATAAGAAAACAAGCATTTTTAACCTCAGCTGTTTCATTGGTCAACATTTTGCTGAGATCCATCTTTTTCAAGTCTTCAAGCTTTGGACGATTGGATTTTCTCGAAAGAAGAGATGGGTGTGTTTGAAGTCTCTCGGCGACGTCAAGATTTTTAGCTGCAAACAAACACACATATTGAAAATCGTTTTGACTTGGAATAGATTTGAGTTGTTTTACCTTCTTCTTTTGTGTCAACGAAAAACACGTGATTGTTTGATTTTTCTGCATCAATGAGGTGAAGCTGGGACTGAAGCTTGTCAATCTTTCTGGACTCTACCAGACGTTTGTGTGAAATGTATTTCAGGTCCTGAGTCTGCATCAACTTGAGTTGCTCTGGAGTGCATTCTTCTTCCTTTGGTGTGTCAATGTGCTCACCATCCTCCATGCGGGACCTGATCATGTGAAAGTAGAACTCATCGGGATTCTTGTCCAGTACCCGTCTGTGGAGTCCCTTCAACGCTGCTTTCTTGTTGTTAAAGTCCCTGTGGGAACGAATGCATTTAACAGAGCAGGCAAACAAAAGTAAAGATAATGCCAAAACTTACTTGGCCCTTTCGCGATAGTCTTTCTTTTTCTCCAAGACACCCAAGTGAGCTCGGGCTTCAGGCTGTGGGGAAATTCAACATTCAATTCAATCCAGAATCTTGGCGTTACATTGGAATCTTACCTGATGTCTTTCCCTGTGGGCTTTATTTGTTTTGAAAGCATTTCTGAGTGAAGCCATTTTTCCCGCTTAATTGTCTAAAATTATCTTGGGAACTGCTTCAACTGTCGTCTTGTCGTAAACACGTGAAGAAGCAGAAGAATTTTGTTTCTACTTTTCCACCACGTGCAGAGCCATCTAGCGGTGAAAATAAATAAAATTCATAAAATGACCACCAGGTGACGCTGACCGCAACGTGTCCAATAAATCACGGAAGCGTAACGATGGCGCAATAAGTCCACCACACAGTTAGATATTGTGAAGAGGGGGGGATTTCATGTTCACGGTTAGTTAAACTCAATCTCTCGTGAAAAGCCTGATTTGCCTTCATCTCTCCCCGTTTCACCGCACAACACCACACCCACTAATAACACGCAATAACCACCGTCGTAGACTTGTCAACCTTTTTTTAAATTGACTCGCATACAAACACGAATGAATCAAATTTGATTTAAATTCAAGTCAGACATCGGAAAAATCTTCTTTCGACTTTTGCTTAAGAAAGTCTGTCGATTTTCACGCGGTGCTTTTCTCACTGTGTAGAAAATATCTGCATAATATCTCGACGGGGAATCAAACAATAAATTTTTTTTAAAAAGAGGATCTCTTCTTCTTCTTCCTCTTGTGATATCGTCATAATAATAATATCGACGCTGCGGATCATGCAAAACAGCCCATCAGTCGATCCTCCCGTTTGCAGAGCCGATGTCTCGCAGGCTCCTGATGCGACACGGAGAATTTATAAGCCGATTGGGCCCCGCCATCGGCCAGCAAAAGAAAAAAAAAATGTTCTTATATCCAACAAAAAATGGCATAGAATTTTATATAGATATAGGCCTCGTAAAAATTTAAAATCGAATCAATCTAAATAGAGCTCGATGTGTTCTATTGTGGAAATAAATCAACCGGATCTAAAGAGCTATAGGCATTATATCGTTCATTACGCGTTCAATAGGAGGTCATTTATAATTCTAAAGCCCATGATATAAAGTACGTGCAGTTTAATCTCCTATCTCTCCCCCTCCACCCTTCTATAGGAGCCGCGTAGGAAATTTCTCATTTTAATAGCCCCCCCCCCCCCACCACCACCACCCACACATCCACCCATAATTTTAAAATTGGATTTCCTCTTTTTTGACTGCTCCTCCTGTATATACATATTCACCCCTTCAAAACCATATATACTTAACTTGTGTGCGGCTCCTAAAGTCTGTACAGTTTCTGTTCTTGTATATTTGAAACGTTCCCCGAGGACTAGGAGCCGAGTGAGAGAAACGATAGAAAGAAAAAAGAAGAAGAAGTCTCATACATCAGGATCCTGGCGCAGGAGCTCTTTTGATGCGTCTCTCGGGATAGTTTTCCTTCACGCCCTTTGGGCTCCTTTTGGCTGATGTGGCTCCTGCGCCACAGCCCCTGTGTTGGCTGGCCCAGCACCCAGAAACATGGGGGATGCTGGGCTCCGTCTCCCCATAGCAGTTTCTCTCTTTCCACTTTCTGGCTGTCTGCCTCCTTTTCCCTTTGACATGCAAATGATATGGAAAGGAACACACACACACACATATATATATATATAGGAGCCGTATAGACTACTACTACGGAGGAGTGCTGGATATTTACCATGTAAGGGACAGCTAGGAGATGTATAGGATCGAGTCCCTTTTTCGCCCGCCCTTATTCCAGTAATTGATGTAAGGTGGAAACTATGCTGTCAAATGACGTAACGAGCCGTCATTCAACCAGCTCCTGCCCTGGCTCCTAGATTCAATTTCTACTCACAAGCATTTCAACTCTACACATCTATAAATTTCAAAATAATCTACGAAATAATACAATCAAATACAAGGCCTATTATTTATTACTAAATTTATGAAATCAATCGATTGGAAAAAAAAACCCAATCGCTCGGAAGATTGAGTCTATCCAGCATCAAAGTTGAGTGTAGTTTCATTATCGGCCTTGTATATAATACAGGGTGATGCTGGGTGGGGGATGTATATATGTCCGTGACGAAAGCGGTTGGCCACACGACCGTCGCTGGGCTTTCCGATCCGCCTGTCAACGCCACACACACACAGCACAACCCCGTCTATATATTCTTTCTTTTTTTGGGTAGACGAAATGTGTGTTGGCAGTCCAGCATAGCA
Organism: Daphnia pulicaria; assembly: GCF_021234035.1. Classification (NCBI taxonomy): domain Eukaryota; kingdom Metazoa; phylum Arthropoda; class Branchiopoda; order Diplostraca; family Daphniidae; genus Daphnia; species Daphnia pulicaria. The sequence continues at coordinate 822,199 of NC_060919.1, read as the reverse complement.
GCAGCCAAAAAGGGACTCCTCTCTATTTCTTGCTGATGCAGCTCCTCTTTATTATATATTCTTTTTTTTTTTTTAGTTTTTATTCTCTAGTATATTTTTCTGTATGGATATGATAACAAACGAGCTGCTGTGCCGTTGTTTGGCTCAACCCCCCACAGCATAGTGGAACGAGAGAGACTGTGGGAGGAGGACGCCCTCCGTCATGTTTTTGGCTCGTGGATCGACCCCTAATATATTATACACATCTTTTTCTTTTCTTTTCTTTCTTTTCTTTAGTTGGAGAGAGAGAGAGATATTTTTCTATAGGCTGTGCTGGCCATCACGTCCAGGAGCCCAAGCCAAAAAAGGATCCACCACCCTACCATCACCCCGGCCGATGATGATGACCAGCAGCAGTCAAAGAGGGTCATCGATATCATCCATATAAGACAAGTCCCAAAAAAGGGGGAAAGAAATAAAAAAGACAAATCACAGCATCTACTGTAGAGATCGTACAGCCTCCTTTGATAATAATATCGACGAAAAGAATTTGATCGGCTGCTCCTGTGACTGAAAAGTAGGCGGAGCTTCTTCTCTCCATCATTAATACGTCATCGCACACCGCGGAAACATGTATAACAAAACAACACAAAACATACATTTGATGGCATTTAGATTTGATCACCATAAAAGCTACTGTATAGCTACAACCCAAAAATATAATCTGCATAGATAGATGAATTTAGAGAAGGCCCCCCCTTATGTTTTTGATGTGTGCTGGATATATCCACACACATCCATCAGCGGCTGTGGCTGGCTGGAAGCAGGTAGTATATATATCCATCCAGCCACTGTGTGTAGCTACTGCGCATATCTTCCTGTGGGCTACTGTGGCTAGCCATTAGCATAAGATGATGCGGTATATACATCTACAGAAATATGTGCGTCCGATGAAACGAATGAATGTGAAAAGAGAAGTTGAGATGATGATGATGAAAACCGTATCAGTCCAAGAATGTGCCGCTTTTTCTTTTCAACATAGAGGCGGCCGGCAAAGAAGGATGAAGGATCGACTTGTTTTTCTACAGCACACACACAAAAAGATGTATATAATTATATGCAATTACCAGACATGTATTTTCGATTGACTCGAATCGCTGCTCCATATTTTTGATATTATTTCCTATTATGATTCGCGAGAGCTATATAATAGTAGTTTCCATCGTCCGTCTTATTCCGACTGTCACTGTGAGAGCTATATGCTAGCCGGGCGCGCATCAACCCGGCCACCAACATCATTGTTGTTGTTGTTGTTGCTCGGCTCGAGCCCAAAAAGCCTTTCATCCTCCTATACCCCAGAAGAAGAAGAAGAAGAAGAAGAAGAGGGCTAGTCTTGTGTGTAGCGTGTGCGCCAATCAAATATATGCGCATTTTTGATGCGGGAATTATACACGCTCTAGACCGTATAGAGAGAGTCTACATACTATATACAGCAGCAACAGTATACTATATAATATAGGCTCTATATATCTCTATATATTTAACGAAATGATTTCAACTTGAAATGTTGTAGAATTCTTTTTTGTATTTCGCGGGGGTTTGACAATTGAATTTAGCGCGCGTCAATTTCAAAAAATAGAAAAAAAGGTTCCATGTCTCACCCTCCTGGCTCCTTGAACACATGAAATAAATTTGAAAGCATTCGACACATATTCAACGAACCGTCCATAGTCCATAGACAGACCGCAGCAATGGCATCAGCACCATGTGTGTCTATATACACATCTCATATATTCAATAGTTGTATGTATAAATCTTTTAGATTGCAAAAACCGCCGTCATTTCTTTCTGGAATATGAAAGTGTTGTACAATACAATAGAAAAAAAAGTGCTGAAATGTGTTAGTGTATTAAACAAATAACACGTCGAGAGATATTGCATTGTAGAGAGCAGCTCAAATACAATCAGAATAAGAAATAAAAAAAAGGTTTTTTTTCTGGGGGAGAGATGTATCGACGCTGCTGTGAGTAGGCGTCGTCGTATTCTCTGCAAAGTTCACCAGAGTGAAGAGATGGGGAACGATCGACGTCGATGTATCTAAAGGTCTTAAAGGATGCGCCAGCAGAAAAGAAAAGAAGGAAGAAGGAAAAAGGGGTCGACGTCGTCGAATATAAAATAAGAAACATTTGCAATTCAAATGAGAAAGAAGCCCAGCAACGAGTCATCGCGTCCTTCTCTCCACCCTTCTCTCCCATTTCTAGACGTCGTCGTCTCCAACATTTTTCGTCTTCTACACACGAGCCGTCGCTTCCGATCTAGACATCCAAGGCGCGCCAAACTAAAAAAAAACTAAAATTTAGAACTTTTTAAATTTGGCGCGCCATTTTGGTTTGCTTTTTCAGCGCGGGAATTTCGAAAAATAAAAAAAGATTCATTTTATTTTTTCATGCGCAGAGTCTAACGGATCGATATTACATTCAGCCGCATAATATGTAACAATGTCTAATCATATCACAAAGAGAATATAGTAGAATAATAAAAAGATGATAGATCGACGACATTTGATGACGCGGCTGTTGCTGAGCTCGCGCGCGGGGGAGATAAGAAAATCAGAACAATCAAATCACATACACAAAAGAGAAAGAGAGAGAAAATAGATACAAAGATGTGTGAATTATTCGAAAATTAAGGACTTTCCAATGTGTCTAAACGGCACGTTCTACAGTCTACACACAATAACCAAACGATTGAAATCTGCTTTTGATTTTTCGCTGAATGTTCATAAAACGATTGAATGTGGCTTTTGTGATATCAATGAAAAGCTGCTGGCCATCTGTCGCTGCCTTCGCCCCCACTGTGTCGCCCATAACTGCCAGTAACCGCGGTGTCTATTTCACCATGCAGCTATAATGCTATATAGAGATTGACACTTTTACATAAATAGGCTGTTTTATAGATGGTCGCCATTTTGCCAATAGCCATCATCCAAAGTCGAATTTCAAAATTGCGCGCGAATTAGTTCATTTTCATCTTATAGGACTATTACATCTAAATGTACAGGAGAAAAAAAAGACGGGCTGGGAAATGGTTTTTCGACGCTGCCGACGCTATAAAAGAAGAATAAAGGAAAAAAGAGATTTATCACCAGCGATCGCTTTCATCTCGCCCTTCAATCTTTTGATACATTTTTTTGTTCCCTATATTCGTTGCAGTAGTTGTAAAGGCCATAGAAAAAGGAAAGAGGGTCTAAGGATAGAATGTATACAATGGCAAATTTACTCCCCCTCCTCCCCATTAGCCCTCAGAGCGTCTATCCAACCCCCCTGCTGACGCCCGCCCCGTGACTGCGGTTTTTCCACCCGTCGACACGGCGTCAGTCAGGCAGCCAACAGCCAATTCAACACCCCCAAACACCCAAAACGACTTTTCACATCTAGACAAATCTGTATTACATTCCGTGTAGTAGAAAATACAGAAAAAATCTTGTGTAGATTATTCATTTAAACATGACTAAGATATTAGACCTGTTGATGTCATTTATAACATGTAGAATGGGACACAATTCAGGATGGACACAACATGTTTTGACCAACGGAGAAAAGGACAAACATCTCCAGTGGCGCCAGTTTCAAATAACCCAAATGGTCACACCATCAAAACCCAGTAACCCACCCAAACAACGTAGGAAAATAGAAATCCGTGAGAAAGTTGTAATAACAGTTGATATGCTCCATTCTATTCTATATGATGTTGGATGATTAAATAGGCAACTACTGCTGTACTGTGTACACAAGGAAATAAACAAGGATCTAATATACACACAAGTTCGATTCTACTGTTTGGGCTGGTGGTGGCTGCCGGAGGGGGTGTCGAATAGATTGACAGTTTTAAAGGTGACGCATCATCACATTGGGTAAAAGGAGAGAGGGGGGGGGGGGGCGGTTGTGATAATAGGACACAAATACGAACGGACCGTGTTGTCATTTCAATCATTTCACGCTCCAACGGATTTCCAACGCCCCCCCTCTACCACCACCACCAGCGCCACCCACACACTTTGATTGTTGTTTTGATCTGCCCAGCAAAGTATCAGAGATGCATTTAAATTCTGCACACACAGCAGTTGGGAATAAATAGAAATCAAAATCTAGCCTAGCCTACACACACACATAGAGAGAAGGAGGAGCTGGTCTAGGTTCTTATTGGCCAGTTTCCCGGCCCGTGTGTGTGTGTCTTATATCTCCCCCCACCCGCCGCTTTGGCATTTCCGCGCATAATAGACGCAGCAGCATGCACACATATAGGAGCTTAGATATATATGTATTCAGCGGGAAAATGTCTAGAAGATGGTGGCGGCCATCTTGGCTCACACGAACTCGAACGTGAGCTGTGCTGCTAGAGGCATTCACGCTGAGATCTCACGTCTCTCGGCTGGGGCACCACACGGTCGCCATGGTAACCTCTAGCTACATATCAATGCTGCACGCACGCACACACACACAAAAGAGATAGATATGAAAGGGGGGGTTGGACTGTGCTGCGGCTGCTCCTGCGCGTGACTCCCGCACGCATCTCATTGCCCCCCCCCCCATGATACATCGGAATGATACACACACACACCGCCCATTTTTCCCCCCACCCCCCACCCATGTTGTATGGAAAAAGGGTGGAGTGTGTATGAATGCAAGCCAGAGGAAGGCCGAGGCTTTCGGAACTCACGGTGGGCGTGACTAAATCTTTTTGTTTTTTCTAGATCGATTTGAAATTTTCCAAAAATAATTATTTTGGCGCCAAATTCAAAAAATTATTCCACAAAATCACTGACAAATGTAACAGTCAATCAAGTCTTGGGTCGTCTTCATTCCGTTGTACACCAAATGGAATTCCAAATTGTTTTATTTGAAATTAGCAGAAATTTTGGTGTGACGAGTTGTAAAACTGAGAGAGCTGTGGATGCTGGCGGTTCACGATTAGAGCAATGACTGGCGACGTCGGTCGAGTCGCCCTCCTCCTTTTATACATATGGCCGTCGTCTAGAATAGAATATACTCGACTCATTAGCATACCGCACTAATATATACCAGGCCAGCATCGCAAATCGGGACTATGTGAGAGAGAGGGGGGGGGGGGGTTTATAAATAAAAATAAATGTAATATAAATACATATAGCTGCTATAGACTATAGCAGCAGCGATAGTAGAGAATAATAATCGAATAGACGACGAGAGCGGGACATCCATAGTAGATGAGGTGGGGCCCCTGCGTATAGCACAACCACGGGCAGACATATATAATCGAAGCCCATCATATTCATTTATTCACCATTTATACAAGCTTGCAGCTAGCTGGATATGTAACATTCATGCGACCTTGGCAGTAGTAGACGATTCGATATATCGACCAACAACAACAATTGATATTCCGTCTACGTTTATATATAGGAGGAGAGGCCAGCAAAGAAGAAGAGGACCGCAGCACATGTATTATGGAACACACACACACACACTACTATAGCTATACTAGATGGTCTGGGTTGTGATGATGATGTGTGACATCACACAGCCCAAGAGTTCATTTGCCTTGCTGATTTGTTAGATATATATTATGGCCGGGGTTGTTGCTACTGCTATTCTAGCTGGCCCTGATGAAATATGTATCACGCCACCATGTGCGCAATCAGTTGAGGGGGGGGAGGACGACTTTTGCTCGCGCCATTACATCAATAGACGACCAAGTTCAAGGCCGTTGTATAATACATCTCGCCCATGATTTATTTATAAATTTTAAAATCTCAGCCAACACTCGGCGATGGCCTACATTTCGAGTTATTGGCCGATTCAAATGCTGATGAGATTTGTGTGTAGATGTACGTACAGTTATAGACATCCCAACAGGTGGCTGCTGCTGCCAGTTTCTATTTATCGATTGGTAAAATAAGAAAAAGAAAAGAAAAAATAAGAGTCGAGGGACGGAGATGAGCAGCTATTTAAACTGAGCCGTTGAGTCAACATTGCGAGCTGTGCCGCCCGCCGTCGCTGTGCAAACACAAACCAAACAGCAGCAGCAGCAGAGGGTAGGGTCTCTATAACACAAAAGCTATGACTGAGCTTGGGCCCATCACAGGAGCAGTTTCACCAATGCTTCAAAAGGGGAAATGAAGAAAAAACAGGAGCAGCAGCAGCTACTATCATGCATGACCACGCGCCCAGCACCACCACCAGCACCATGGAATATTTGTGTGTGTCTCAAAAAACAACAACGCCGTCGTGCATATATTGTCTTATAAAGCAGCCAGCCAGCCAGCAGTAGAGAAAAGCCTTTTGGTAGATAGATAGATAGATAGATCTATATAGAAGGGGATTTTCCTTCATCCACATCAATGTGAGTGCACAGAGGGATCAGAACTCTACGCTAAAAGAGGAAGATAGATTATTGATATCAACTTTAATAGACACTCGAAGAAGAAAAAATATATATCTATAAGGATCAACTGGCTGGCTGCTGCTGCTGCTGGTCGGTTTTGTCTATTGGGAAAAGATCGTTCGGTCATGTGAGACGTGTCAGAGAGATATGTGCTGGGCAATACGGGACAATCGTCATAAGCTCTTTTTGATATTTCTAATATATCTCCCCCCATAGGCTATACATAACACCATATCTCTCTCTTATATTATATTATATCAAAGAATTGTTTACCAGTGAGGCTGCTGGACGTTGCTGTGAAATGTCTATAGGCCTACTACATACTACTACGTGCTGCCGAGCTGGAAATAAAAGGAAACGTCAATCACAAGACCTGGCTGAAACAAAAAGCCCCACATTTCTAAGTCGTACATGTCTAACCGGAAGTATATGAATCGTGCCTTGGCTTAAATTATCAATTTTTAACACACAAAAGTCTCAAAGAAAAACCTATTTTTCTTAGCTTCATTTGCATTTTCTAGGCCTACTCTTTTTTTGGTAACACGACCGAAAAGAAAAAAGGTCAGCAGCACAGGGGCTACGATATATTGACCCTGAGGGGATCAACCGGAAGGAACTTTATATTGACCCATCCGGATGTTGTATCAAAAGAATAGAGGATCAAACCGCATCACAAGATCTAGATCCTATATGATGGCCACATTTATTGAAAGGACGAGATGATTGAATAGCTCACAGACGCCATACATGCAGCTAGAGCTATATAGCACACGTCTAATGAAGAGATATCTCATCCGGAAAAATTTTTTTCGGGTTGGTTATTAATATCTCGTCTAATAGACGTTCTGCAAACGATAGAAATATTCTTTGATATCCATCATACTATGGCCAATATATATATCTATCTATAGTATAATATAGGAAATATACAAAAGCATACAGCATCTATTGAAGAATATAGACGACCCCCCATGCCTCTTATAGATAGATATATATATAATACAAGTGGTGTGTGTGTGAATAGAGATGGATCGAGTTTGGCTGGGCTGCTGCTGGTCGTCCATCTTATATAGATCTGGGGGACCGAAAAAGACTCTTTTTTTTACTCTGTTGTATGTGTGTGTCCATACAGATGTGTGTGAGCTCTATACAGTAGACTTTTGGCGCTATATAAGGAAAATATAAATAGAGACACAAAAGAATGAGGGGGGGATATACTGTATATAGGACGAGGGTGACACTTTTTCTCTCCACAGCCAGTACAGCCGAATGCTATATACAAGTATTATATATATCTAGTGAAAAAATAAAAAAAAAGAAGAAGAAGAAGAAATGGTTAGCCCAAGCGTGTAATCCGTTTTGCCACTGGGTGACAAGCGGCCAACACATCAGTCCGGCCATCAGAGACTAGAGAGAGACTATTACGCTCCAACGGCCTAGATAGATATCGAGTGTGAACTGGTGATCATGTGGAAACGGTATGGCGCGTCCAAGCCACCGCCAAACGTAGGTCACATCAGATGAGCTCCATCACAGCCCATCACGTCACATCATCCTCTTCTATTGGTTGAAATGATGTACATCAAAATAAGACAATTATTCTTTTTAAAATTAAGCAAAAGTCTAGTCAAAGTTGAGATGGATATTCTAATAAAGATATAGAGAGCTGTGGAAATATAGACGAACCCGAGTTGCATCATCAAGTAGGCTGGCGTTGTACACCAGCACGCACAATAAGGATCTATATAGGCCACTTCTAGATATATATATTTCCTGCACTGGAATATTGTATATTACACATTCCATGCAGCTATGTAGGGTGGGTGGGTGCTGCTGCTGCAGATCGATGGAAATGTTTCTTGTATATTTATTTCGCCATTTGATGCTATAGGCTGCTGCTGCTGTATTATCTTAGAGATCCAATCTCTCTGCTACTGCTGCTGCTCCTGGATTTTTTAGTCATCAGTCAGAGACTCTATCCCAACCCAACCCCCCAAAAAACAGATCAATAAAATCGCAACGGATAACATCTAAATGTTTTTAGCTCTCGAATACATTTTTAGTGCATCACTTTCATCTTATATTATATAGAAACGAATAATATAAGAAGAAGAGTGTTTGTACATCAACAACAATTGGATTGCCGGGTAGACCCATATTATAGGATACGTGTAATGTTGACACCCGAAGGCGTCCATCATGATTTATTCACTGGTGCTCTTGCATCACACACACACCTCTGCTGCTGATGGAAATCAAAAGTCTAGGCACATCAGGCGAGCGCCTTGTCCAGTCAAAGGAAGCAAAAGATCAAACGCGGCCTGTTTGTGTTTTTCAGAAACACACGACATTTTTCGGCTTTGACGTAATCACAAAAGGAGGGGCCAATTGAAGGGACACGTAAAAATGTGTATCTGAAAATAACTACGACGACGCTGGGCTGGCAGATATTTCCTCTTCCGTGCCCTGGGGTGGGGTGGGGTCGACACCCACCGTGAAGGAGGGAGGGGGGGTTGTGTGTGAGCGACGACGACGACGAGTTGACTTGTAATTTACGGTAACCGAATTTCCGCAGCTTTGAACGCTAATGTGTCACGAAGTCTACGACCCCCAGCGACTCTCTCCCACTCGATGGAAACCCCACAAGTTCCTCCTCCTCTTTTACGTGGTGATGGGGGGGATAGAATGGGAGGGGGGAGGGGGAATTGGGTTAGATATTCCTACAAGCATAGACATATACAACATGTATATAGTACACACGTAAGTATAGATCTGTGAAGAAAAAGGTGATGGTGAAATTATTTTGTACATTTGTCTAAAATTTGGTAATCAATAAATGAACGGGGAAACAAAAATTTCGAGGCTGGAAAAAATAGAAATGATGATCGGGAATTGTGTGTGAATTTCAAGCAGATGATGAGGAGAGGAGAGAGAGGAGGTAGGGGGTTTTGTGGGGGAGGGAGACGTTGAATTTCCCAATCCGATTAGAGACTGACACGGTCCACAATTGACAGCGACGACGACGGAGAGTGGCGATGCTGCTGCGATCCATGTCGTTTGAAATTCAACACGACAGGATAGAGAGCTCTATCTATACAGGGAAAAGCTCCCCCCCCCCCTATCGTATAGAGTTTGTGAAATGACTTAAAGATGATTCAAATGATGGCCAACATCATCAAGAATTGTCTAGCTCGTTTGAATTTAGAAATTTGAATTATTATTCCGCTGGATCGCCATTTAATATAAAGAATGTTGTTATAAATGCTTGATCAAACGGGGGTTCAGGTGACTATAACAATCAAACGGTGATGCCCAGACCCTCTTGGGTGCTGGGAAAAAAGTTCAAAGTTCAAAAACATTTTCTGAATTTGATTGCTGATACCCACACAGACGAGATGTTGTGTGAGGTAAAAAAGAAAAACAGGCCTGATCTGCAGTAATATCGTTTAACAAACGAAATATTTCACGAACAATTTCCGAGTCAACCAAAAACGTTCAAGTCCAATAAAGTTCCATACAGTCAACGGCCCTTAAACTCAGGAATAATTTCGTATTACTCCGCAACGATTTATAATAACCGATGCCATCAAATAGACAACAAGGAAGGATAGACATAAAATGTTGTCCTACCTTTTTGCCTGGGAAATGTACAGCCAGGCATCCATCCACAGTTGCTCCATCCGCGCAATAAAGTTGAATCCAGGAGGGATAGGGTAAAAAGGGAGTCCTCGTGAATACACCCACACTCTCATGGGCGTACACGAGGACATTTTTTAAAAAAGGGGGAATTGAAGAGATCCTGAACTCGGCCGAGAAGATTCTCCAATCAAACGGGATGCTGTTTATCTAAATAAGAAAATTGGACAATGAGTTACGAATAATTTTGACAGACACAACAACAAGCAAGGAGAGGTTGAAAATGAAACAAGTTATAAACCAGAGATTATATAACCTAATTGTTAATAAACAGGAGAATTTATGGTTCCACTGTGGCATTGATGCGCAGGTTGATAAAATTAACAAAAATATTTTTACCCAAGTGATGATACTGTGATTGCTGCTGGTGGCAGGTGGTCATTAGTCAAACCATGTGACTGGAGGTCCAGCACAAGCCAAACTTTGCTGTTACGATGGCTGGTTCAGGCCTCACATCTGCACAGAGGAAAAGATTACAATTTAGTGCAAGCAAACTGACATGAATCATCAAGGGGATAAATAATGCTAACAGGAAGTGACAATTGACACACTTGGTACAAGTTGAACTCTTCTATTTTCGCTCCCATAGTCATCCCAGTTTTATTCAGAGTATTCTGCCACACAACTAATGGAGAGCATATGGAAAGCTTGACATGGCGATATGACCACATTTTTGTCATTTTATTTACGTGCATCCACGTACAAAAACAGTGAATGCTCTTTTTCTTTGAAATCTTTTTCTTAGTTTTGGTCTTATTAGTCACCTTTTCAAAACGTGGAAAGCAGACGACACTAATATTCTAATTAGCAATAGATATCGATTAGAATTGATTAGTAATCGAACGGAACTTGATTATTAATATAAGGCGAGGTTTTAGTATTTTACATATAAATAGAATACATTATAAATCACCGTTGGCCGAATCGATTAAGTTATTCGTTTGGGTACGAAGAAAGGTCGAATTCATTTCCTCTGCATCTAGTTAATTTACAAAACGAGTTTATTTACATCTACAATATTAACATTCAATTTTGGGCTCAACAAAAACTATGGTCATCCGTTTAAAGAAACGAGGGTGACCGTTTTATATCAGCAGCAGAAAATCAATTCAAATTCGTATTAAATCTCTATAAAATCAACTTTATAGATAGACAGGCGTGAAAGTCCCGCTCGTCGAGTGTGTTGACACTTTGTGATGAAAAGTCGAGAGGATCTTCACGCTCCGATCCCTTCATTTCCCATCAGATGAAATTTATAAAAGGAGACTGAGAGAAACGCCAATCTATTTCGCATCACGACCCACTCACAATATCTCTATAAAAAGAACACAGCTAGGGGGTTAAATCACACTTCAAATTGGCTCCTTAAATATGTACATAATAGGAGCATATACAGTTGCACTGTCTGACGATTTTTTTTGCTCCGGTGAACTTTTGCGAGTCACACTTTTATAATACAACAAATAAAAATCTATTCAGCAACAGCAGAAGTGACTGTATCTATACAAAAATGTATATAACAAGGAGTCAATGGAGCCCATCTAATGAATCGCCAGCTGATGAGAGGATGGTCCCCCCCCCTCCTCTTTTATATAGGTTCCTGATGGATCGCTCCTGTGGGGGGGTTGGGGGAGTCGTCTACATACAAAATGCTGGACAATAGGAAGAAATACATATAAAAACCCCACACACAATATATATATATGACAAATTTGGACGGCCAACAGTAGCAGCTGCCACCCATCCCCATGCAGCAAATCCAGCACGTCGACTTTTGAGCTGTTGTGGCCGGCGGGGGTAATTAGCCATCTTTTTTCAGCTTTCAATATAGAATCTTACGTATTTATAATCCAGGATGAGATGACCTACAAGTCGACACCTCTAATCGGATGTGAATAAATCATCATTTTGTCTGTAGCCTATATGGAATTGCCAGGGATTCATCTATAATAGACATCTGCATTGTTTTAGAATTCATTGAACTGGTGCTGACCCCTGCTGGTGGCTAGCAAATAGCCCCCAGGCATTTTTAGGAGCGTGCTGCCGTTTTTAAAAAGCCAAAAACAGCCGACTGTATAGGCTCATTGTTGTTTCGGATAGCATCTAACAATCATCTTCATCGCTGGGCCACTATGCTGCATGCAGCCGATCAATCGATCGACAATTTTCAAAAGCTCAACCTCCTACACACACACATACACACACAGGAAATGCCCCACACACACAACACGAAAATCGAATTAGGAGCAAACGAAAGGAGAGAGGAAAATTCAATCCCGGGCGCGCCCAGCAGCAGGGCTGAAAGGGGATGGGGGTGGGGCTTAGTATATGTACATATATTGAAATGCGCTTATCACGCTGGGCTAATTCACAATGAAGTCAGACGCAGAGAAATTGTTCACCACCAGCGCACACACCACAGCAGATAATACATATCTATAATAATACAGGAGCGTCACCAATGATATTTGAATGACGCGCGCGCGCGCGCCTATTTTTCAAAAAAATATCCAACACACAGGCCACCGCGGGAGGGGTTGGGTGATGGGGGGTGAAGCCAATTTCACGCGGCTCTATACAGCAGGAGCACAGCAGCAGCCAAATCATATATAATACGTGAATGTACTTCTTCTTCTTGGAGCTATGGCGCCAAATCCAATCATCGAGTTTTGTGGCGTATAAGCCCGCAGGCGTCGTCGGTTTGTGCAATGGCGGCGGTGATGAACATCCACCGCAAAGATTTTTATTTAAAATAAATAAAATAAAAAGTTTTTATTTTTTTTAAAAGGGGGGTGACGCCATAGATTTTCGCCCCGGTGAAAATAAATGATTATGCAAATGAACTTTATATTTAGACTTGCTCCGGAATATAATGTGCATCGATTTTTCTTCGACTTTTCTATATAGTCGGTGGAAACCCCGAATTTCTTTCGCCGGGACTGATGAATGGAGAGCCGTTGGAATTAACATCAAACGCCAACCCGAGAGCAAGTGACATCATTCAGTCAGTATAAACATGTCTAATTCAATGCAAATGAGATTCAAGCAAAAATTGTCACTGCGTATTTATTTGTCGAATTTGCTCTACATTTTCATGGTCGTTATTTTAAATATTTTAGCTAAAAATTTCTATGTAAAAATGTATTAAAATAAATTAATATTATTAATATACTCCCCCCGGCAAGTAGTACTTATCTAACATGTAATAATATCCGGGCATGAATAAAAGATCAACTTTGTATTATTAAATGCTGCTGCTGCTGTTGTCTGTGTCATCATTTGTTGCTTCTCTCTTTTCTCTTATATTACATTTCGTCCAGCCATTGATCCAGCAGAGTGCCCGTGTCACCATCGACTATTTATAACCTACAGCAGTACTATGCCGAGTCCAGCAGCAGTCTAACTTTTAACCAGGCGATTTCTATGTTTATATAGGGCCAGCCCTATACTATAAGCGACAGCCAAGTACAGATCATTTAGTAAATAGCCTGTAGCTATCTCATCCTATATATAGTATCCAAGAGTCTATTTATTATATTGTTTACATTTTGCCTCAATCCCTCTGATTGCAACTTGGTTTTTTGTGTGTCCGTCTGCTGGGCATGTATACAAGTGCTGTGTGCACTCCAATTCCCCCTTCCCCTTTTTTATTTCACCGCAATATAATACCAAAGAGTGCTATACTATACATTTATATATATTCAATTAGATCTATTCTGTTTGATTTCAATCAACTTTGCTGCTGGGCCCGGCTCTAATATACAAAATGATGAAATCGAATTGAAATTTTTTTCCCGCTCAAACACCTGCAACATATTACAGACTATTATAAATTTCCCGCTATGGATTTGTCACATGTCCCTTATATATAAGCTTAATATTCTATTCTTTTACACACAACAGAGATCTATAATATCGATTAAGGAGCTCTATAGCTGGTACACGTAAATGTGTAACATTGTAATAATATACAGGAAGTCCTTTATCACCTGGCCCGCGCTCGCCGAGCATTTTCTATATCAAATACATCTCTCTAAAAAGAGTAGGGGCTGCTGCTGCTGCTGGTGCTGCTGCTGGTACCCTCATCTTTTATGCATTTTCTGTACTGTGTGTGTCTTGTTCGTATTATATACATGTATAGACCCAGCACAGTCTATATAGTATAGAGAAATATATCGGATGTGTAGATGAATATTATTCAGCTACTGCTGGGCGGTGTATATGTGATTGCTGCAACAGATCCTGGTTTTTCTTCTTACCTTTTTGTACATTATAAGGGCTATATAAATACACAGGCCTTACATACGTATAGTGTCACCTGTTTTATTTATTTTAAAAAATTTGAATTCAACTTTTTTGGGTATACACGTTTATATCTATTCCAGTTTGGCGTGTATTAGATGTCAGCCGTGTTGCATTTATGCAAATTTCTGCTCGATGCACAATAGAGCATTAGACGCAGCAGTGTCATAGTGTCGCCAGCAGCCAGCAGCCAGTTTTATCATCATCTTCTTTTGATTTGTGATTTTATTTTTTATTATTATTATTCGATGTATACCAAATTTGGTTGGGTGTATGTGACGAAAAACCGGTAGAGATGATGGCGACAAGGTCCGTGTGTGTGTCTGCATCGCCTTGGGCGAAATTTATCACTCAACTTTGATTGAAGCTCGACGAAAAGATTCAATTCGTAATTTACATTTCGTCACATTTGTATATCAAATTTGAGCGCCAAATTTGAAAATATCAAACCACAATTTTCATTATTCTATTTCGCAGTAGGGGGGTGTCAAGCCTTTTTTTATTTCAATTTCTTGTTGGCAAATGTACTCCTGGAAATCACCCAAAAACCCAACCGGTTATCCTTAAGTCTTCTTTTTCTTCTCTGTTTGGCTTTTTTTTCTTTTATACACAAACTTTATTTTTTCTTTTCTATATTCTGCGCATACAACAAGTTATATTATACATGTCGCTTGGGCTATTTGGCACTCGACACACGTAGACGAGAGACACCCGCAATTAAAAAATCACCGTCTCGTATACAAAATAAAAGAAAAAGAATAATAGAAGAGACATTTAATATTACAATGTCTAAATAGAACGTCACCTGATGATTAGCCAAAGTCCAAACTTATTTTGACTCTTGAATATAGAATAAAATTAATTTTCGGGTGTTTAACATCAATACAAAAAAAAATAAAAAAAGAACCCAGCAGTCTACTGCTGGTATATAAAAAGAAATAAAAAAGGCCGCGGGACTTTTGAAAATATATAAAAGAAAAAAAGAGAGTGGCGCACGCGCCCCTCGCATGAAAAGAAGAAGAAGAAGGTTCTATTATCCCTCGAGCAATTGGCCTCTTCTTCTTCTTCAAGAGTCGCTCCTCTCTCCGACACTATCGGGAAATGTGTCTCAGGTGTTTGGGCTGAAACCCAGGCCTATGCTGCCCACCTGCACAACTTTACAAAATCTTTTATATATAAAATATAAAGAAAAAGAAAAAGGACGGACACATTACCAGAGGGCAAACAGCACACGCCAATGGTATAAACCGAATTCTTTTGTTTTTCTTATATAGACGCATACATATATCGAAATGTATATATTTTGTCGTCAACCAGTTTCATTTGTTATTTAACCTTGTGGGTTTGGAGTTGACAAACTACGTGCGTTCAAATAAGTTGCGTCCCTGATGAACTTTTCGATTGTTTGAAAATATATTTTGTCCAATAGACACACGGAATATAATACACAAACCGGCTTTCTTTTATACTACACATTGCAAATTCAATCGATACACACGTCGAATTTGTTTTCTATTCGCTAAATAGGAAAAATCAACTTTGAATGCCATCAACTCTGTCCCAAATGTTTTATAGACGAATATCTAAAAACCCCAGGCTCCTTTTAAAACTTTTGGCCACTTTGGTCGTACACACAATCACTTGCTGATGTCAGTGTATATACATATGGCATTACAAGTACACCGAATAGTGCGCTATTTTCAATGGACATTTTCCCTTATATTATTCCGCCAGTATATATAGGTAGCTACAAAGCAAACGCCAACAGGAGTATACGGCTCCTTATAAGAGCATTATTTCCTTTTGTTTCTTTTTGGGATTCGACGACCGTAGCCCAAAAATGTGTGTGTCCACCCTCGCTCCGTTTGATTCCAGCACCGTCCAGTCTATCCGTTTCGACCGAAAATGTAAATGACGTTCAATATATAATTCGACTCTTTTTCTTTTCTTTCATTTTATATTTATAAAAGAAAAGGAAAGAAAAACCGCCAATGAACATCCATTACGTGCAAAGAGATGCAGGTGCAGCAGCAGCAGCAGCACTTAGAAATGAAAACCTTTTTGGCTTTTTTGTTCGATGACTGTATGTGTGTAGGTACGCGCCAGCGCTTGATGTCGGCCGCAAGGCGATGGCGTCAGCTCCTCCAAGGAGCTGCTGCTATAGGAGAGATAGAAATAAAAATCAGAAAAAAAGATAGACACACAAGTGGTGGTGGTGCCGTGGTGGATGGGGCGCCTTCCTTTCAATCGTGATGGTGTTTCTCTCTTCTCTCTCTTAGATATTCTAGCCCGTCAATCAAGTCCCCCCCGCGCCGCCGAACAACACCAACAACAACAACAACCAGTTTCCGAATAAAGTTGTGCTGCTCGTCCTCTCCTGTTGTATATATACAACAGCAGCAGCGCGTGTTCCTTGTATACAACGGCACACGAATTATTAGATATTTAAGAATCGATTATATATTGGCCGTGCCAATGAGTCTAATATATTCATCAAATGTAGCCTATAGATAGGCTTAGGTCCGATTAAATTTATAGAAATTCCGGTCTGAATATTTTAGACATCTCGATTGGTTGCTGTGATATTATCGCAGATATATAAACTGAATAGGCCTATTTTTTGGCTATATGGTCGTTTCTTTCTTTCTTTTATATGACTCGATTGATGTTTATCTATTAGCTGCTGGGCTATGAGGGGGGAAAGGAAGAAAACATTTTTTATTTCTTTTTCTCGCCTTCAACACTTGTAAATATCTCACAGATTCGTCGCTCTCCAATCTCGGCAGTTATATAATAAAAAGAAAAAATATGAAAAAAGGAATATAGATAGACATCGCGCCAGCTCTTTTTTGTATATGTCCGTCTATTGTATAGAGAGAGATTCTCTTTTTTAATATTATTATTATGTCGTAATCGCGAAAAGCCATCGCAACCATTTCTCTCTCCCCCTCACAAAATCCGGGGGTTGAATGTTTAAAAAAATGAAATTTAAAATAAATTTTTATATATTTTTCGCTAAATATATCTAATATAATGTATAAGAGAAAAAAAGGTGAAAAAGGTGTTTTGTTTTTCTGCTGTATGCACGCGCTCAACAATATTATTATTATAGAGCCCGGTCTACTCGAAGGTCAGTCAACCAATCAACAAGAAGAAAAAAACAACTTGTTTCTTTTCTTATATATATATTTCTCTCTCTTTTTCAAAAATATAATAATAATAATAATAATAATAATATTGAAAAAGAAAAGAAGAAGAAGGTTCGTGGGACGAGATAGTTTAATGAGGGGACGCGTGCCGCACAGCCAATTAGTGTGGCCCGTGTTGTTGTTCTTCTTCTTAACGGAGATCCTCGTCGTCGTCCTTGGATGGTGAAATGTTTTATATTTTTTCGAAAACCCGAATAACGCCGCAGGCTATGCGTTTGACATCAGAGCTGCAGCAGACAGCAGCAGCAGTATATACAACCCGGCGACCGCTCAGGTTATTAGTCTTTCCAGTCTCGTATGCAATTCCGATTGAATTCGGTTCAGTTCAGATCGTCGTCTAACCAAGAAAAACTGGTTCAAACCCTTCAATTCTGAAGGCTGCTGCTGCTGGAAAGATATGGCGACCACACCGCGCTACTTATACAAAATAAAAAATAAAATAAAAATTTATATACTGATTGGGGGGACCCAGCAGAAAGAATAAGAAATCCGGTCTTGTTGCCCACCGTGTTTTATACACGCGCGTCCGTCTGTGCCATCCACCGTGAATTTTTTTGTTCTTTTCTCTGGCTCACGTCATTTATATATATTTATAATTTTCTGATTGTTATTGGACGATAGACAATATATATAATATAATACCGGTCGATCCTGTTTCTTTTTTCATATATTATTATTATACATTTTGGGTGATGTTTAATGTGATATTCTCTCTGCTGCTGTTAACTTGACTGGTAAGAATGTTGTGCGCTGCGTATAGAAGATAATCGTGTCGGTCGAATCTTCTCCTTTTGAACATGTCGAAGAAAAGAATTTCGAATCCAACAGCAGCAGCGGCAAAAGACTAAAAAGCGGCCGGCGCATCACATCACACAGAAAGAAAAAGAAGAAAAAACTGAACAGCAGCAGCACGTTTCGATGATGGAATACTTCATAGACTTTTTCTTCTTCTTCTTCCTTTTCTCTTTTTCGGAGAGGAGAGCTCCTTGGCTTTTTGTGTCTTTCCCATTTTCCAGCGAATGGAACAGGTGAAAGAAGAAGAAGAAGACGAGAGTTGCATGCTGCTCCTGGAATTATTGATCATCCGGGAGCTTGATGAGTTTTTATAAAAATCTTATACCTCCTCCTTTTTTCTTCTTCTTCTTCTTTACTTCAACATTCCCTTCACCCCCCTGTTTTCTTTCTCTTCTTACTGCTGCTACCCAGGTATAACAGTAGCTGCTGCTGGGCATGGGCAGCAATGCATCACGATATGGGCATCGGCACACCATCCACACAGCAGCAGCAGTAAGAAGAAGAATCTGACGAATAATAATCATAAACAAGTGAGAAGAGATGAGAGACTGATGCAGCCAACATATAATACTCGCCTTTATTATTATATTCATAGGCTTTCTTTCTTTCTCTTTCATATAATACACAACCAAAGAGATGGATGAGCTATAGCGCAGCCCGGCGTGGATAAATATCTAAAAAACAAAAAAATATATCTAAACTTTTTGGGTTTTGTAGTTTCTTTTATCTGATTGGCATCAAATCAGACACCGACAAAATCTTTACCAGCATTTCCGAGTCGATTATAAATTTGAAAAAATTAAATATTTTGGCACTTTGAGAAAATAATTTTTTAAAAACATATTTCAGAGAGAAAAATAAAATCAAAAAGGGCTTAGAGAAATATGTGCGCAAAGTAGTTATTAGGAGCACGCGACCACTCCTCCTCCCTTTCGGGACCTCCTCCATATACCTGTGCATAAGGTAGAGGGGGGGAGGTAAAGAAAAAAATTCATTTGTTGGGGACCGCCACAGGGGCCAATTCAAAGGGAAATACCTGGGAGGTTATTATAATCTAACGAATCGCGGAAAAATTTAAACAAAAACAAGAAAAATAAAATAATTTTCATATTATGTGTCCGCGTTTGATATGATGAAACCCCCCGACAATTGTTTTATTGAATTTTATTTTTATTTCTTTTTTTTTTTGGGGGGGGGGGATCTTTTTTTCGTGAGTGGATGGCGCACGCGCTGGCGCGCGCGTGACTCCAATATATATCGAAATTTATGCAAAGCAGCAATGTTTGTGATTTAAATAATAATAATTTAAATCTTTTGGCCGGCAACAAATGAATTGTTGGCTACCGAATTCCACATCGCTCGACTGATGGATCTTTTCCAGTCAGTCGAGTCTCCAACATATATCGTCGCCCGTCCGTCCGTCCGTCCGTCCGTCTGTCGTTTTCCCAGTATATCTAATAATAAATTCCATGGTCAGTTTTGTATATGTTGTAGTAGTAGCAGAAGAAAGAAACATGAATAAATGAATGAGCAACATCTGACGTTGCGTAACGCGGACCCAATGTAACCCGAACGCGGCCAATAATATTTATTGTTGGCCAATTCGAATTTTTAGCGCCAAATTCTTTTTTTTTTTAAATAAATATAATATTAAAAATAATAAAACGTGATATTGCACGGTCGGTTAAATTTTCTTTTTTTCTTTCCCCTAAACAAATAAAAAAGGCGGCGTGTCGTTCGGTCACGCAGTTTTGATTTTAAACAAACGAACGGACAACACCCGAAAAAAATAAAATAAAAAACCGACGAAATAATTTTTTTAAAAATATAATTCGTATGGGCCTAGAAAATGTCTAGGTGAGATCGTTTTACATTAAATACTCTCATCTTACCAAATTTGAGGCCTGCTGGTTTTTCGGTTTAAATGTAACAAAAACACAAAATAAAAAAGGAGGGGGTTTTGATTCTTGGAATTGTGATGCTTGTTGTCCTTATTTGTTTTGTTATTCTATTCGACGAACCAGTTTTTCTTTATTGCAATCGAGATGAAAGTTCGAGACTGAAATATCAAACGAAAATCCGAAAAATCCCCTCCGATTTTATATACCGGCGACGATATGCAATCAAATATTGGCCAACAAATTAAAAAAGTGAACGCCAACGGAATAGAATTATATAGGAGAACTTTTATTATTTTCCTGGAGGAAGAAATCGCATGACACTCGACCAGATTCCCCCAGTTTTTTGGTATTTTTTCCTAAAAATTTCTTCCCCAAAATTCTTTCCAATTTGTTTTACCGGAATTTATTTTATTCTTCTTAAAAATGATTTTTTTCGAATTCTTTGCGACTTTGTTATTTAACTCTGCCACTTTGTGAACTGAACACACAGAGAAAAATAAATCAAATTCCTTTAGAACAAATGTGTCCCTAAAAGGAGCCCGGTAACCCGAACGTTTTTTTCCAAAACAAGAAAAAAATAATTTTGAAAAAATATTTTTTGAATTAACACGGCGCGTAGAAGAAGAAGGTGTGCAGTGTAGGGGAGAAAAATAAAAGAGAATTTTTCTATATTTTTTCCAGGGGTTGGTTTCAGGTATACACATAGGCCCAGCGTGTCCACACAGAGTGAAAGGGTCTCGGGTTACCATATAGGCAGCCAAACCGTCATTGATGATGGATAGGCCTTTATTTTTTCTCTTTTCTACCATTTCCTGGTGGAGGACCCTCCCTTTTGAGTTGCTCACATGTGCCGAGAAATTCTCACCTTCTCCAATTGCGCCTTTTTTTTTTAATTTTTATTCTTTTGTAAAATGTTTTAAAAGAAGAAAAATCAGCTCGACGTGTTTGTGGCTTTGGATATTTATTCGCCTTATTTGTGTACAAGCGACACATCGGTAAATGTGTGCGCCCAGTAGCTATTTTATTTATATTTTTTCACCAATTTATATATTTGGCGCCCAGTATGGGGGCGCGTCATCAACTCACGCCCCGATATTTTACAAAGCACAGCGCTTTATGCTAATCAGCCGGTAGTCAAAAAATTATATAATCAATATCGATATATAATAAATAAAAATCGTATTTCCCTCTATAAAATTCCGAGTTTAAAAATATAAAATTTCGAATTAAATTTTTCAACGGGTTGAATATATAACCGCCACACACACAGCATCTCTCCCCTTTTGTACTAAAAAAAAAAAAAAACTTAAAATGAATCAAAAAAGGGTGCGGTCTTTATATAGATCCCTATTCCTATTGTCGGATTTCGCGCAAGAGTTGAGCATCAAAGTAGAAAAAGAAAAAAACGGAGCATCGGAATCTGGTTCCCCTACACTTTCCCATGAAATTTTCACCCCTTTCATCTTTAGGATAACCCCTTTTATATATTTATATATATTTTTTTTTTACCTCTTGGATTTTTCAAAAAAAAAACAGTTCTTCTTCTTCTTCTTCTTCTGGTAACTGTTGTGTGTGTTTGTTTGTTTGGAGATGCGACGGTTGAGAAAAAGAGACCCCCC
This sequence comes from Daphnia pulicaria, assembly GCF_021234035.1. Classification (NCBI taxonomy): domain Eukaryota; kingdom Metazoa; phylum Arthropoda; class Branchiopoda; order Diplostraca; family Daphniidae; genus Daphnia; species Daphnia pulicaria. The sequence continues at coordinate 800,275 of NC_060919.1, read as the reverse complement.
TGATTTTAAACTTTTTTTGGAAGATCAAAAACCATTTGCGTGGGAATCATCGATGCTCCCTTGTATGTATATAACGGTGAAATACATTTTTCCTTGTACGATTTTAGTTGAAGGAGAAAACTTTTTTAATTGGATGCTTCGTTAAAGCCTAGCCGGCGCTTACCAGTTTGACCGACTTTTATTTTTGTCCGATTCCCACACGAACGAACGAACGAAAAAGTTAAATTTTCGACGTAATAATATCCCAAGTTCTAATACATTATAGATTAAAAAAACACCCACAGTATCTCTCTCATAACCAATACGTCATATACTTAGTAAAGGGGGGTCACAGCAGCAGAAGAAAAGAAAGTTTTTATTACACATCCAAAACGCAATGCAACACACACACAACACAGAGAACAAAACAAAGTTTTTTCTTCTTTTTTCTTCTTTCCAGAAAAACCGGCGTGATCACCGTTTGGTGACAATTGTCACGTTCCTCGTAATATTCTCTCCGCCTGTGTGTGTGCAATACACACACTCCCGAGCTGCTGCTGCTGCTGTGCTATAGCCGTTATTAGTTTCAACGGCCAAAGTTCACACACACAGAAAAATATAAAAAGAAATAAGAAAAAAAGCCGTTGCTCAACTCTTTTTTTTATATTTTTTGATATCAAACTGCGCCAAACTTTTTTTCGAGTTTCAAAAAATAAATAAAAGGTTATTTTTTATTTATTTCCTTGATAGGGGGGATACATTTAAACCCCCCTATACTCACCCTTTTTTTTTAGATATATAAATGGGGGGCCGTCAAGTGAACTGTTTCCTATCGTACATTCCTCTACCGACTCAAAAAATAGACACTGTAGAGAAGAAGAGGAGAGAAAAGATTTTTTTCCTTTTTATTTTAAATAAAAGAATATAATATATATCCCGGGGCTTCGATAAATATTATATAGGCGGCTATACTACACACACACACACACACAGAGCTCTCTCGGAGAATAAACAACAAACAAGGAGAGAGAGAAGGTAGAAAACCCGTCACGAAACCCCCCCGAAAAAAGAAAAAATATAAAAGAAAAAAAAAACTTTTTTTCTTTTCTTATTTTTTGATAATGTCTCCCTATATATTCTTTGTGTCACTGCTGGGCTCTTCTATAGGTAGTATAGGGTCCTTCAGTTGCTCTTAGTTACCAAGAGAGGCTGGGAAATGTGTGTAAAGAAGAAGAGATTTCATCCTGTGTATAACAATTCGCCAATAAAAGGAAAAAATTACCAATCCATCTGATAAATAAAATTGAACTTACAATTTAAAAAAATTTTTTAGTTTTTGAAATTTTTTTCGATTTTTTTGAAAATCCGGTTTCGAAAAAAAATCAAATGTTTTAAAAAATAAATTTTAAAAAGAAGAAGAAGAAGAAGAAGAAAGGTTAGAATATCACCTGGTCGTCGGTTATATACGAGGCTATCAGTTTGATCCTTCTCTCTTTTGGATACTTTTGGCTGCTGCTGCTGGGCAGCCATCTTCCCTCACACACATGTCCTTTTATAAAAATATAAAATGTGTATAGAGTTTATTCTGTACAGCCATCAAGGACAGCAACAACAACCAGAAAAACTTACACAATTTCACCTTACCCTTTTGATGCTGTAATAAAACAAAACTTACACAAAATATTTAGAACAAAAATGCCGATCCCGTTTCTTTCCTATATTTGGCGTCCGTGTGTCTTATCGTCAGCACGAAAAGGATGGACGTCTAATAATCGAATTGATTTGAATTCTACCGATTTACTGAACCGAGAGATGAGAGCCAATATACTCGTTCTCTGATATAAATGAAAATCCGTTAGGTTTATTTTGTAACCTCAAACACGCAATATCCAAATTCGGTGTGGGTTTTCTCGATCGATATGTGTAGCAGCTATATAGACGAGTTTATGCACATTTGATTCAATTATATAAATATAGATTTGGATCCGCATAACAACACCATCTGGATCGACTGGAAATTTTTATGGGTCGTTGTTTTTGTCCACGTCACCCGTGGGAGACATTTTGGCGGTCCCCCACAATTTCTTCTACAAATTCAAAACTTTTTTTCTTTCTCTTTTTATTATTTGTGGCGACTATAAAAAAAAATTGGATAAAAAAAGGGGGGGGGGGGGGGAGAGACTTATCCAATTGAAAAAAAAAGGGGAGGAAAAAATATAAGAAAAGACGTTAATGGGCGTCGGTGGGATATAAAGAAAATGATGGCGCCCTCATATAACACACATAGGCCAGCCACACACAAGTGAAAATTTGCCCAGCCTTTTTTTGATATAATTAGATTTGTATGTTGTATAAAAAGTGACGTCATACTTTTTTCCAGGTCGAAATAAAAATGAGACACAAATTTGAATAAATTTCATCAATGAAAAAATGGAAATAAATTTAAATTCCTACACACACACAAGGTGCGCGTGTGTGTGTGTGATTTAAATATATGCAAATAAATGGGCTGGTTGTTATTATTATAGTAGCTGTGACAAGTGTCCCCACCGCAACTTGAATGGCCGAGCGTATATAAAGAAAATAAATAAATAAAAGTTGTGTGGTTCATTCATTCCATTCATTTATAAAACATCCATAGCACGGGATGATATGTTCAAAAGGAATAAGAAGGGGAGATTTCTATGCAGCGTGTGTATATTATAATGGCCCTCGTAGTAGTATATGTATAGTAGTAGTAGGAGTATATTTATGTACATATCATTATTTGGTAATGATAAATATGCGCATACAGCAGCAGCAGCAGCGCAAGATAGGTCCCAAAGAAAATAGATATAACCTTTTTTTTAAAAAATGAAATTCCCAAACAAACTAAATTTATTTATTAGCCGCAGAGACTTTTTGGCTGCTCCTGTTGCTCCCGAAGAAATACTATATATAACCAATAGCGTCTCAATTCATTAGCATCTCATTTGCATCTCATTTATTCCATTTCCGAAATTTTTTTTCTTTTTTTCATTCGATTTTGTTTCTTTCTTTTTTCGAATAAAAAAGGAAGAAAGAAAAGAAAGAAAAATGTATACCTGGATATACTCACGTGCTGAACGCTCATGGCGGGTTGTGTATAAGGTAAGAAGAGAAGGGGGCCACTTGTGTGTGTATTATTATTATATAAAAGAAAAAAACATTTAAAAAAAAAATCTTTTTTGGAAAAGAAAAAACGATGGCGACTTGACCTCCAAGTCGCGAGGTATAGCCAAACCTGTCCATCACAGCTGGGGCAACACATTTCTTTTTCTTTTTCTCCGGCGACTCTTTTTTTTCTTTTTCATCCCCGTCAAATTTTATTTAAAAAATTAATTTTTATTTTATTTTTTAGCGCGGCTTTTTTCAAATATTCTTTTTTTTTCAAAGAAAACGTGTCCTACATCAATCTAATACACAAATTTATTTTGTTTCACTTTTTATATATATAAATCTACGGAAAAAATTTTCCTGGCGGGAAAAAACCAAAAATTTAAAAAATAAAAGAAAAAGTTTTTTAAATTTTTCTTTTTTTTTCCTCGATCGACCGTCACGTTTCTCATAGAGTCTCTCTCATATAACAAACGCTTTTTCTTTATATATATGTGCTGCTGCTGGCTGGCTGGCCGGGATAGAGAGAAGGAAGAAAGAAGAAAAATAAAAGGAGGAAGGAGAGAGAAGTTGAGTCGGCGGCGCGCCGAGGACGTGACGTGAGAACTTAAACTATCCCCTCCTCCTCCTTCTATATACCTCTCCCTTCTCTCTCTCTCCCCCTTGCGTATATACTTTCCAATCTAGGCAGGAAATCAGCGGAGCTCTGTGTGTGTGTTAAGAAAAAAGAAAGAAAACTCACAGAAGCTGCGCGCCCCGGTGTAGAGAAATTTTACCTTTTTTTTTACTAAACGAAGAGAAAATAATAAAAATTGCGCGGAATGTATTCAACTTAAATTTCTACCGATTTATATAATTCACGTAATAATAAATGATTAAAGAAAAGAAAAGAAAGAACAGATATGTGTCTAAGATATAAGAAGAGGTCGCCGTCCATCAGTCGCCCAGAGGCTCTTCTTTTAAAAAAAGAAAAAGAAAAATATAAGAAAAACATTTTCGAATGGCCGAAAAAGATGGAGGGCACGAGCCACAAGAAGAGAGGAGAGTCTATCTGTGCTCAAGGCTTTTCACCTGGATTCTTCTTCTTTATTCTTCACATTGTGTTTCTTTTCTCTTCTTCTTTCTTAGAGACGCACCTTTTTTATTTCAACGCCAACAACTTTTTAAGAAAATATTGCGCAAACATTGAGCCTAAAACAAATTTTTCTTGGCCATTTTTCACCTGGTGGAAAAATTTACTTTTTTCTACCCCGATCGAAATTGGATTTTCTCAAATGTTTTTCCAACATTTACTGTACATACGCAAGAGAGTTTGATGCCAGAGGGCAAGAGCCGTTAGAGGCACACGTCCGAGTATATAGCTGCTGCTGCATCTCTGCTGTGTATGTTGACCTTGCCTCCGCTCCTATAGACATCCATCCTTGTACGAAACTTGTATAGGAGAAAAATAACCTTTAGGCCTGAAAAAATATATATTTTTTTTAAATAAAATAAAATAAAATGTAACACAATTTTTTTGTTGATTTGTTTTTACTTCAATTTTTTCACGTTTTGGCTTTTTTTTTTCAAAGTTTTTTCCATTTTTTCTGGAGGAGAGATACGCACTGTACAACAACATTATCGTATATAAAGTAGGAAGGTGTGGTGTGTGTGTCTGCCTGTGTGTGTGTCGAGAAATTAAAACAGAAAAAAATGTGGGGAATAATTTTTGCGGGATTGTGTGTGTACAGAGCAGCGGGAAAAAAATAATTTCAAATATAAAAATTCAATTACAACCCCCCCAAAAAATTAATGGAAACACGACAAAAACACACTAGCAAAAGAAAGATTTTCTGGGAGGAAAACAAACAAACAAACAATCGGGTTGTGATATATAAAGGCCTGCTGGGTTGTCCACACACACACACACACACATACACACACTGGGATTTGAATCAAAGTCCGTCCGTCCGAAATGCGTAAATTACAAAATTCGGGAATTTTTTTTTTTTTTGACCAATAAGAAACGAAACAATTAAAAAAACAAACAATTTTCGGGGGGAGAGAAAAAATGAATTGGGGGAATTTTGATACATCGAAATTGATTTCCCATCCAAAAAAATGTTGGAAAAATTTAATTTTACAAAGTTATTCGAAAATTGTGAAAATTCATTTGCACACACACACACACACGTACAATCACATCATTTTGTTCGAACCCATTTTTTTTGTTGTCTCATTTTGTTTTGAATTTCACGAAATATTCCAAAACAAAATTTTTGAATGAGAAATTTTTATTTTTTCCATATTTCGCTATTATGTGTTTAGAATTATAAGAGGCCGTGTGTCGACATATGAGATTCTCGCCTTTGCAGACATAAAAGCCGAAAAAACAACGAAATTTTGTTGGGGGTGGAAATATTTTGTATATAGGAAATGTGTGTGTGTCGAGATATATTTAAAAAGTTGATTCTTTTATTTTTTGGCACGTCGATATTCGAAATATATTCTTGCTCGAATATATTCACACACACACCGCGATATTGATTTAGTTTAAATTTCCTCTTGCTCTTCATCAGAGTCCTATATAGTCGCTTCAAGTCGATTTTGTTTACGTCATGATAGGTCAAACATTTTCGATGATGGGCCGTGCAGAAAAACTGAATAAATTCCAATGAAAAAAAATTAAAAAAAAAATTAACTTTAATATTATTATTTTACATTTAGCGTATATATAGACTCGCCCAAAGCTCTTTATGATATTTAGGCTACAACAACAACAACATTTCCAGGTTATATAGATGGGGAAAAAAAAAGTTGTACACATATGACCAGCGGCGGCTGACCTCACCCAAATAACAGCACACAAAAGAAACAACGTTCTTCTTCTTCTTCTTATAAAATAAAATAATATCGAAAAATGAATAAATTGCATTTTTTCTTACCTCAACTCGTTTTCTTCTTCTTCTTGATGTTCACTTGAATTTTTTGTTGTTCGGATGATGTACCCCAAAAAACACAAGAGGGTTCGGTCTATAATCTTGTTTATAGCACGCGCTGCTGGGCTATAAGCTGGACCGCCCTCCGGCAGTGGGGGTTTGATGGAAGAAGAAAATAATTCATTTTTTCGTTGCTGCTGCTGTGACACCAACAACACGACACTTCAACTTTGTGTTTGTTTTTTTGTAACTTTCTGATTGCAAAAACTTTGGTACAATTTGCGTGTCGAAATGCCAAACGTTTCAAACACACACACACACTAGTAGGGGGGTTGGGGGTTGGGATCAAATACAAAATGGCGGATATAATTAATTTTGCTTTTTTGATGTTGTTTCGTATAGAATCAAAACACGCAGGGAATTCCCCTCCCTCGGCGCGCGCGAGATATATAAATTGAAGAGATTAAAGAATTAAATATATTGAAAATGACAAAAGAAAATTTGATCGAAAAAAGATTTTTCATTTTAATTTTTTTAATTTTGCAAAAATAAAAATAAAATTCAATTTTTTTAATGGGCTGTTAGCGACTGGGAATGCGACGGGGGCAGAGATTGGGGTGAGAGCATGGGCGGACTGTGACCGTGTTGTTGTTGCTGTTGTTGCTGCTGTTGTTGCATCATCCCAGGCGAGGGGTGGCCGCCGTGCAATCCGATCAGATGATCCGAATGAAGCGGATGGCCCGGCAGATAACCTCCTCCCACGACGTGATGTTGTTGCTGTTGTTGTTGCTGCTGGTCCATCCCAGGGTAGTCGCCCATACCCCCTCTGAGGGGTGATGAATTGGGTCCGTTGGGCATGGGCGGCGTCATCCGCTTTTCCTTTTGCCGCCGGTTGCAGAACCAAACGCGGACGACTTCCTTTTCCAGCTGGAGCGAATCGGCCAGCGAGGCGATCTCCTGGGCAGACGGTTTTGGCTGCTTATGAAAATGCTGTTCCAGGGCTCCTTTAACCGACACCTCGATCGACGTCCGCTTCTTGCGCTTCCGTCCCTGGGCAGCGATTTTATCGATGCTGGTCGGCGATCCGGTCGTCGAATCCGCTTCTTCCAGCCACTTTTGCAGCAGCGGTTTCAACTTGCACATGTTCTTGAAGCTCAGCTGTAGAGCCTCGAACCGGCAGATGGTCGTCTGTGAGAAGACGTTGCCGTACAAGGTGCCCAGGGCCAACCCGACGTCGGCCTGGGTGAATCCCAGTTTAATCCGCCGCTGTTTGAATTGTTTGGCGAATGCTTCCAGGTCGTCGGAGGTTGGATTCTCTTCTTCCGACGGGTCGCCACCCATGTCGCTTCCGGCGCCGGAGTGGGGACCACCACCGCCGCCGGAATGCTGGCCGTGGTGCAGGTGATGGCCGTGCTGGTCCAGGTGTCCGTGTGGGTCGTGGTCGTGTGGACCTAAGGGACTGCCGACGCCGGAACTTTCGCTGGGACCTCGGCCGACCATTCCGCCGTGGTGGTGGTGGTGCTGGCCCGGATGACCACCACCGGAATGCGGATGCAATTGACCCATTCCACCGTTCATTCCGCCAGAAACGGACGGGTAGTTGGGGTGCTGGATGGGCGATCCGCCGCCGGAGGACATGTAGGGCGAGGAGACTGAAACGGCCGAATGCCAACCACCACCTCCGCCATGGCCGGAAGCAGATGACGATTGTTGGTTGCTGTTGCCGGCCCGGTGGTGCTGGATGGCCACCAGGTCGCCGGCCTGCGGTTTAATGTCCTGATGGTGCGGATGCAAAGTGGCGTGAGCGTGAACCGAGTGCATAGATGCCCAGTGATGGGCAGCCGCACCCGGATGGATTCCGGCATCCGACCAAGGATTGTGCGACATCAAAGCCGCCGGGTGTCCAGCAGCGGCGGCCGCCGCCGCCGCCACCATGTACTTCATTTCATGTCCGTGTTGTTCCCTGTGATGTTGTTGCACTGGCGAGCTGGACCCGTTACCTCCTCCGCTTTGATAACCTCCGCCACCACTTTGTGTGGAATTAACCAAGTTCATTCTGATTCCGGCGCTGCTGCTACTGCTGGATGCTTGCTGTTGTTGCTGTGATTGCTCCTGTTGGTGCTGGGCCGCGGCCGCAGCGGCGGCCACTAGTGCGTGGTGATGCAAATGGTGGTGGTGGTGATGGTGGGCCGGATGGTGGTGATCCGTCGGCTGCTGCTGGTGGTGGCCGAGGTACGTGGCCGTAGCCATTGACTTTCCGGCAATTTTACAAACTTTTTTTCAATTTTTCCAATCAACTAAACGAAACGAAACGAAACGAACGTAATCCAACGTGATTTCACGGACAGCAGCACAATTTTTTGGGTAACACTGGGCACGGAAATCACACTGGATACACCATGGATATCTCGGCGGAATAGAAGATGACACTAGACACACGTTCACCGGATGGAATAGAAATTGTTGTTGTTGTTGTTTATGTTGTTGGGGTAAGAATCAAAATGTTTCGATGGATGAGAAACTGAAAAAAAGGAAAGAGATGGTGGACGAGACGAGGTTTCAAACGTGACTCTCTCATGCGTTATGCATGGCACTGACTGGTCGGCTGGGCTACAACAACCACCGGACTATACCCCAGCACCAGCAGCCAGCAGTACACACACGGGGCTGTGTGTTAGCTGGTGGGGGCGCTGCGGGGCAACAATGGCTCCGCCCTGTTGCTACCCACCCGTCGGGGGGAGGAGCTTAGAAGATGTTGAGACTCCGCCCATTGACGGTGGGAAACTGGCTGGCCATTGGGCGAGGCGGGTGACGTCACGGACGTCTTTCTGGCTCGCCATTGGTCCAGAAATTAGGCCACGCCCCTTTTCCCGCTTTTCACGCAATTTTCGGTCGGGAGAAATGACAAATCGACGATGTAGAGGAAAAAAGAAAGAAGAGCGTCGGTGCTGGCGTCGACGCCATTGTTACATTACACCCCGTCCGAATTTCGGAATCATCAATTTCATCCCCGCAATATTTCTAGATATAATAACACTCAACTCTTTTTCTTTCGTTCGCCTCTTCGCGGCCGTGAATAAAAATAAGAAAAAAAGGGAAATACTCAACTTAACCCTCTTATGCAAATAAGATACCGTAGAGAGTATATAGCGCGGCCATACATCCCCCCAACGTCTTTTCTTCTTCTTTTTATATTTTTGGGATATATTATTTGGCTGTTGGGTGCGCGCGTGTGGCAGCAGCAGCAGCAAAAGCTCCCGGTCGATATCACACACAGGGTTTCCCGAACGACACACATTTTTCACGCTCTAAAAATATTATAACAATCATTTTTAATTCTATATAATAAAAATATAGATTTAGCTATATAAGAATTATAGGTCTATAGATTGATACTTATGTTTAATGTTTAATTGTATAATTATTGATGGCGTCAATGTGTTAATCATTCGAAATTCATTTGAAAATACTCTGGTTCGATACAAGGCAGAGCAGATATATAGATCCTTGCATTTAATTGGAAATCTTATAGCAAATAACGTGTAAATAAGTCTTGCATTAACTAAATTAGACATTTGATATTTGGCAAAGACACACGCCAGCAGCAGCAGCAGCAACGAAATAACCTGTTTAGACTATCGTCATGCAGGGCGGCTCCTTATTCGTATAATAAGAGTTTATATGTATAGAAATATATTGCACTTGTGCTCTGTGTATCTACTGCTATACAATATACACACAGCAGCACAAAAATCTATCGTCGCGCCAAGTCCCCATGTCTTTTTTCTTTCGTTTTATTTTCTTTTATTTCTTTTATTTTTATTATTTTTTCTTTCCTTTCGGTTCTATCGTGTGTGTGTGTGTGTGTCCCCCTTTTTTGATGATTATTTCTCTTTCCCTTAGCTCCGAGCTTTTCTCCGTGTGTGTTGTCGGTCGCCATCGGACGACGTTGGAATACGTAATGAGCTCCTGGCTGAGCTGCTGCTGCTGGCCCAGGCGCTTGCGCCGCCGCTCTTTTATATAAAATAAAATGAAGAAAATACAAAATAAGACGGGAAAATATATATCTATTCTTTCTTTGGTGTGGGGTTAAAGTTAAATATTAGAATATAATATAACATTGCCAATATTCGAATCAAGTGTGGATAGAATATTGGCGGGAGATTTAAACGGTGATGGACGTCCGAGAGCAGCACAGAGATATTCATTTGCCGTTTGGAGATAGAAATGAGACAATATAGGGCGATGGCTGTGCTGTGTGCTGTGTGTTCTCTTTGGCTTGTATAGTATAGGATATAGACGGTGGTGATGGGCGAATAGAACCAAACGCGGACGGAATAGCAAATGAAGCGGACCGACCATTGATCTTTTTTCCGTCTCTCTCTATACCCGCGCCACTGCTGCTGCTGGCTGGCTGGCTGTGCTATAGCTGGGCATTTATTGACTTTCATCACGTTGTGTGTCTCTTGTCGTTGCAGAGGGCAGCATCATCTGAATGTGCTGTTGTATAGACGGGATAGATCCAGCTGCGTGCTGTTGCTTTGATTTTATTTCTTTCCTGCTGCTGCTGGGCTGCTGCTAATGAAACGATCGACCGCTGAATACCTGATGATGGCCGTATTGCGTCAACAAATATCACATCCGCTCCTACACACATCTATATAGGCCTATATATACTGCACACAAATCTATCAAAGATGGCGCCGTCTCAAGGCGTGATCGTCACCGCTTCGTGATGGACCAGACCGGCCACCACCGGCTTTTATTCAGACAGACTGCCGATATGTCACGCACCGTATTAAATTATAGTTTGAAAAATATATTTCATCAACTCTACAGCTCACACATGTGTGTGTGTAGACTATAGCCGTCAAGGTTTGTGAGAGCTGTTATTCTTTCCAGGTTGTCTAGATTTCGACATTTGCATATTTTCACGATGTGTGACGGATATGTTACGGTTGAAATACAAACAACATCGAACGAAAGGAGAGAGAGAGTCAAAGTTCAGGAAATGTTGTTATATAAATCAAAAGAAAAACGAAGTTCTACCTGTTTTTCTATATCTGTCGATGTGATGCGTAGGTAGGCAAAGAAAACCAACACAAACGAAACAATAGGAGAAGATCGTAAATCAGAAATAATAAGGGAAGCAATCAAATTAGCCAAGCAATCCGATAAATCTCGGCGTGTGTGTTTGCTTTCTTGTTTCTTTTTTATTTTTATATCGACAGTTTTTTCTCCATCATCAGAATAATAATATTATTATATAAGAAGAAGAAGAAGCGGAGAACATCTTTTCTCACTGGACGTGTGTGTGTCTGTGGGCTGCTGTGGCTTCTATGGAAGTCGTAACAATAAAAAATAGGACGATCGAATATCTATCTTTTTTATTTCTATATACATAACCAACCGAAATAAAGCCTTAAAACAAAGAAAAACATTTTAAATTTTTGTTTTTTCCTGTGGGGTTCAAAGTGCAACAGGCAGAGCCCTCTGTCAGTCGATCGATTCATCATCGAAGCTGTGACAGCCTAAAAAATTGAAAATACTAAAACAGTTTGGCGAGTGAAAAATATTTATATTTATAATATCGGTTCACCTTTAGGCCTTTTAAATGAAAGTTAAAAGAATTGATTTCAACATTCCCAGACTCTTAATGACTTCCAACCTGCTGCAGGGCGCGCCTAACCCTTTTTCCTTTCTTCTTCTTTTGAAAAAAAGGCGATGATGTACATGTATGAGCAAACACCATATGGGATTACATTAGAGTTTACAGGTCTCATTACCGCAACAGCAGCAGCAGCCACAGTCGAGCTATAGCCCGGCCCGTTTCTTCCCCCTTTTTTTCTGTGCTGGGCTGTGGTTGAGCTGCTGGCAGTTCACGTACATGTATCGCTTTTGATTGATATACCATCCGATCGGTGCCTTGAAATCACCCATCAATTTCGTAGCCCAAAGGCTATATTCAACGTATATATATGGGGCTGGGCCATTGACATTGTGTATACGTATATACCCAACAACAATCAGATGCAGCAGCAGCAAGTCCGTGTAGACACAACATTGTTCGGCGTGCCCAGCACAACAACAAAAAAACAACAAAAAAACTTGTTTCTTAGTCGGGAGTTTGGAATGGAATATGGACAACATTCCAAGCGTGCGACTGGCGATATATTCTTGTTGTTTCTTTAGCTCTCTTTGATGATATGCACGTGTGTATCTATACCTCTTGTGCTACCATGGCAGCAGCAGCGAGATCCTTGTCGGTCGTAATTGGAAATAATGACGAGAGGCTCTCGCCAGCAGAAGGAGAAAGAAGAGGAACGTGCGCGAGTCTCTATTATATAAAAATATTCTGGTTAAAATATATTCACAACGGCGCGGGGCCTCAGCACGAGCCCGTGTTATATACAGGAGAGATAGCCATCTATCTCTCTCATCAACAATATGCATATTCATCGAGTTGATATGGCCAGCCCGTTTAACTATACAGGCAGCAGCGCACAGGTAGCTCTAATTAGCCGCCAACCAATATCTAATATTATTATTCCACCTTCTTTATTATATTCTTTTTTGCAGAGATATAAATCTTGAATATTTCATTATCTTGTGCCAATTTCATCGTGAAATATAATATCAATTATTTACTTGGATATCTTCATTTGATTGAGGAATATACTGTTGAAGAATAAATCGCACCATTAAAGAAAATGTTATATACAATTGAGATTGGATTTCTGTAATATATTTAGATGCGATATATAGGAGGATGTATCAAAAAATCTGATGATATTCCCGTGAAAGAGGAGGAGTAGACAGTGGGTGTCTATCAGAGACTCTCTCTCTCGGCTCATCTCGTGTATATATACACATGATGGAATGAGCTATGCCAATTGGTTCATCATTATACACATCGTGTGCTGCTGCTGCTGCTGCAACAGCTGATTTCATAGTCCTGCCCGTGTGTAGGTGCTTGCTGCTGCCGTGGTTGTTAATATTACATTCATCAGCTATAGCACAAACCTTTTTATTTCCATCCTTTTCTATAATGTATTATATATGCGCCCGTAGCACGAGCTACAAGGTGGTGGTGGTGGTGGTGGCCAGAAGGTTCATCAAGATCGCGTGACTCTCATCTCCCGCGCGTTGGAATGCGCTTCTTATATATCTCATCAAAACCCGGCACGGGTGGAAAGAAGAAGATGAAAATGCGCTACTGTGCATTATCTACCTCTACCTCCTATAACACAAAACAATTCCAATCTTCCGCGTCTATTGCGTGATGAGAGATAGACTCGCAGTCATTTAAATTAGGTAGAAAAGGAATTTTCCCATCTCGTATATATACATTTATCCCATTCATCTTTTATATTATAAACTATTTCTAAAAAGAGCTATATACAGCAGCAGACAGTTTATAGATATTATTTATAAATTTGAAATTGCCGCGCTTTTTTTCAAATTTTGTGTTAAATGTTTTGGAGTGGGGGGAAATGATGGCAGCATATAACAGCGTGATAGAAATGATTCTATTTAATATTTTGGATATTGATTGAAAAAGTCGACTGGAGGGACGTTGATGATGCTATGGCCGGGCGCTATTAAATCGACCAAGTGCGGCTGATGGTTCACACGTCATTAAACTCGGCTGCTGCTGTTGCACAATCATCATTCTTTTCACGGTGCATATAGAAAAAAAACGCCGGCCATTGCGCATAAAATGGCCATCAAGAACAGGGGGAGGGGGAACTGTGTTTTTTTGCTGCTGGCTCCTATATGTAAGGATTCTCCAGCTAAAGGACATCCGGCTCTTTGCTGGCTCCTATCCGGACTATACTGTACATGCAGCATCAACTATACATAAAAAAAACCAATAATAATGTGTTGTATATTCTAAATCCTTGACGAATTGTTAGCCGTTCTATATATGGCCTATATAATATAATCCCGGCAGTATGAGAATTATGCTACTTTGTTATTCATTTCCGATCTAGGCTGATGATGATGGCGACCCCCCTCCACTTGAAATGTGATTCATCACCAGCCGGGAAAAAAGTGTATAAGAGCACTTAAGCCTTTTTTTGTGAGACGCTTCCGGCTTCTTTTATTATTATTATTTTTTTATTCTGATTGTATTATTATTATTAGTGCTCAAATATCTTGGCAGAAAATCTCCTCTTTGTGTGTCTAATACAAAATGTCTCGGGTGTGTAATTTCACATTTGCATAAACGGGCCATCATGTAAATCGCTTAGAACACAACAACAACAATCATATAACAACCGAGCGCGGTCGTATAAAAACGATTAACAATTCAATGGGATTAATAAAGCGCGCGAAAATATAAAACAATGTCTCATCGCCCCAGGGCATTTAGAAATGAAATACTATTTAAATTTGAATAAATTGCGCGCGTAATCCAATCCTCTCGGCCTATATGTTTTCCCATTCCGCTGCTGCTGATGGTTGCCGGTGGTGACGAAACGAAAGAAAGTCTGTGGCGCGTGCCACGGTTCTCATTAGAATAAATCCAACACACACACACGGCAGCAGCAGCAACCGAATATAAGAAGGACTATATAGCTTCTGCTGATATGCCCACTAGGTATATATATATATATAATACCATATAACATATCCTTTTTGAAAAAGCAGCAGCAGCAGCAGTTGGCATTCATGAATAGGTAATGAGGCGGGCGGGCCAGCGGCGTGATTATACCTGATGCCAGCACACAGTCCTTTTGATAAGAAAAAAAAGGACACATGCAACTGATGCACACACAGGTATATAGATGACGGAAGCCTGTGTGTGTTGGACGACACAATTTTTAGTTATTTTAAAATTTTTCCATTTTTAATAGATGGACAAATCTATTGTATATAGCCGGACAGAAGAATTAGAAGAGCAAAAATAATACAACAAAATAAATGTTGAAGAGGAGGCGCTATACATCTGAAATAATGAACTGGGCACGACCAGAAAACCGAAAGAAAAGAAGGAATAACCCAAGCAAAGAAAAATATGATATCCTATCTTTTTATATATATTTGTCGATGTTTGCGCAGAGGTGAAGACAAGTTTCACAAGGCCCAGCTCGTATAATATTTACGATGGCCTCTCTCTCTCTCTCTACAATCTTTTTTTCCTTCTATTCTTTAATATATAGAGAGATCCTCCCTTGTAGCTAGCGCTGGGATCGCGCCCCATAAAATGCGATAAATTTTCCCGACCGCGATTATCTTTTTCTTCTTTTTTAGAAAAATATATTTTTGTTTTTTTCTATAGACATCGACACAGTCGAGAGTTACGATCCGTTTCTTCTTTTTCCCCGGCGCTCCTGAGCGTACCTCACTCTCTCGGCTCTTGATTGCCCCTCACTCTCGTCGGAAAAAATTCCGTCATCATAACTTTTCTTTTTGGGCATTTCCATCCGGGTATAGGTATATATATATTCTTATATAATACCACCGGGAATTCTTCTCTTTTCATATATAAGAATATAAAATGGGGATATCCAATTACTACCGCTCTTTTTCCCCCTTTTTTTTACTTTTATTAATTGCTCACAGCAGCAGCCAGTCTATACACAGCACACACACATCATCGCTTCCTCGCTATATATATTTACCTGATTAAATCCAATCGAATATATAGAGAGAAAAAATATAAGAATTAGGCCTTGCTCTGTTGGTTTTAAAAAATCACCCGACTTTGAAATATATGTATAGCTGATGCCCAGTCAAAAGGAAACATACAAAGTTCATACGTGTGTAAGTTATTTATTATTTTGTTGTATATTATTCGGTCTCTGCTGGACATACACACACACACAGTCAAACGCGTGTAAAAATATGTCGACAATAAATATCAAAAGACGACAAATAGTTTTTCTTTGTGTCGATATATTCTCTGGGGTTGCGAAAAGGATATAGGCTGGACAAAAATATATATTTTTAGATATATATTTTTATTTTTTTTTAAATATATAAGAAAAAAAGGGATGGAATAAAAATATAAGAAAAAATATTTTTTCTTTTTCTTTTGTGGGGTGTCCCCCCGCTGATGAGACTCGCTGGAGATCAGCGTGGGGTAATACACAGCACGACGGATATATTCTCTTTTTTTCTTCATATATATTTTCTAGCGTTTTTTTTTTCTCTTTTAAAATAAAAAGAAATCAAATATTTTTCGGGTGAACTATTCCTCTCTCTCTGTTGCACAAATGTATAACATTTAAATTTACGTTTAATATTTTTTACAGATATATTTTTGGGTGGATATAAAATTTGATATTATTTCGCTGAAATTCCAATCGATTAGATTTGTCCTGACATCACCCCAGCAAAACCAAACAGCAACTCTTGTAAATATAAATTTCTATTTTATTTTATTTAAAAATAAGAAAAAGAGAAAAAACTTGGAAGTTTGCTGTGCTATGGGCAAAACGCATGGAGAGACGTGCTGCTGAGGACCTCCGACTGAGCGTTCTGTCAAACCTCGCTCTCTATCTTGTTGCCCCCGTCGAGAGATGGGCTCCGTCCGTTTGCTGTGCATGTGCTGGGCTAGCTCTCTTTTTCCTTCGCTTATACCTTCTTGGTTGGTCTCTCCTGGGTTTTTCTCAGATCTTCTTCTTGTACAGCATATATACCCAGGGTTGTTATGTTATTTTTTCCTATATGGTGTCCAGTGATGTCGTGTACAATGGCCTACACACGCGCGAAATCCATTTGGACACACCGTGAGGGCCAGCCGGGCCAGCAACACATTTATTTAGAAGGGGATGCGAATTAGAAAAAGAAGAATATGATCCATCTTATCTCTCTCATATATAGTTTTTCTTTTCAAAAAAACCCATGTACAAAAAGGGGGCCTAGATAGACCTGTGCTGGGCCTATAGGGAAAAGGTAGAGAAAAAAAAGTTCGTTAAAATAGCTGGGGAACATATTATATCTCTCTTTCTATATGAGATGTGTTGTTAAATTCTTTTGTTCCACCATCAGGGCTCACAGCTATACACATCAGTGACGTATGGTATACACAAGGCCTATAAGATGTCCGTCAGCAGCTCGTCCAATTATATACCGAGATAGAAAAATATTTATTTTTCTTGTTAAAGAAAGAAGAAGAAAAAAGCTCGTTAACTTTTATTACATCTTGACACACAGAATTCTCCGCACAATTCCATTTTGAATCGATATTGCTCTGTGGGATTTTATTTAATTTAGAGATGAAATGGAATACGAACTTAAATAGAGCTGGATATTATTGTCCGGAAACGAGAGTCTCCACCCTTTTTGTGCTTCCTTAATGGACTAGAAACTTCGGATATTTCTGTGTTTTTTGACTTAATTAGATGATCTTTTATCCCGTTAAACTGTGATGATATGGTGGACAACACTAAAACCCATTTGGTCGCATCAGCAGGGGGTAATGCCCGGTATACTGGCCGGCCCCCTTTTAAAATCAAATGTCCCCCCTTTTTTAAATTTGTCCAGCAGCCCACTTTAAATGTAATTAAATAAGAATTTTGAAGACGGACATTTTGGTTTCGTGTCAACGAATACATCAACGGGCCAATATGTTTTGACTTTGATTTATATTTGGTGTACATATTTTGTGCTGTGTAGAATCGAAAAAAGAATATAAGATCATCGGGTCGCATAAACCGGACGTCATTTTCCAAGCTGGGCATGACGTTGGCTGGCCCTGGGATTTATTTTCTTATTATATATAAATTGAAATATTTAAAATTATTAATATATTATGAATCTCTACTCTCCAGACTTTGACGCCAACGGACCCCCTTGCGTCGAGACGGGCTGCTGTGGAATTTTTGATTGTCTTGTTTCGTTGATGCTGGAAATAAGAAAATGAAACGTGTACGTGTCCGCCGATCCAATTTTTCTTTTCTTCTCTCTCTATCGCCGCTCTTCCGTGTCCGTCCAACGCGCACGAAATTGATTTATTAGTGAACATGAATTTGCTGCTGTGCTGCTGTGAAACAAACACAGGGCCAGCACACACCTGACTGGGCATATATCGATGGAAATTATATTTCTAGATATTTTGTCGCCCCCGTTATATATATTTATTTAACTTGATAACTTGTAAAATTTATATCAAATCTTTTGTCTATATATAATGTTGCATGGTGCAATATTACTACCACCTGCTGGATATCTTATAAGTATTTGTGTGTGTTTGTTTGTTTCTGTTATTTATTTGCTTTTTTCCTGATACATACACCGGCCGGGAAATGTATGTAATATTTATACACATAATATTATCTCGTCCGTGATATGCTGTGCTGTGTGGTGGTGGTGTCTATACTCGATATTTTGACGCTGTATAGGCCAGCAGAGAATCGAGCTGTTTAATATTGATATGCCGGGCAGCAGCATGTAGTTTCTTCCTTTTCTAGCCCACATAGGGTGGCCCAGCACAACCACTAGACTCTCTCTCTGCTATAGCTGTGGCCTATTCTCTCTATCTACTCTTGCGCGTTGGAGAGATGTAATAATATAAAAAAGTTGACTCTCTCGGTATACACACATCAATGGCACACACGAACAAAAGGCAACAGCACCGTTGGGGGCGTCATAAAAACAGGTGTAGTTTTAGATTTATATTTTTCTTTTCTGGGTATAATATTAAGAAGAGCGTCGAGCTGGCCACGGACGACGCCGGCGGGATATTATCTGCATATAGGATCTATATTTTTGTGTGTAACTTATTGTATTGTATAATACTGTACAGTTGTTTCTATGGCAACCAGTTATTTTGTTAATACACAGAATAATATGAAGGGATCAACTTTTATTTTTTGGGGCTTTTTTTGGGTGCTGGACAATCAAAGTCACGTCTACACGTGTAAAAAAGAGTTTTTCATTTTTTTTCCGCCGGGCATGCCCGGCTGCTGGGAATAATATAATAGACACAAGAGCGAATATATATATATATATCTATAGATGGAATAAGAGATATAATACACACAGCACACAGCAGAGAGAGTCAATGGAATATATAGAAAGAAGAAGAAGAGAAAGATGTGCTTGCGTCTTGCTGTGAGCCCAATGCGCCTCGACGTTGGCTTGGCTGGCTCTGTGCGCGTTATATTCCCCCCCTCTTGCTGGCCAGCCGCGAGAGAGTGAAGAAATGTTGTTTGGGGCCAGCCAAAGAGTAAGAAGAAGAGGAACGAATGTGAGAGGTGTACAATATTATATGTGCTGTGTGCTGTGCTAGCTGTGTGTGTGCTGGTGTACCCCCGTCGGTACGCCACAGGGCGTCCGGTTGCCCAGCAAAAAATAGGAAAAATATATAAGAATAAGAAAATATATATATATATATATATATACCCCAGCGATGCGACGACGAGTGATTCGCCTCCAGAGGAGGGCCTCTTCTTCTTTTTTCTTTTTTTCTTTTGTGCAACAACACAACAACAACGAAACAACAAACTAAAAAAACTAAAAAAAAAAAATTTTGTCTGATATTTTTTTGTTGTTGTGTAAAGTTTTTTGGCTTGCGCCAGAAATATATATCTTTTATAAAAGAACTTTCCCAAACTTGGTTGTGTGTGTGCTCTCGGTCGTACCTCCTCTATATAGGCCCCATTCTATTTACTTTTGAGTTTAGATGTAATATTATACAAATGACATTTAGAAAATGTTGGAAAATATTTTGTAGAGTTTTGCCAAAAATGTGTGCGACCTTTGCGACCCCATCGACCATCAATTTCTTCTTCTTCTGGTTGCGCTGTGCTGTTAAGGTATGACAAATCGTTGGATATACGTTCGCTCGGCGTGCTAGTCCCATTGAATAATTTAAGAATTTCCGGTCGGTCTCTACGCGCCAATTAGTCACAGAAATAAAAATTTAAAAAATAATTTCAACATTTTTCAAACAAATATCTGATCAACCTAATAATAATCCAAACACACTCGAACGTACATACATAAAGTGTGGGAGGTGAAATCGTACATAGACACACACGAGTCAAAAAACAAGAGATAGATAACACACACACAAACACAGACAGACAGATCTACCTAAAAAAGAATCAAAGAAAAAGAAAAGAAAAAAGTTTTTATATTTTTTGACAAGGATCGACAAGGGTCGCCCGCTGTTTTTCGGCAACTTTTGACTCTCTCGGCTGCGGCCCGTTTTTCTTTCTTTTTTCTCCGCTAGCTCGCGACGCTCTGCTATGGACTAACTCACATACACAAGAGAAAAGAGTTGACCAGCCAACTCTCTTCTTCTTGTAGTATGTGAACCTTTTGTGAACTGTGTATGTACATTTTGCGCCCCCCTTTTTCTTATTGTGTATAGAGAGAGAGGAGAGCTATAGACGGGGGGCTCATCATCTCCCATTGCCTGGGCCGCTCGTTGTTTTGGGTCTTTTGCTGGAGAAAAGAATTTTTCCTTTTTCTCCCAAATAGTCAAGAGAGCTGGGCTTCTCTAATGTAGTGGGCGCACATCCCTTCCATTTAGGAATATATGGACAAGAAAAGAAAAAGTTGGCTATATGGCTGGGGTTTCTTCTTCTTCTTTATAACATGTCCCACGTCACCACAACTCACCTGAAACACCAAAGGGGAGGGGTCGGGCCAGCCCTTTCCAGCCAAAGGAAAAAGAATGAAAAATATATTTTTCTAAAATCTTTTATAATATTCTTTTGTAGTCCTAATATTATTATATATTTTGGACGAAATTTCTTTTGAGTATTTTCTTCTATATTTTTCCTATATAAAATATTAATCGAATCTCAATTGAACGACATTTGTGCAAGGGAGATTCGGACGACTGGATGGAGGACTAAATTACGCAATTTTTTAATCAAAATAAAGGGGGGGAAATATCCAGTACACATTCCTCCTGCCGTTATTATATTTTTAAAATAGATATACCCCAAAATAATAAATAAATGTATAACAAGAGAAAAATGTGAAGGGCAGCAGCAGCAGCCCTTTTTCTTCTTTTTTTTAGCTGGGCCAGTTTCACAACAGCAAAAGATGATGATGGCCGATGGTGGTAGATGGCTCACCTTCTCCTATCCATAGTCCCGCAGCGATACACCCCCCCTACCAACCTGGTATATACCTATATAATATAGGCCCCAAAAAAGGGCCCCACACACAAAAAAAAGAAAAAAGAGCCTGGGCACGTCCTGGTGCGAAGAAGAAGAACCCCCTCCATCACATTTCACATATTCTTTTTTTTCTTATTCCCCCCCAAAGAAAGAAACGTGCGCCTTCTTCTTCCCAGCATGAGGAATATCTACACACACACACTTTTCTCCTATATGTGTAGACTCTCGAATTTCTTGGCTCTGGCTGGCCCTGGCTGGCCGTCTAGTATTATATAGATTTGTTCGGAAAATACCCGAATTTTCCGAACTAAATGCCACAACCACACAGTCGTCATTTCTCTAGCAGAAGAGAAAGGAGATCTCCCGAGGTGCTGGTGTCAAAACGTTGAAAGATTTATCGTCTGGATGAGGTCAACCGCGCGGGGTCAACCGAATGGGCGACGCTCTTGACGGACCCCACAATTTCGACCCATGGGGTTCGCCATACAACCCAATACGACACATTCGTACACAGCGCAAAATTTGTACATTTTTATCTTCAAAAGAACCGCCAATGAACCCCAGCAAATTGTTCCAGGCGAAATCGTGACACTGGAGATTTTGCGAACGCACCTTGCACTGTTATTACAACACCTTTAAATAGAAATATGATAATAGAACATTTGGATATATCCGTTTGCCGGCGCCAGCCGACTGGTGCTATGTTATATCATCAGATTCTATCGTGTGTGTTTAGATCGTTACGGTTTTATTTTGGGCGCGGGTTAAAAATTATATAGATTTAGTTTGGGGATGATGAATTATTCATGCAGAAAGACACACACTATGTGTGTCTAGCTAGGAGGAAAAAAAAGCGAAAGGGTCAACAAGTTCTTCATGAATTAAACATCCGTGTGTCTGTGTCGTTAAATGTTTCACATTTCTTTCAAATTGTAAGAAAAAATCGTTTTAATTGTTTTTCAAACAGTCGATTCTTCCATTAATCGATATATTATAGGCTAATTAGAAAATGAGTGTCGTCTGCTGTGGCTGCAGTACGATAATTAGCACATGACAAAAATGTGGTCGTGGTGTGTCAACTCTTGTCGTTTTTCCTGATACCGATCGCTTAATATACACACTCCATGCTGTTTGGCAGGTAAATCAAACTAGGAATTTACAAATAGAGTTAAACCTGTTTTAAATTTGTGTCAAGTGTTGGTTGGTCTGATTAGCATTTATTATCCCATGCAAGTTTCCATATGTCGATGCATGGCAGTTGTATTTGCAAGTTGTGTAACCTTTGACTTTGTGCAGATTCGAGGCCTGAGCCGGTCATCAGTTATGCAAGTTTGGCTTGTGCTGTGGTTATGTCAACAGCAGCAATTTCAGTCCCACCGTTTTGGGTATGATGTTACGTTTCTTTTATTAACCTGTGACACCTGCTAGTTATTTGAATGAGTCTTGCATAATTATACTACATGAAAACCTTACATTATCCTGATTATAACCAATTAGGGTATACCCAATGTTTCATTTTCAACTTTTCTTTACTTGTTGCACCTTGTTGTTACTGTCAAAATTATTCGTAACCAAATTTTTTAAATTTTTTGATTTAGATAAACAGCGTCCAGTTTGATTGCAGAAACTACCAATGTCGGCCACGTATATCTCTTCTTCTCCCTTTCTATATAAATGTCCTCGTGTATGCCCATGCGAGTGTGGGTGTATTCACGAGGACGCCCTTTTCTCCTATATCCAGGTGGATTCAACAGTTTTCTGCGAATGGGTGAAGCATCTCTGGAGATGGATCGACTGGCCGTGTACTTCCCAGTCTCAAAGGTAGGACACAATATGTCCATCCCTATTGTTTTCTTTTGGACTGTTTGACTGCGTTAATTCGTAACATACGTACGTACGAAGTTACGATTATTCCAGAGCTATTGACTGTTTTTCTCTTTCCGTTTTGAGTTGACTCGGTTTAGGGTTCATTAGTTAACTCATTTGAAGCAGGCTTGTTTTGTCCGCATTTGGCTCTGTGTTTAAACAATCGAATTCAAAAAATTATATTTGAGAATTTAAAAACACTTGAAGCGAAACTAGAAAATGTTGTGGCCCCCACCCGGGCTCGTTCACGAGACGACATACTATATCTGTCTAGAAAAAGAGGAAAAAGCGAAAGGGTCAACAAGTTTTCTCCATGAATTAAACATCCGCTTGTGTGTCTGTGTGTCATTCTATAAAATATTTTTCAGAATTTTCAAATTTTCGCGCCAGGCGCACACAGCACAAAATTCAAAATAAAAAAGGCGCGTAACATTTAAATGCCTATATTTTTCTATCTCTACTAACACTGAAAAAATATTCTATAAATTTTAAAAGAAAAAAGGAAAAAAAGAAAAGGAAAAAGTGGATAGACATACACCCCCGTTGCGCGTTGCCAAACTGTAAAAAGAAGAAGAAGAAAAAGAAGAAAAAATATCTATACACAAGCACCGGGGTGTTTTGTTACGCTGACGGCATCCCGTCGAGTCGAACGCGCCTTTCTCTCTCCCAAGGAAAAAAAGATTTCGTGAGTTTGAAGACTCCGCGTGACGTATCCACACGGATGAAAGAAAGAAAAGACACACGCGCAGTTTCTTTTTTTTTCTTTTTTTCTTTAAAAAATAAACTAAAATTACATTTGGCGCCAAATTCGATTTTCCTATACGACAAGTGTGACGTCATTCCAAATCCTCCCAAAACTGTTGGATAGAATGTCGTGTACAGGATCTTCTTATATTTTCTGGATCATTTTCGAGACGTGATGGCATTTGAGCGTCCATGTTACCTGTCCATTCCCCTACTTTTTGATTACTAAACATTTATTAAAATGTAGTATATCGACTGGCACGTTTATAAGATTTATTCAAAAGTTAAGAAGCCATCGGGTCCACCTGCTGCATTCAATCCAGAAACACGAAATAGTTTCGCCAAATAAAATCAAAGGAATTTTTCTGTTTGTTTCATCCTCATATGTCATCATATCTCGAAAAAGAAAAAAAAGAGAAAAGTTGGAGGAATTTCCGTTCCCCCCTCCTCTCTTTTTCTTTTGTTATATATTTTTTTTAGTTTTCTTCTGAAGTCCCAAAAAAATATTTTTTTTTTAAATAAAAATATTTTGTTTTATTTTATTTTATTTGAGTGAGAAGAAAATTCCTTTCTTCCATTTAAAAAGAAGAGAGGCTATATAGCTGAACTCGGTGTTGTTGTTTGTTGTTGTTGGTTCGTGAGTTATAAGACGGACACGGATGGCCCCAAATTACAGGGTTACCTCAGCCCCCGGGGCCTTTTTTTGACTAGAACCTTAAACTACAACACTCGCCTTATTTTTATATAACATTTTTTCTTTTTCTCAAAACTTTTGACCATTTGGGTTGTGGCCAGTTGTTGTTTTCCAGCGACATTCCGTTAAAAGATTTTTTAAAAAACAAAATTGCCCGTCAGAAAATATTAAGAGCCCGGGAAAAAAAATAAAAATATTAAAAGTAGATCTTAAAGAATGTAATTAATCTGATTGCCTGTAATCAAGCCCCACACACACACACACAGGGCACACACCTGGAGGGGCACGCCAGCGTATCGAATTAATATTCACACATGGCACGTGCTGCATGAAATCACCCGAAGAGAAATTAACAGCTCTGTGATATATCCCCACTATAATAATAATAATATAAAGATATAAAAGTAAAAAAATAAATAAAGACTACCGGAATTTCTGGGACGCTGTTGAACCTGTCGGAATTGATTTTCGCGTTGGGGAAAATGAAAAATTGAAAATTCACTTTGAATTGTAATACGTATATAACCCTCGACCAGGAGCTATAGTTTCTCTACCTTCTACTTCTATATACATCTAAAGTTGATAACAATTTTTCTCTCTCCCCTTGTGGCTTCTGCTGGTTGATGGATGGCCAGCACAGCACCACCACCACCACCAGCCCAAAAGGTTATAGGTTTTTATTTATTTATCTTTCCACACTAGTACGTATTATATATCAAACTGGTAGACGACTAACAAGAGCGATGATATATGGCGCAACCAATTAAAAGGAAATCAGTTTGAAGAAAAAACCACCAAACAAAAACTTTATGTGTCTAAAAGAAATTTTTCTCTTGTTGTTTTAATGAGACCCCAACCACCCCACCCACCCCCTCTATTTTAACTGACCCAAAGGTAAAGGTAAAAAGGTATACCTTATATTGTTTCCGGTCTTAGTGAACTCCGCCTTATATTTGAAGTAGATGGGGGGAGGGGGATTGTTTCCAAACCGACTCCTCCCTTTTTCTATTGTCTTTTTAAAAAATTCTTTTTTCGATCGCCTAAACTTCTATTCTGTTTCAACTCTTTTTATTTTTAAATATAGAGTGGGCGGTACCAAATTAGAGGCTCATGTCTATTGACTAGCTTGAACTCTGTAGAAATATCCACACACCTCGTTAAGAAACTATTTGATATTTCCGCAATGGATGCATCAACTTTGATTCAACTTCAATTTATTTTTAGTGGGAGGGGGCGGTGTGCTTTTAATGGAGGTTATATGGTCGACATTGCGTCATGTACACATTTCTGACCAATTTGGAAATGAGGAGCTAGTCAGAAACGAGCCAGAACTTTATTCTTTCTTCTTCCTTGTTGGGTTATTTGCTGATGCTGCCGGCTGCTGCTGGCGGGGGCGGGTTTTTCTTCATTAGTTTCCAGACTTGTCCGGTGTAGAAAGAAAGAAGAAAAAGTTCTTCTTCTTCTATTTTTTATACCATCTCCTCCTACTTCTTGTCGTCCGTTTTCTCTGCGCAGACTCTACGGAAATGTTATTGCCGACTAGTTTTTTTTCAGTCGAGTCTTGTTTCTCTCTACCAAAGGAAGAGAATTAAGGGCCAGCAGCCCATCAACTCCTCCCCCGCTCCTTCCGTGGCTCCGAAAAGATCATCCCATTAACTGTTTTCCTTCTCAAAAATTCTTTCTGAAAAAGGTTAGAAAAATAAAAGAAAATTTGACTCTGAGCTATTTTGCACCATCGATGATCGAACTCTATGGAGAAAGTATATTGGTCATTTTCACCAGAAAATAAGTCCTTTTAAAAACCATCAGCCCCCACATCTATAAATCCTGGATACGTTTTGTTACATACCTGTTGCTGGTGTATCTACCTCTTTTCGGTTATTCTTTTATTTCCTGGAAAAAAAAATTTTTTTAAGGGTTTTGACAACCTGCAATCTCCCGCCGATAACAGCACGACCCCCTTTTTTGGGGCCTGTCGTTATATAACGCAGGTACGCGCCGTTCTGTGTGTCTCCAACACACCGAAATATAAAACGACGATTTAAATTTTTCTGTTCTTTTTTCAAAAATTCCCGCCTCCCAACACATTCCACCGTCTTTTGTTTCCTTCCCAAAAATATACGTACACACACACACACCGACCAGCCTATATGCGTGTAGCACTCGTTAGCCGCGTCTGATAATTATATACCCCCAGCTCGCTCTTCTTCTCTTTTTATATTTCCAAACCTCGGAGGATTCTTTCAGATATGGGTGTGTGTGTATTTGCTCTCTCTGCGTCTTAGGCATTTGCATAAATAGGACGACTATTAGTTAATTGTTTCGCTCCCCCCTTTTTTTCTTAGATATTATCCGTACGCCTTATCTTATCTTCTAGACTTGGAGTCGGTCTAATCGTCGGCGGTCGGTCATCTTCTTCTTTTGCGCCAAGAAGAAGAAGAAGAAGATGGATCCATATAACATTTTCTCTGTTTGCTATACGCTAGCTATACGTGTGTAGTGTGCTGGACGCACTGGCGGTTTTTTACACCTTTCTAATCAAGCCCGAAAAAGAAACAACAACAACAACAACAAGAGAGAGAAGAGAAAATTGCGGCTGTTTTTGTGGGTTGTTTGTTTGTTGGCCAGCAGACGGCCGACTATTATCACCATCCATCCATCCATCCTCTCTACAGCACCCATGGCTATTTGACTAGTTTTTTCCAAGAGTTTAAATTTTGATATTTCGTCTTAGTCGAGTATTTTTTCCAGAGTGTTGATGAATGATATCGATTCGTCCGTCTTAACTTTCTTATCATAACATTTTGGATATCAAAGTGAAAGTTTTTGCGCATCAAACGGAATTTTAAAAAATATGATATCCGGATACTTTTGATTGGTGGTAGTATATCTCTGCACTATGCGTGAGCAATAGGCGTACATACGTGATGGCCTACACTTGTATTACACATAGATATTATACACTTGTAGATATCTCTCTGCTATAGGCTAAAATTCAAAGATGCCCACAACACACAACAGACAATCTATGCTGGCCCAGAGAGCTGGAAAAAGAAGAAAAAAGAGAGAGACACGAGCCCTCCATCATCTTTTGACATTTTCCAATTTGGCATTTCACCCACGCAGAATACAATTTCATCTCTCTCTCTGTAGCTCTCAAACTTGTGCTGTGTGCCGTTTCTCTCATTCGATTCATTTCTTCTTCTTTCCCCCTTTTTTTTGTGTCTGGATTGTCCGTCCATTCACCATCTCGCGAAAAACGATCCATCACATTCAATGAAATTCTACAACGTATATATACGCACGTCTCTTCTGTTTCTCTTTTTCTTCTACTCGGCTCGGCTTTTGGCTGGGCTGTCGGAGCGAACCCACTTTTTTATTTTATTTTATTTTCCTTGTTTTTATACCTGTTGTGTGTGTGCTGGCCTTACCTTGTTTTTTTGTTTTTTTCCTGGCAGACGGCCAAGAGAAGAACCCGGCAGAGTTCGCCATCCGCCCGTCAGAGAGCGTTCCAGCACAGGGCCCAAAATCAACAACAACAACAAGGTTGATGAGAATTTTGAAGAGTCTATTAGATATTCCCCAATCGTTTTCATAGTGTAGACGAAAAAACAACCGGATTCGTTTGGTTCTTCCGATTCCAATCGACTCGTATCCGGAATTTTAAAATGGCCCAACCTTTGTGCGGAATCGACAACTACACGATGACGTAATACTTAGTTAAAGAGAGAAAAAGTTTAAGTCAATTTTACTTTTTAAAAACAACTGCCATATCGATCACGTCATCTGGTCTAAAGGTAGTTATAATATCGACGAAACTCTATGGGGATATATTTTACATTAATATAATATAGGCCCAGCATCGTACATACATCAAAGAGAGTTTATATGATTTATTCCACAGTAGCAGATAGGCCCGTGTTGAATCATGGCCGAACGTAATTTACCGACGTCCGTCATATCTTCGTCCGCGTTGAGTTTTCCTCAACTTTTTTGATTGATCGATCGGAATCTTTTCTCTTCCGTCAGCTCCGGCTAATAATGCCTGGCCCCAGCTACTGACTGACTTTGTTTCATTGGAACTTTGATGGTCATCTCATCATTTTGTTGTTTCCAGCAAAGAAAGTATAGTATATATATTGCCTACTCTGTTTCGGTTGGTTGGTTGGTTGGGGTTAGATATAATGACTCTCAACACAAACGGAAAAAAAAGAAAAACGTTTGGAGAAGTTGACGGAGCTTCCGTCATCGCCGGAGATATTTTCTAATCTCTTGGATCGACCCCTCTCTTTTTTACCTTGGATAATTTGCTTTCGTGTCTGTCTGGGTCTAGAGTGCTACCTGAATTTTTACAGCCAGGTAAACCATCAGAGAGAGAGAGATGGTGTCGAATGAATTATTATTATACATTTCCGTTTGGTTTCATCAACTGCGGTGAAACATTTTTCATCTTTTCAACACGGTAGAAATCAATGAATTATTGAAACAACACTTTCTACTTGTTGGATAACATAAAGGTCTGATAACGAGATTGACATAAAAGTATTTTTTGAATGAATAAAGTTATACCAGGTGTGGGGTTCGAACCCACGTCTCTTGTTAGAGACCAGAACTTAAGTCTGGCGCCTTAACCACTCGGCCAACCTGGTGATGCAATTTGACTTCACCAAATTTGATTCAATTCTAATAATAATAATTTTTTGTTTAGTTAGTGATGGTACAGGAAGTAGAAATGTTCAATTAGAAAAGCGAGGAAAGCCAATGCGCAGCCGAGGGCTAGAATGAGGAAAGCGCCTTGCAAATGGGCCAGCCGGAGACTTTGCGGTCCGGATTTTTGTTTCATTTCATTGATGCATTTGCTGTCCCATTTTGGCCAGTAGAGATTCTTCCAGTAATTCACGAGACCCGCTTCCACCATCTGCAGAATCCTGTCGAATTAAAAATGAATTAATTGAAGAATTAATTGGTACGTAAGAAAAATTATAAATTCACTTTTGATTCAGAAAAGGTTTGAGAGGACTAGCGATGGGCAATGGAAATGCGAAATTCACTTTGAAGAATTCTTTTTTGGCGATGCTGAGACGGCAGACGCCCGATCGGACGTAATCCTCGTAAATGTCTGATTCCAATAAAGTTTTCTCCTGTTGAGACGTTTGAATTGCATGTATACATAACAGCTCGGAATCATAAAATAATAATAAGTTGAATTCATTTTTACTTCGATGTAAACGTAACCTCCTGCTGCTACGCGATGGATACCCTCCACTCGAGCATCAACGAAAGATTCCGGTGATTCCAATAAACCGTCTGTTTTATCCAAAAATCATATTTTAACATCCGAATTTTAATATCTTATGCAATCATTATTATAGAACAACCTCCGATAGTTTTGTAGACTCCTGTTGTGGCTTTCTAAGAATTTAACATTTTTATATTATTTCTGTAATTAAAAGGATTTAATTTCGAATTGACTTACAACGAACAGTGACTCGAGAGCTGTTCCGCGTTGTACGATCCACTTGAAATGATTTTCCGGAAGTTCTTCCAGCTGGTCAATCACTGGCGATAATTTGGGAAAACGAAGGAATGACATCAAGACCCCAATGTAGGCGCTGGCAAAGACAACGGCGCTCAAACACCAAACGGCTGCGATTAAACGAGCAGAAATTCCGGTAGAGGACAACTTTTGTCCAGCTATCATCAAATTTAATTGATACGAATTTTAGAAATGGAAGGAAATTAAAATTAAGAGAAAAATTACATTGGCCAATCAGCACTCCGAAAACGAAAGAATATTGTTTCGACAAAATTTGATTTTCCATTATTCCGCGATGGCGAATAACCCGGAAATATTTAAAATGTTGCCACAAGATTGGTGGTAAAATGATGACGATTATCATCAAAATAATCCAGACCTATTGGGACCAAATTAGTTCATTTATAGTGAATGAAATAGCCCAATACGGTGATGTGTTTGATATTATAGTACCTCCAAACGGAATGGCTTTGTGCAGGCGAGCAAGCGGTTCTCTTCGGCCGGCGGTGGAATCAAAATAGCGGCGGCATCCTCGTAAAATCCCACGGTAAAGTCGACGGCTTTCGTCCGTGAATGGGTAATAGAAAACGGACCGACACCGATCTCCACTCTCTGATGCAGCCAATCTCAAACCATTATACGTAATAATAATGTCGGTGCTGTATTCTATAAACTTTTGCGGTTAGAATCACCTGATTAACGATCAATCCCATCATTCCATCCCAGGTACCGTTCCACGTCTCTTGGCCGTAAGTGCCGACGCTGGGCAGCGTCACTTCGTACCTGAATGAATTAAATATCGCCCGATTTGATTTGTTGGAAATCGAATCGACGCTTATAGGATAATTACGTACGTGAAATTGTACAACTGTTGAAGAGCGTGAATCATTTCGTAGATGAATCCCTGGTAGCTGGCGATAGTTCCGTTGGAATCACGTTTTAAAATCACGAATGGTGGGTCCTTTGATTAAAGGTTATATTATAGTTTTAGGCTATGTGACGTAAAAGTGATGTTACCTCGTATGACGTCAATCGTATGCGTTTCCCGTTGAGTTGTCGATGCCAGTCGACATTTCGGGAAGATTTAGTGACCGTTTGGTTCGATTGACTCCATTGAAGATCGTCTAAATGTGCACAGGCTTGCAGATCTCTTTTCAAACTATTAAATATTATTATATTATAACGACCTATTAAAATAGCTATGAATATTTAATCGATTGGTAGGTATATACCTGAACGGCACTTTATTTTCTCTTAATAATTGTTGGGTGTAACTGTCCAATGTCGGCAAACAGATTCTTTGTTCCAGCCATTTATTGACAGCCAAACTGCCGCAGGAATATCGATTCATTTCCTTATATTTTTAAATTTTAAATTTTAAAATAAATTATAGTTGAGGTTATTTTATTTAAATATGACTGCTCACGCTCAAACGATAGAGTTCCAAACGTTCAACATTCGGACCTTCGGTAATGATTGGACAGGAAATCAATTCCAGACGAAGCAATAACGCCGTTGACGATGGCAGGATGGAATCGATGGCCGTCTGACATTTAGTGACCACCACAACAAACTTGTCGAACTCACGCACTTGAGCGTGAACATGTAAATAAAAATAGGTAATACAAATCAGTAGCCATTTGAATGTGTACATTGTAAAAATATAACCTACTGTACTATTTATGATTTACCTTTATTCAGGGGCTGTTCAAAATGAAATTCTTCGTGAGATGTCGTCCTGATTATTTTCAAATTAATTGATGCAGGGCAATTATTAAAATGGCTGGCGTCTTTGATGATTTGGGCTATCCATAACTCGACGTGTTTGGCCGGTTGGAGCAGATCGAGCTCATCATCGTGAATCAGCGCTTTTCTCGTTTATTTTCACGCCAGAAAAACAAACGGAAAATTCAAATCAAATTTCCAAAATTGAATTGATAAGTAACTTACCGATTTCTACCGCACGACAGCACAAG